>NW_027590163.1:701078-1051617 GCF_964213995.1 Mustelus asterias
GCGCCTGGTCTCCACTGGTGAAGACCAGTAGTGATTCTCGCTGGTGTGACGTCTCACTGGCTGACGGGGGCTGGGGGGGGGTGGGGGGGGGGGGGGGGTTGCGGGTGAGAGCAACTGTACTGAACCTGCCAATCACATTGTAATGTAAGCAAATCTATGCAATTAGCCTTCACCCTCTTTCTGGTCATAAAACCATTCACGCCGGCAAAACACGGGCCGGGAAGATAGCAATTCTTTAGTCTCGCAAGCTATCTTCCCGGCTCACCACGTTGATCGAGCGGCGAGTCGAGCCGGTAAGATCGCCCCCTGTATCTTTCTTTCACACTCAGACTGAACCAATCAGCCTTATTTTTGAAGCAGATTTGACAGAATATAATGACTTCTCGCTGATCAAAAGGAAAGAAGAAATTCTTAGTTTAAACAGTTGCTGCTCGCTACACGGATTCCACAAGCATTTAGGTGAATACAGTATTCATTTTGAAATAAAGCTTCCAGTTGTGGAACACCTCTGCTCTGACCCTGACCTTCCGCTCGCTTGCCATTAGAATTCACCACCTTGCTCTCACGCTCACATTTCTGTCCTCAGCCTGCTGCAATGTTCCGGAGAAGCCCAACACAAGCTGGACAAACAGCCCCTCATCTTCCGATGAGGCATTTTACAGCCTTCTGGACTCAACATTGAGGTCAACAACTTCACCCCCTGAACTCTCTCCTACATTTTGATTTGTTTTTTTGCCGAGTGCCAGTCTGCATCTTGTTTTTGTTTTTTTGCTTCCAGACAGAGCTGTTCTTTATCCTGCCATTAACACTTACTCTGGACCAATGCTTTGTTTCTTTACCACAACCATTACCTCTCCCGTTGCCTTTTGTTCCGGACATTTTTATCATTTAATCTCACCCACCCTCTAACCAATCCCTGACTTTCCCTTTAGTTCTACCTGCCCCTCCCCCCTTTCTCAGCAGCATCAAACCCATCACATTTCTCCCTCTCTTTAGTTCTGAAGTAGAGTTACATTGGACGTAAAAGGTTATCTTTGTTTCTCTCTCCACAGATGCTGCCAGACCTGCTGCGATTTTCCAGTTCTTTCTGTGTTTATTTCAGAGCTAACTGTAGCAGTGGGAAAAACACTATTTATTATCCAGATAAAATAAATATCCTTCATCAGCTTTTGTGGATCATTTCAGTGGAAATGTGCTCTCCCAGGCACAAAGAGCTTCAGCCCACTGGAAGCAAAGTCATGAGACTGTCCAGTCCAGCAGAAAGAAACCCTCCGACCCTCCCACTTCACCAACTGTCAGAATGAACATGGTTCAGTCCTGGATGTGATTAACAGCAGCAAGAACAGCAGAAGCCCCTGTAATCACTTGTGAACTCGCTGGTGTTTCAGCAGGTGAGATGACTGAATGAATCTCTTCCCACACACAGAGCAGGTGAACGGCCTCTCCCCAGTGTGAACTCGCTGGTGTAGCTGCAGTGCGGATAACTGAGTGAATCCCTTTCCACACTGAGCGCAGCTAAACGGTCTGTCCTCAGTGTGAATGCGCTGGTGGGACATCAGTTCTCTCGACCTTTTGAAGCCGCTCCCAGTCAGAGCATTTAAAGGGTCTGTCCCGTGTGTGAGTGACTTTGTGTCTTAGCAGGTAGGATGAGGCAGTGAATCCCATCCCACACTCAGAGCAGGTAAACGGTCGCTCCCTGGAGTGAACTCGCTGGTGTACTCACAGGTTGGATGATGTTCTAAATCTCTTTGTGCAGTGAGAGCAGCTGAACGGTCTCTCCTCAGTGTGAATGCGCTGGTGGGACACCAGTTTTCCAGAGCTTTTGAATTCACTCCCACAGTCAGAGCATTTAAAGGGTCTCTCCAGGGTGTGAGTGACTTTATGCCTCAGCAGGTGGGATGACTGAATGAATCCCTTCCCACACACAGAGCAGGTGAATGGCTTCTCCCCAGTGTGATTGCGTCGATGAATTTCCAGCTCAGATGGAGAGATGAATCCCTTTCCACAATCCCCACATTTCCATGGTTTCTCCATGGTGTGAGTCTCCTTGTATCTCTCCTCATGCATCAATACAACACGGGTACAATCTCTCCCCGCTCTGAATGCTGCAATGTTTTTTTCAGGCTGTGTAACTGGATAAAGTTGGTTCCACACTCAGTGCACTGGAACACTCTCACTCGGGTGTGTGTATGTGTGTCGGTGCTTTTCCAGCCACACTGATCTTAGAATCTTAGAAACCCTACAGTACAGAAAGAGGCCATTTGGCCCATCGGGTCTGCACCGACCACAATCCCACCCAGGCCCAAACCCCATATTCCTACATATTTACCCCCTAATCCTTCTAACCTACCCATCTCAGGACTCTAAGGGGCAATTTTCAGCATCGCCAATCAACCTAACCCGCACATCTTTGGACTGTGGGAGGAAACCGGAGCTCCCGGAGGAAACCCACGCAGACACGAGGAGAATGTGCAAACTCCACACAGACAGTGACCGAAGCCGGGAATCGAACCCAGGTCCCTGGAGCTGTGAAGCAGCAGTGCTAACCACTGTGCTACCGTGCCGCCCAGATGTTTAAAATCTTCTGAAGCAGACAGAACAGAGAAACATTTCTCCTTCTAGATTCAAAGGCCGATGATATTCAGGTCCCGATAAATTGAGTGACTGTCAGATATTGACGTGAAGTTTGGTTTAAGATTTCTGTCTGTAAACCCTCATCTTCTGATATCCTGTAAAAGAAGTTTACAAAATTCATCACTGTCAGTGCAGGACAGAAATTCAGAACAGACAATTCTAGTTTCTATGGAGCATTCTTTCCTCTCTCATTCCCCAAAAGCTGTGAATCTCCATCCCACACACTCTCCCTCCATTCTCACTCTGCTGTATCTAATATTCACCCTCCCAATTCTCCTGAAAGTGCTGATTGAAGCTGATTGACAGATCCATGCTCACTGCTTCCTGTCCTGGAGTGGAGATGCCTGATGAAGGGGCAGCGCTTCGAAAGCTAGTGGCCTGTGCTACCAAATAAACCTGTTGGACTTTAACCTGGTGTTGTGCTTACCCCAGTCCAACGTCGGCATCTCCACATCCTGCCTTGGACACAGAGAGCTGGAAATCTCCATGCAGGCTGCCAGACAGATATATAGAATAGATAGATAGAAACCCTACAGTGCAGAAGGAGGCCATTCGGCCCATCGAGTCTGCACCGACCACAATCCCACCCAGGCCCTACCCCTATATGTCTATCTGACTGGACTAACAATGTGTGGAATGTACAGACTGGGGGAACAATGGGTGGGGGCGGGGCTCCCGGGTCCACGCGCCTGAACCCGGAGACGTCACCGCGGAGCAGAGTGATTGCTATTGGCTGATTCAGGCAGGGCTCCATTGTGCCGTCACAATGACTCAGAGGGGCGTTCCCAGCACACACTGTCCCATTGGCAGCAATATCACTGGTTACAGAAGCAGTCATGATGTGGAGATGCCAGCGTTGGACTGGGGTAAACACAGTAAGAAGTTTAACAACACCAGGTTAAAGTCCAACAGGTTTATTTGGTAGCAAAAGCCACACAAGCTTTCGAGGCTCTAAGCCCCTTCTTCAGGTGAGTATCCCACTCACCTGAAGAAGGGGCTGAGAGCCTCGAAAGCTTGTGTGGCTTTTGCTACCAAATAAACCTGTTGGACTTTAACCTGGTGTTGTTAAACTTCTTACTGTACAGAAGCAGCACACTGCGGATTGGACACCAGCTCAGCGCGGCTGGCGGTCAGAGCCCCGCCCACCCTCACGTGGGCTCAGGTTCCGTCCCGTCATTGTCTATATGCGGGAGACTGACCAATGGTAACGCGTGGAGGACCGGATGGACGCTGGTCCTCCTGCCAATCAGAGTCCGGGACTTGTGTCAATGGTCGCATGGAGCTTCCTTCATTGTTGCCCAGCAAAGCTGCTGCTGCTCTCTCTCTGAATGAAGATCGAGTTTCAGACAGACTCATACTGTACTGTAGCTGCGTTATATATTTCTAGTCTTTTTTTAATACTTTTCCAATTCAATCAAATCAAATCCAATTTCAGAGTCTCAACAAGTTGAGACATTTCAGATCCAGGCTGACAAGACAGGGCAAGCGACCAAACCACCCTGTCCTGGGCCCGATCTACATGAGCCAAGCTGATTGGAGAAGGGGGAGGTTCCTCCTCCAAGACTTGGGCTCATTTGCATCTTAGCCAAAAGGCCGAGATGCCGCTTTTAAAAATTGCTTCATATGAAACATATGAAGCTTCAATGTAACCCAATGACCTCAACCAAGTGCAGCATCCTCTCCATACTCCACCTGATCTTAGCCAAAAGGCCGAGAAGCTAGTCTTTCATCTCTTGCCCATTAGTGTCATGAGTCTTTGGATACAAATGGATACAAAATGGATCACAGAAGCCAGAGAGTGGTTGTAGAAGGTTGCTTTTCAAACTGGAGGCCTGTGACCAGCGGTGTGCCTCAGGGACCTGTGCTGGGTGCACTGTTATTTGTCATTTATATTAATGATTTGGAAGAGAATTTAGGAGGCAAGATTAGAAAGTTTGCAAATGATACCCAAAATTGGTGGCATAGTGGACAGTGAAGAAGGTTATCTCGGATTGCAATGGGATCTTGATCAATTGGGCCAGTGGACTGACGAATGGCAGAGGGAATTTAATTTAGATAAATGTCAGGTGATGCATTTTGGTAGATTGAATCAGGGCAGGACTTACTCAGTTAATGGTATAGCGTTGGGGAGAGTTATAGAATAAAGAGATCTAGGGGTACATGTTAATAGCTCATTGAAAGTGGAGCCACAGGTGGACAGAGTGGTGAAGAAGGCATTCGGTATGCTTTGTTTCATTGATCAGAACATTGAACACAGGAGTTGGAATGTCTTGTTGAAGTTGTACA
The DNA here is from genome assembly GCF_964213995.1 of Mustelus asterias. NCBI lineage: Eukaryota > Metazoa > Chordata > Chondrichthyes > Carcharhiniformes > Triakidae > Mustelus > Mustelus asterias. The sequence continues at coordinate 705,999 of NW_027590163.1, forward strand.
AGACATTGGTAAGGCCACACTTGGAATACTGTGTACAGTTCTGGCCACACTATTATAGAAAGGATATTATTAAACTAGAAAGAGTGCAGAAAAGATTTACTAGGATGCTACTGGGACTTGATGGTTTGAGTTATAAGGAGAGACTGGATAGACTGGGACTTTTTTCTCTGGAGCGTAGGAGGCTGAGGGGTGATCTTATAGAGGTCTATAAAATAATGAGGGGCATAGATCAGCTGGATAGTCAATATCTTTTCCCAAAGGTAGGGGAGTCTAAAACTAGAGGGCATAGGTTTAAGGTGAGAGGGGAGAAATACAAAAGGGTCCAGAGGGACAATTTTTTCACACAGGGTGGGGAGTGTCTGGAACAAGCTGCCAGAGGTAGTAGTAGAGGCGGGTACAAATTTTGTTTTCTAAAAAGCATTTAGACAGTTACATGGGTAAGATGGCTATTGAGGGATATGGGCCAAAAACGGGCAATTGGGACAAGCTTAGTGATTTAAAAAAGGGCGGCAGGGACAAGTTGGGCTGAAATGGCCTGTTTCCATGCTGTAAACCTCTCTGACTCTATGATTTCTCGTCCACAGGGATCAGTGGAGGCTGAGGGTCATTGAATATATCCCAGGGTGATTTAGACGATTTTTGATTGATAAAGAAGTCAAGCTTTATGGAGAACAGGTCGGAAAATGGAAAGTAAATTAAAATGAAGAGGGATTTCCTCACTCAAGGATGTGGTGAAGTTTTGGAATTCTGGACCTCAGGGGACTGTGGAACCTCAGTCATCAAGAATTTAAGAGAGGGATTGATAGGTTTTGAAATATTGAAGACACCGAGTGATCTGGGGAATAGTTGGTTCGATTCTCTCTCTATCTGGGGGACAGTGTGGGAAATGGTGCTGCGGCAGATTGGCCAATTCTCAGTGAATGGTTGAGGCAGTTCGATGGGCTGAATGGCCAACTGCAGCTCCTGTTTCTTATGATTTCTGTGTCCAGGGCAGGAAGCAGTGAGCATGGATCTGTCAATCAGCCTCAATCAGCACCGACAGGAGAATTGGGAGGGTGAATATTAGATACAGCAGAGTGAGAATGGAGGGAGAGTGTGTGGGATGGAGATTCACAGCTTTTGGGGAATGAGAGAGGAAAGAATGTTCCATAGAAACTAGAATTGTCTGTTCTGAATTTCTATCCTGTTCCACTAGTGATGACTTTTGTAAACTCATTTTACAGGATATTGAAAGAGGAATCACAGGCCGAAATCTCAAACGTCACGTCTAGATCTGACAGAGTCATATTCCTTGGGAGCTGAATATCATCTGCCTTTGAATCTAGAAGGAGAAATGATTATCCGGCCTGTTGATTTGAAAAGATTTCAAACATCATTGTGACTGGAAAAGCACCAACACACTGCCACACTTGAGTGTGAGTGTTCCAGCGCACGGACTAAAGAGCTTTAACCAGTTACACAGCCTGAATAAATATCACACCATTCACAGAGGGGAGAGACTGTGTATTCGTGTTGTGTGGACCAACACTGAGTGGACCAACCCACTCAACAAAACAACTTACATTTATCCAGCACCTCCCCTGCAGACAGAACAACCAGCACAGGGTTCAGCGGTTACAATATTAACAGAGAAAATGCTGTGGATGCTAGGAATGTAAAATAAGAGTATAAATATAGGCTGGAAAATATTTGGCGTTAAAATCCATCAGATAGAGAAACAGATTTAACCTTTCAGGTCGATGACCTTTCTATTCTCCAATTGAGCTACCTTCTGTCTGATATCATCGACCTTCCATCAAGCTGAACCCTCTATTTCCCCCTTTGTAACATTGTCCAACTCCACTCCTCCCAGTGCATCTGCTGTTGAATCCCTCATTCACACCTTTCTTTCCTCCAAACCTGGCTATTCCCAACACATTCCTGGTTGGTCTCCTACATTGTACTATCTGTAAACTTCAGGTCACCCAAAATTATGCCATCTCGTGTCTTAACTTTCAGGCAGTTCCTCCATCCCCACAACCCTCTCCTTTAATTCTGGCTCCTTGTGCAACCCCACTGTAATCACTGCACCATTGGTGGCCCTGCCTTCAGTTGCCTAGAGCCCCAAGCTCTGGAATAGAGCTGACACCACTTAAATCTGACACTGTTTGTGAACAGTGTGGTTCAGTCTCAGAAAGTTCCCAGGGAATGGGATTTACTCGTTGGTGAGGGAACAGAATTTGTACTGCTGAATTGGAGAATTGGTGCAGGCATGATGGGCCACATGGTCTCCTCCTGCACCACAACAATTCTGTGATTGAAGACAATGGGGCTAGACAGGGTAGAAGCAGCGAGGTTATTTCCACTTACAATGGAAACAAGAACTAGGGGGCATAGCCTCAAAATACGGCGGAGTCAATTTAGAACAGAGTTGAAGAGGAACTTCTTCTCCCAGAGGGTAGTGAATCTTTGGAATTCTCTGCCCAATGAAGCAGTAGAGGCTACCTCGTTAAATGTGTTTAAGTCACAGGTAGATAGATTTTTAACCATTAAGGGAATTAAGGGTCATGGGGAGCGGGTGGGTAAGTGGAACTGAACCCACTATCAGATCAGCCATGATCTTATTGAAAGGCGGAGCAGGCTTGAGGGGCTCGATGGCCTACTCCTGCTCCTATTTCTTATGTTCTTATTTGGTCTTCCCCATATTTAATTGGAGTAAACTTCTGTTCATCCAGTACTGGATGTGGGATAAGCAGTTTGATAATTTAGTAACAATGGAGAAATGGAGAGGAATGGGGGTGATGTAGAGTTGTCAATGTGCACATGAAAGCTTTGAATAATATCACCCAGTGTGGCAGCATGTAGATGAGAAATAGGAGGGATCAAGGATTGGTCACTGGGGGACACCAAGTTCAAGGACTTTGGAGAAGAAAGGGATGTTGGTGATGGGACAATAGTGAGGAAGTCGGGATCTAGTTGTTTGTTTCAGGTAGGGTAATGGTTGTGCTTTTAAAGGAATGAGAGGCAAAACCAGAAGTGAGAAAGAACTGTTAACAATATCAGCTAATGTGGGGAAGTTAAACGGTCAGCAGGTTAGTGGGACTAGGAGATGGGCCTCATGGAGAAGATAAGCTCAGTCAGGGATTGATGGGAGTTAGGAGATAGACTGGAGGAAGGTGTGAGTCCAGGGCTCAGCCAAGGAGAAACATTCGGGATAGTTTGGCCCGGGTGGCTTGCGGCAGGGAGGAAAACAGCAGAGGCAGCTGATCAGATTGTCTCAATCTGACAAAGAAACTCCATGAGCTCCTCACACTTATTGTTGGAGGTGAGGATGGAGAAATGGGGAACAAAAGGAATGGATTTGTGTTCGGGATATTAAAAAGACCCAATATACTGTGTTCAACATAAAGCTTGTTTATTTGACTTTTATACAGAAAATTAACACGTATTGTTGGGGTTATTAACATCAATGACTACTGTTCAGTCCTAAATGTGATTAAGAAAATCCAACTCTCTCAATCACTGGTGAACTCTCTGGTGTCTCAGTAAGATGGATGACTGAGAGAATCCCTTCCCACACACAGAGCAGGTGAATGGCCTCTCCCCAGTGTGAATGCGTTGGTGGGTCAGCAGGTTGGATGACTGAGTGAACCCCTTCCCACACTGAGAGCAGCTGAACGGCTTCTCCCCAGTGTGGGTGCGCTGGTGTACAGTGAGATGAGATGATCGCCTGAACCCAGTCCCACAGTGAGAGCATCTAAACGGTCTCTCATCAGTGTGAACACGTTGATGGCGCATCAGTTCCCTTGTACTTTTATAGCACTTCCCGCAGTCTGGGCATTTAAAAGGTCTCTCGTCTGAGTGAACTTGCAGGTGTGTCAACAGGTTGGATGAACGAGTGAATCCTTTTCCACACTCTGAGCAGATGAATGGCCTCTCCCCAGTATGAACTAGCTTGTGTGCTGTGAATTGCGATGACTGAATGAATCTCTTCCCACACTCTGAGCAGGTGTACGGTCTCTCCCCAGTGTGAACCCGCTGGTGCACCGTGAGTTCAGATGATCTTCTGAACCCCATCCCACACTGAGAGCACCTGAACGGTCTCTGATCACGGTGAACATGTCGGTGGGACTTCAGGTCTCCAGAACCTTTAAAGCACTTCTTGCAGTCTGGGCATTTAAAAGGTCTCTCCTCACTGTGAACTCGCTGGTGTCTCAGCAGTTTGGATAAGTGAGTGAATCCTTTCCCACACTCGGAGCAGGTGAATGGCCTCTCTCCAGTGTGAACTAGCTTGTGTTCCATGAGGTGGGATGTCTGAGTGAATCTCTTCTCCTCTGGACAAATGAACAACTTCTCCCTAGTGTGACCTTGCTGGTGTAAAGTGAGGTGAGATGATTGCTGAACCCAGTCCCACGGTGAGAGCACTGGAACAGTCTCTTGTCAGTGTGAACACGTTGCTGGATATCACTTCCCTGGGACTTTTATAGCTTTTCTTGCAGTCTGGACAATTAAAAAAATCACTTCCGAGTATGAACTTGTTTGTGTGCCATAAGGTGGGATGACTGAGTGAATCCCTTTGCACCTCTGGAGAATTTGAACAATCTCCCCACAATGTGAATATGTCAGTGAGACAACAAGTTGGATGATGGAGTGAATCCCGTCCAACACACAGAGCAGGTGAATGGCTGCTCCCCGGTGTGACTGCGCGATGTGTTTCCAGTTCCGATGGATAACTGAATCCCTTCTCACAGTTCTCCTCAGTATATTTACATTTGTCGCTCCTGAGGCCAGATGATCAGCTGAAGCCTCGTCCACACAGAGAACGGTTCCATCCACTGTGAACAATGCTTTGTCCTTCAATGTTTAAAAGCCGAACGATAACCAGGTTCCAACGGGGCAATTCCATCAGATCCTGATGTGATATTTGGTCTAAGATTCTTGACTGCAAATTCTCCTCTTCTAACACTCTGTGAAATTAATTTAAAACAGAAAAAAGGAGTGAGAGAGAACCCACAAAAACAGGTTGTAAAATTGAGCTGAATGAATCTGGTAATTTGTGGGGCCGGCACTGGGAAAAGTAACCATGAGAACTGCTGGATTGTCATAAAAACCCAACTGGTTCACTAATGTCCATGATGTGGAGATGCCAGCGTTGGAACTCAAAAAAATGTCCTGCAGGGAAGGGAACCTACCACCCAGTCTGGGTCTGCAGAAGACACTGCCCTCTATGGGAGGAGAGAGAAAGAGGCAGGTGCAAAAGGTTGTGATTTTATTCTATATCACAACCAGAACTTTGACAGAGTATCCCAAACCCTCAACCTACGCCATCTGGAAGCACCAGAGTAGCAGGTGTATGTGAACACAATCAACCCCAGGTTACTCTCCAAGTCACACACACTCCTGACTTATCTGACACCCAGAACTGGACGAACAGAAATTTCATCCATTTAAATATTGGGAAGATGAGCTGAAAAAAAACTCCACGCTCCAGCCACTTACTCCATTTCTCTTCCAAGAAACTCTCTAAAACTGAACCAGACTGTTCACAACCTAAATGTCACGTTTTACCCCAAGCAGAGCTTCCAACCACATAACCATGTCATCACCAAGACCACCTAGTTCCACCTCGGGAACATTGTCTAATTCCACCCCAGCCTGAGCTCATCTGCTCCTGAAACTCTCTCCATTCCATTGTTACCTCCAGACTTTATAATCCTAATGCACGCCAAACCAACCCTCCACATCCATGCCCCCCACATTCTCCAGGTGACCATACAACCTGCTACCCATGTCCTTACTCACATCAAATTTTGTTCATATGTCAGCCCCTGTGCTCCCTTGAAGAAGGTCAAACATCATCTTCTCCACAGGTAACTGGGGATGGGGAATATTTGCTGCTGGTCTTGTTGGTGACCCCCAAATCCCAAGAACAAATTTCATAAGTATCGATGTAAAATAGATTAAAAATATCTGCAAAAAAAGTTGCTCTTAAAACAATAATCTTTGATATTGTGATCACACTATCCATTTAACAATCTGATCTACCTAGAATCTACCTCCATGGCCAATTTCACATTGGAAACTTCTGGGCCCAACTGAGTTCCAAATGCAGCAGTTTCCCCTTCATCTCCAGCTCCAACTGATACAAAAACCAAAGAGAATTTAACAAGCTGCTGAAGAGAAAAAAGAGACATGGGGTGTGAGGAAAGAGTAGGGGTGTCAGACTCATTGACTCTTCCTCCACAGAGCCTGGATGGGCTTAAATGGCCTTATGTTCTTTAACCATTTTAACACAGCATGGAAAAGGACGTGCGCTGGAGGTAGTGCGCAGCCTCTCCAACCAACACCCACCTCGACACAAATCTCGACACATGGACTTCATCAGTCCATCTCTGTTTCTAGATTTGTGCCATGAGCAATGCCTGAAATCAAACAAAAACCAAATACTGCAGTTGCTGGAAATTGGAAATAAAAAGGAGCAAGTGGTGGAAATACTCAATCGGTCGGGCAGAAACTGTGAAAGCAGAAAGAAAGTTAACATTTCAGGATGTGCTTCACAGAACCAGGGACCCGAGTTCGATTCCAGCCTTGGGTGACTGTCTGTGTGGAGTGTACATGTTCTCCCCATGTCTGCGTGGGTTTCCTCCGGGTGTTCCCGTTTCCTCCCATGGTCTACAGATTGGCAGGTTAGATGGATTGACCATGCTCAATATCCCCTGAGTGTCCAAAGATGTGTAAATTAAGTGGATTAGCCATGGTGAATATGCAGTGTTACGGGGATAGGGCGGAGGGAAGTGTCTGCGTTGGAAAGTCTGCCTTTTCGGAGAGATGGTGCAGACTTGATGGGATGGGTGGCCTCTTCCTGTATTCTAATTACGGGAAATAAAAATGGGGCAGATATTGATGGTCAATATAAGCCCAGAAGTGGAAGAGAAACAGACTTTAGCACAAGAAAAACAATTCCCCTGGCCATGGGAAGATAAAGCTGGCAAATCAACAGTGAACAGCCGGGGAGATGGGCAGTAATGGAAACCTCATTGAGACACAACTGGCAGGAATAACAATAAAATACTAAACATGGTTAAAATACAACCATTATCAGAGGCAGTGGAAGTTAGACAATGACAGAGTGGTGATTGGGGATGGCAGAGATGAAACAGGGCAATGGATAGACATGGAATAGGATCTACTGTAAATGAGTCACACCAGCCCCATAGACATGGAAACAGAGCAGCAGTAAAAGCTGTAAATTGTGCATGAATACTCAGTGATACTCACCTATTGAACAGATTATCAAATTTAAAATCTCCTGCTGGAGACTGAAGATGGAAATAAATCAGATGGATTGGAAGCAGAGAAAATCTGGTGGTCATCAAATCTTCTAACTCCCTGAAAAAGGAGATTACAAAAGTCATAAGTGTCAGTTGACTTAGGGGGCACGGTGGCGCAATGATTAGCACTGCTGCCTCACAGCACCTGGGACCCAGGTTCAATTCCGGCCTCGGGTGACTGTGTGGAGTTTGCACATTCTCCCCGTGTCTGCGAGGGTTTCATCCCACAGTGCAAAGATGTGTGGGTTAGGTAAATTTGCCATGCTAAATTTCCCCTAGGTGTCAGAGGGACTGGGAGGGTGAACATGTGGGGTTACGGGATGGGTGAGATTGTTGTTGGTGCAGACTCGATGGGCCGAGTGGCTGTATGTTAATACATGTGACGATAATAAATCAAATCAAAAATCAGTGAGTACTGGAGGTTGGGTCAATGAATTTATTCAAGGCTGAGTTGAACAGATTTTTGATCGACACAGGAGCCAAGGGGAGGGGTGGACAGAGTCAGGAAAGTAGAATGGAGATCAGCCAGGATCTTGCAGAATAGAACAACAGGATAAATAGGCCGAATGGCCTCCTCCTGGTCCTAATTCTGACGTTCATTCCATGGCCGGACATGCGCCCTTCGGCCAATGCCTGTCGTTAACCCTGGGCTGTCACCATGTGCTGTGCTCAGACTGAGAACAAAATCAATCCTTCCTCTCCTGGTCCCCACAACACGGAAACCCCGCCCACTCATTGTTACGTCATGCAGATCGCCGCGCATGCGCTTCACTCCTCTCTGAACAAAGATACTCTGGGCCTGTTTCCGGGAAAATCCCCGCGGTTCCAAACCGAGGAGCCGCAGGCCTAGCGGCCTCCAGCGGCTGTTAGTGAAGGCTCCGTTCCCTTCCCACTCCGACTCCCGGCTCCATTCCTCCCTCCGCCCCACCAACTCTCACCCGCTAAAAAAAACACCGTCCCTTGCACTCGCAGGGCTCCGAGCAAAGTGACATTGCGCATGCTCTAGATACAACTGCGCCTGCGCACTGGCTCCGGTGGCGTGATGACGTGGAGGTGCCGGCGTTGGACTGGGGTCAACACAGTAAGAAGTCTCACACCAGGTTAAAGTCCAACAGGTTTATTTGGCAGCAAAAGCCACGAGCTTTCGGAGCGCTGCCCCTTCGTCAGATGAGTGGGAATTCTGTTCACAAACAGGGCACAGAGACACAAACTCAATTTACAGAATAATGATTGGAATGCGAGTCTTCACAGGTAATCAAGTCTTAAAGGTACAGACAATGTGAGTGGAGAGAGCATCAAGCACAGGTTAAAGAGATGTGTATTGGCTCCAGACAGGACAGTTAGTGAGATTTTGCAAGCCCAGGCAAGTCATGGGGGTTACAGATAGTGTGACATGAACCCAAGATCCCGGTTGAGGCCGTCCTCATGTGTGTGGAACTTGGCTATCAGTCTCTGCTCAGTGATTCTGCGTTGTTGTGTGTCATGAAGGCCGCCTTGGAGAACGCTTACCCGAAGATCAGAGGCCGAATGCCTGTGACCGCTGAAGTGTTCCTCAACAGGAAGAGAACACTCTTGCCTGGTGATTGTCGAGCGGTGTTCATTCATCCGTAGTCGTAGCATCTGCATGGTCTCCCCATTGTACCATGCCTCGGGACATCCTTTCCTGGAGCGTATCAGGTAGACAACATTGGCCGAGTTGCAGGTGTATGTACCGTGTACCTGGTGGGTGGTGTTCTCACGTGAGATGATGGCATCCATGTCGATGATCCGGCACCCTGCTGTGGCAGGGTTGTGTAGTGTTGTGGTCACTGTTCTCTTGAAGGCTGTGTAGTTTGCTGTGGACAATGGTCTGTTTGAGGTTGTGCAGTTGTTTGAAGGCAAGAAGTGGAGGTGTGGGGATGGCCTTGGAGAGATGGACATCTTCATCAATAACATGTTGAAGGCTCCGGAGAAGATGTTGTAGCTTCTCCACTCCGGGGAAGTACTGGACGACGAAGGGTACTCTGTCCGCCGTGTCCCGTGTTTGTCTTCTGAGGAGGTCGGTGCGGTTTTTCGCTGTGGCGTGTCGCAACTGTCGATCGATGAGTCGAACGCCATATCCTGTTCTTATGAGGATATCTTTCAGCGTCTGGAGGTGTCTGTTGCGATCCTCCTCATCTGAGCAGATCCTGTGTATACGGAGGGCTTGTCCGTAGGGGATGACTTCTTTAACGTGTTTAGGGTGGAAGCTGGAGAAGTGGAGCATTCCGTGGGCTTGCGGTACAGTGAAGTGCTGCGGTGACCGTCCTTGATGGAGATGTGTGCGTCCAAAAATGCAACCGATTCCAGAGAGTAGTCCATGGTGTGTCTGATGGTGGGATGGAACTTGTTGATGTCATCATATAGTTGTTTCAGTGATTGTTCACCATGAGTCCGGTGGAGTGAACAGGGCACTTTCACACCCGCAGCGAATGCTGGGTAACTACAGCACCATTGAACCGTGATGCTAAGAATAGAAAATAATTTGTCACCTAACTGAGATAAATTACCTTTCAAAAAATGTGTGCTGTGTTATGCTTCATTTCTAAAAGTGATTTAAACCCCTGCTCTCCTCAGCAAATGAGCAGAGGTCTTTAAACTTTTCTAACTTTCACTCCCTTTCTCCTCCCCTGACCGTGCTCTGAATGGATTCAATCCCAGAATCATTGGTTTCTCTCACTTTTTCTCTCTATTCCCTGACGCTGACTGTTCATCCCATTCTACATGCAATCCATTCGGCCCTTCATCCCTATACTGGCTCTTTGGACAATCTATCAGATTAATTGCACTGTCAGAACAATTTATATCTGATGTAGCAGTGCAAGAGGTGAATGGGAAAGGTTTACCAGTTGATACTTCTAAGACATACAATCCTGTGGAAGGATCGACTGTCCAGTATATTAAGCAGATATTAAGGATTCACGAGTTAGTTAAGCACACAGACGAGCTGACAGAGCTGAATTCAATAACATCCCAGATACCTCAGTGACATGATTTCGAAAGAGTCAACATGGGGACTATTCTCAGTGCTATAGCGCAGATGAATTATGGAGTTAGCAGAGGCTGAAATATCCTGGAAGTTCACAATTACAAATTTTTAAAAAGTTTACTTATTTGTCACAAGTAGGTTTACATTAACTCTGCAAAGAAGTTACTGTGCATTTTGAAAGAATCCAATATACTTGTCAGGTGTCAGTGCAGACTCGATGGGCTGAATGGCCTCCTTCTGCACTGTGGAGTCTCTATGATTCTATGAACTGTCTAATTGCTTTTTAAAAGACAAAATTGTACCACTCTCGATTACAACCTCTGGCAATTTTTTCCAGACACTCATCACCCTCTATGTGAAAACGTTGCTCCTCTGGACCCTTTTGCATTTCTTTGCACTCACCTTAAACTATGCCCTCTAGTTTTAGACTCCCCTACCTTCGGGAAAAGATGTTGACTACCAAACTGATCTATGCCCCTCAATATTTTATAGACCTCTATAAGATCGCCCCTAAGCCTCCTACGCTCCAGGAAAAAGTCCCAGTCTATCCAGCCTCTCCTTATAACTCAAACTATCAAGTCCCGGTAGCATCCTGGTAAATACTTTCTGCTCTCATTCTAGTTTAATCATATCCTTTCTATAATAGGGTGACCAGAACTATACACAATATTCCAAGTGTGGCCTTACTAATGTATTGTACAGCTTCAACAAGACGTCCCAACTCCTGTATTCAATGTTCTGACCAATGAAACCAAGCATGCTGAATGTCTTCTTCACCACTCTGTCCACCTGTGACTCCACTTTCAAGGACCTATGAACATGTCCCCCTAGATCTCTTTGTTCTATAACTCTCCCCAGTGCCCTACCATTAACTGAGTAAGTCCTGCCCTATTATTATTAAATACCCACTAGCGCATTTAGCCCAGAGATCCGAGGTTACTGTGATAACAGCACTTCAAATCATTACTGATAGAATTACCATCTATTCTGAAAGCTCCTTTGGTTGTAACTCCCTCAGAGAACACTTATCTCACTGGCAAAATAAAACACACAGCTTCTCCACAGCAGAAAGGAAACCAGTCACTTACCATTCCAAACTCTGAATGATTGGGGATGTTGTGAGTAAGTGTCCAGGACAAACTGCTAATTGCAAGGTGAAAGTACTTCAGCAGCAGGACTTCATGAAGAGGGTGATGGTAGTAACCAGGCACATCAACCAGTGATGTGGAAAATACGGTTTGATGAATGTTTATAATATCTCTAACACAGGTTAGTTCCTACATTGGGTACACTGAGGGAGAATTTAGCACAGTACGAGGAAAAGGGAGCACCCAGAGGATAGGGGGAGAATGTGCAGACTCTGCGCAGATTGTGACCCAAGCTGGGAATCGAACCCAGATCCTTGGTACTGTGAGACAGCAGTGCTAACCACTGTGCCACCGTGTCGCCCGCCAGTCTGCATTTAAGTGTTCCTGGTGTGATAAACTGATCCAACTCTTCCCAGCTAACACCATTCCATATCCCCATCTGTGTTGCAGATTTTAATGTGATTGCCCAAAATAGGAAACGCACATCTTTTAACCATTTTGAATTAGTACATGCCCTCCATACACGCCAAAATAGATTGTCTTTAAGATCGGTTGTTCCTTTATAGTGTGTTTGTTCTGAATGTTGACAGTATTAACCTTCTCTCTAATCTGTCCTAAATAGCATGGATAGAGGATTGGTGAACTAACAGAAAGCAAAGAGTGGGGGTAAATGGGTGTTTTTCTGGTTGGCGATCAGTGACTAGTGGTGTGCCTCAGGGATCAGTGTTGGGACTGCAATTGTTTACGGTTTACATAGATGATTTGGAGTTGGGGACCAAGTGTAGTGTGTCAAAATTCGCAGATGACACTAAGATGGGTGGCAGAGCAAAGTGTGCAGAGGACGCTAAAAGTCTGCAAAGGGATATAGATAGTCTCAGTGAGTGGGCGAGGGTCTGGCAGATGGAGTACAATGTTGGTAATTGTGAGGTCATCCATTTTGATAGAAATAACAGCAAAACTGACTGTTATTTAAATGGTAAAAAATTGCAGCATGCTGTTGTGCAGAGGGACCTGGGTGTCCTTGTGCAGGAATCTCAAGGAGTTGGTTTGCAGGTGCAGCAGGTAATTAAGAAGGCAAATGGAATTTTGTCCTTCATTGCTAGAGGGATGGAGTTTAAAAACCATGAGGTTATGTTGCAGCTGTATAAGGTGCTGCTGAGGCCACACCTGGAGTACTGTGTACAGTTTTGGTCTCCTTACTTGAGAAAGGATATACTGGCTCTGGAGAGGGTGCAGAGGAGGTTCACTAGGTTGATTCCAGAGTTGAGAGGGTTGGCTTATGAGGAGAGACTGAGTAAATTGGGGCTATACTCATTGGAATTCAGAAGAATGAGAGGAGATCTTATAGAAACATATAAGATTATGAAGGGAATAGATAAGATAGAAGCAGGGAAGTTGTTTCCACTGGCGGGTGAAACTAGAACTTGGGGGCATAGCCTCAAAATAAGGGGAAGCAGATTTAGGACTGAGTTGAGGAGGAACTTCTTCACACAAAGGGTTGCGAATCTGTGGAATTCCCTGGCCAGTGAAGCAGTTGGGGCTACCTCATTGAATGTTTTTAAGGCAAGGATAGATAAATTATTGAACAGTAAAGGAATTAAGGGCTATGGTGAGCGGGCGGGTAAGTGGAGCTGAATCCACAAAAAGATCAGCCATGAGGCTCGAGGGGCCAGATGGCCTACTCCTGCTCCTAGTTCTTATGTTCTTCCCACAATCCCCACATTTCCATGGTATCTCCCTGTGACTGCAATTATGTTCCAAAAGGCCAGATGATTGGTTGAAGCTTTCACCACACCTGACTAAACCTCTGACTAACCTGACTAAAACTGAGGATAAAGTATTGGTGTCTGTAAGGGCTAAAACAATACCCTTGGCTTCCTTGTAGATCTGTGGCACCAAGTTCAAGACTCCTTCATGAATCATCCTCTTGGCCTCTTGCCTGTCAACTGTCCATGAGAATCTCATGTTTCAGAATGTTCACTGCTCATTCTTCCAAACCTAATGAGTATAGGTGCAACCCTTCCCCAAAAGACAACGAGTTGGATTCTGCGGCCTCACTTGCCCCAAAACTGGAGAATTCCCCTCGAGGTCAAAGGAGCTTTGTGTGGTCCACCCCCCGGCCTGCTACGATTCCTGTGGTGGGTGGGATGGGAGAATTCTCCCCTACACCTTCACAACCTTTCCTCAAAAGGCAACACCTTCATCTTAGGAATGGGCCTGGTGAACTTTCTCTGAACTCATTCCAATGAAAGCATGTCATTCCATAAGTAGGGAGACCAGAACCGTACACAGTATTCCAGCTGCTCTCTCAGCAATGTCCTGTGTAGGTGCAGCAAGTTCCCTTTTTCAAACTCCACCCCCTTGCAGTAAAGTCCAACACTCCATTTGCCTTCTTCTTTACTTGCTGTACCTTCATCCTATTTGTTCACGATTCATGTACAAGGTCACCCAGATTCCTCTCTACGGCAGTATTCTTCAGTTTCTGTATATTTAAACAATTTTTTGCTTCTCTATTCTTCCTGCCAAAGTGGAAAAGCTCCCACTTTTCCGCACTATACTCCATCTGCCATTTTTCTGTCCATTCAGGTAACTTATCTGTGCCCCTTACAGATTTTTTGTAATAACCTCACAACTTGCTTTTCTACCTATCTTTGTATCATCAAATCTGGCTTCATCCAAGTCATTGATCAAGGTGGCTGTTTTTCTCTCTCTCAGTTGTGGGTGATATTTGTCTCTATTCTCCTGGAAACTGAATGAATCTTGTTCCAAACTGGGTTCAATATCAGACATTTCAGGGAGTCAGGAATCATTCGCCCCTGAACCTACACTGGTAAAACCCCAGACAGTTCCTCAGTAAGGATTTTTCTGGTTCCTCACCATATATTAGTCAGGAGACTGAAACCCAGCCTTTTTTACAGTCCACTCCTGGAGGTCCCACTCCCTGAGCCGACAACATTCAGCAGTGTCAGTGCTGAAGTTTCACAGTGGGAGTGATTCCCAGAGTAACTGTCAATCAGATCACCATTGATGTCCAGGTTTGTGTATTTTTAGTTATCCGGATGTCTAACACACACACACATCAATAAAACAGGGAATTCCTGCAAACAAACTGCAGCGTCTTCTCTATCTGGAGATCCAATGCTTGTTGAATAATTGTCCCAGCGGTTAACAGGCTCCTGTGAACTCATCCAACTCGTATTTTAATACTGACTTTAACAAATATATTTTAAACAGGTTTATTTTAAATGAGTTAAAACCAGCCTTAAAATGGTATATATAGTATAACAACCATAGTACTTTCCAGACTGGAAACTTTAACCTGCTGTTTCACTTTGATTTAGGAGCAGATCCCAGTTTTACACCAATCTCTGATTCATGTATCCAGCATTCACCGTCATTCTAAAAACAGAAGTTGCTGCAAAATCTCAGTAAGTCTGACAGAATCTGTAAAGACAGGAACAGTTAATGTTTCCAGTTGAATGTGACTCTTCTTCAGTGTCAAAACATTAGCTCTGTTTCTCTCTCCAGAGATGCTGTCAGACCTGCTGAGTTTTTACAGCACTTCTTGTTTTTATTTACGAGTTCAGGACTCAGACAAGACAATCCACAATACAAATCTTACAACTGGGCCAGGGTTTATTAACATCAGCAGAAACAGACACCAATGAAAATGGTTGGGACCTCGATGTGATTAACAGCAAAATCCAGTCCTTGCAGTCACTCATGAACATGATGGTGTTTCAGCAGGTGAGGTGACTGAGTGAATCCCTTCCCACACACGGAGCAGGTGAATGGCCTGTCCCCAGTGTGAATTCGCTGGTGCTTTACCAGGTTGGATGATTGACTGAATCCCTTACCACAACTAGAGCAGGTGAATGGTCTCTCCCCGGTGTGAACTCGCTGGTGCCTCCGCAGGCTGGATGAACAAGTGAATCCCTCCCCACACTGAGGGCAGCTGAATGGCGTCTCCCCAGTGTGAACTCGCTGGTGTTTCCGCAGGTTGGATAACTGAGTGAATCCCTTCCCACACTGAGAGCAGCTGAATGGCCTCTCCCCAGTGTGAACTCGCTGGTGTGTCTGCAGGTGGGATGAACAAGTGAATCCCTTCCCACACTGAGGACATGTAAATGGTCTCTCCCCAGTGTGAACTCGCTGGTGCCTCCGCAGGTGGGATGAACAAGTGAATCCCTTCCCACACTGAGAGCAGGTGAACGGTCTCTCCCCAGTGTGAACTCGCTGGTGTGTCCGCAGGCTGGATAAATGACTGAATCCCTCCCCACACTGAGAGCAGTTGAATGGTCTCTCCCCAGTGTGGCTGCACCAATGAGTTTCCAGCTGAGAATGGGATCTGTATCTCTTCCCACAGTCCACACATTTCCATGGTATCTCCATGATGCAGGTGTCCTTGCCTCTCTCTTGGGTGGACAATCAGTTGAAGCCTCGTCCACACTCACATCACGGGTACAGTCTCTCCCCGCTGTGAATGGTGTGATATTTATTCAGGCTGTGTAACTGGTTAAAGCTCTTTAGTCAGTGCACTGGAAGACTCTCACTCGAGTGTGGCAGTGTGTTGGTGCTTTTCCAGTCACACTGATGGTCGAACTCTTTTCAAATCGACAAACTGGACAATAATTTCTCCTTCGAGATTCAATGGCTGATGATATTCAGCTCCCATGGAATATGACTCTGTCAGATCTAGACGTGACGTTTGAGATTTCAGTCTGTGATTCCTCTTTCAATATCCTGTGAAACAAGTTTACAAAAGTCATCAGTGTCAGTGCAGGATAGAAATTCAGAACAGACAAATCTAGTTTCTATCGAACATTCTTTCCTATTTCAGTCCCCAAAAAGGTGTAAATCTCCATCCCACACACTCTCCCTCCATTCTCACTCTGCTGTATCTAATATTCACCTCCTAATTCTCCTGAAGGTGCTGATTGAGGCTGATTGACAGATCCATGCTCACTGCTTCCTGTCCTGTACACAGAGACCATAACAAATAGGAGCTGCAGTCGGCTATTTGGCTCATCGCGTCTTTTAAACTATTCAGTGAGATAATTTGTTCATCTACCTCAGCATCATTCTCCCCACACTAAACCCATATCCCTTGATATCTTCAATATCTAGAAACCAATCAATCTCTCTCTTGAAAATAGTTGATGACTGAGGCTTCACTGTCCTCAGGGGTTGAGAATTCCAAATCTTCACCACATCCTTGAGTGAAGAAATCCCCCCACATCTTAGCTTTTGCTCCATCTTCTTGTCTGTTCCCCATAACCCTTGACACCCTTGTCAGTCAAAGATCTGTCTAACTGGAATATATTCAATGATCCTGAGTATAGGAGTTGGGTGTTATAGTTGTATGAGTCGTTGGTGAGGCTGCACTTGGAGCATTGTGTACAGTTTTTGTAACCCTGTAATAGGAAAGACATTGATAAACTGGAAAGAGTGCAAAGAAGATTTATGAGGATGTTGCCGACTGATCGCGAGAGGTTGGACAGGCTAGGGCTTTATTCCTTCGAACGTAGGAGAATGTGGGGTGACCATATTGAGGTGTATTAAATAATGAGGGGCATAGATAGGATGAACAGAGGGAAATATGATAGGATGAGGGATGAATTGGCTAAGGTAGACTGGGAGAGCAGGCTGGCAGGTAGGATAGCTGAGGAACAGTGGAGGATTTTTAAGGAGATCCTTTTCAGTTCTCAGCAAAAATATATTCCAGCAAAAAACAAGGATTGTAAGAAAAGGGAGAACCAGCCGTGGATAACAAAGGAAATAAAGGAGAGTATTAAAATAAAAACAGCTGCGTACAGAGTGGCCAAAATAGTGGAGAAACAAGTGATTGGGAAAAATTTAAGAAACAACAAAGAGAGACTACGAAAGCGATAAAGAAAGGAAGGATAGACTATGAAGCTAGGCTAGCAATTAATATAAAAAATGATAGTAAAAGTTTTTATAAATATATAAAAAGGAATAGAGTGGCTAGAGTTAATGTTGGACCCTTGGAGGACGAGAGGGGGGAGTTAATAGTGGGAAATGAGGATATGGCTGAGTCTTTAAATAAGTTTTTTGTGTCGGTCTTCACGGTGGAGGACACAAATAGTTTGCCAAATATTAACGATAGAGGGTTGGCAGCAGGAGAAATACTTAATACAATTAATGTTACCAGAGAGGCAGTGCTGGGTAGACTAATGGGACTGAAGGTGGACAAGTCCCCGGGTCCGGATGGAATGCATCCCAGGGTATTGAAAGAAATGTCAGAGGTAATAGTGGATGCGTTAGTGATTATTTATCAAAACTCGTTGCATTCTGGGGTAGTGCCGGTTGATTGGAAAACGGCTAATGTTACGCCGCTGTTTAAAAAAGGAAGGAGACAAAAGGCGGGTAACTATAGGCCAGTCAGCTTAACGTCTGTAGTAGGGAAAATGCTGGAATCCATTATTAAAGAGGAGATAGCAGGGCATCTGGATAGAAATGGTTCGATCAATCAAACGCAGCATGGATTCATGAGGGGAAAGTCGTGCTTGACGAACATGTTGGATTTTTATGAAGATGTGACTAGGGCGGTTGATGGAGGAGAACCGGTGGATGCGGTGTTTTTGGATTTCCAAAAGGCGTTTGATAAGGTGCCCCATAAAAGGCTGCTGAAGAAGATTAGGGCACACGGAGTTGGGGGTAGTGTGTTAAAGTGGATTGGGGACTGGCTATCCGACAGGAAGCAAAGAGTCGGAATAAATGGGTGTTTTTCCGGTTGGAGGAAGGTAACTAGTGGCGTGCCGCAGGGATCGGTACTCGGGTCGCAACTATTTACCATTTATATAGATGATCTGGAGGAGGGGACGGAGTGTAGGGTAATGAAGTTTGCAGACGACACAAAGATAAGTGGAAAAGTGAATCGTGTGGAGGACGGAGAAGATCTGCAGAGAGATTTGGACAGGCTGAGTGAGTGGGCGAGGATATGGCAAATGGAGTATAACGTTGAGAAATGCGAGGTTATACACTTTGGAGGAAATAATAACAAATGGGATTACTATCTCAATGGAAACAAATTAAAACATGCTACCGTGCAAAGGGACCTGGGGGTCCTTGTGCATGAGACGCAAAAGCCCAGTCTGCAGGTACAACAGGTGATCAAGAAGGCAAATGGGATGTTGGCCTATATTGCGAGGGGGATAGAATATAAAAGCAGGGATGTCTTGATGCACCTGTACAGGGCATTGGTGAGGCCGCAGCTGGAATACTGTGTGCAGTATTGGTCCCCTTATATGAGGAAGGATATATTGGCATTGGAGGGAGTGCAGAGAATGTTCACCAGGTTGATACCGGAGATGAGGGGTTTGGATTATGAGGAGAGGCTGAGGAGATTGGGTTTGGATGAGGGGGGATGAGGGGGGATCTTATGGAGACTTATAAGATAATGCGGGGGCTGGATAGGGTGGAGGCGGAGAGATTCTTTCCACTTAGTAAGGAAGTTAAAACTAGAGGACACAGCCTCAAAATAAAGGGGGGTCGGTTTAAGACAGAGTTGAGGAGGAACTTCTTCTCCCAGAGGGTGGTGAATCTCTGGAATTCTCTGCCCACTGAGGTGGTGGAG
Source organism: Mustelus asterias (assembly GCF_964213995.1). Taxonomy (NCBI): domain Eukaryota; kingdom Metazoa; phylum Chordata; class Chondrichthyes; order Carcharhiniformes; family Triakidae; genus Mustelus; species Mustelus asterias. Next base: position 725,001 of record NW_027590163.1, read on the forward strand.
GCTACCTCGCTGAATATGTTTAAAGCGCGGATGGATGGATTCCTGATCGGTAAGGGAATTAAGGGTTATGGGGATCAGGCGGGTAAGTGGTACTGATCCACGTCAGATCAGCCATGATCTTATTGAATGGCGGGGCAGGCTCGAGGGGCTAGATGGCCTACTCCTGCTCCTATTTCTTATGTTCTTATGAACCCACATTGTCTTTTTGCCAGGGTAGGGGAATTGAAAACTAGAGGGCATAGGTTTAAGGTGAGAGGGGAAAGATTAAAAGGGACCTGAGGGGCAACTTGCAGAGGGTGGTGTGTACATGGAATGAGCTGCCAGAGAAAGTGGTTGAGGCAGGTTCAAACAGGAGGTTTAAACATTTAAAAAGCATTTGGATAAGTACATGAATTGGAAAGGATTAGAGGGATATGAGCCAAACATGGGCAATTGGGACTAGCTAGGAGGGCACCATGGTTGGCATGGATCAGTTGGGCCAAAGGGCCTGTTTCCGTGCTGTATTGCTCTGTGACTCTATGTGCTGGCTGCATCAGCATCTATTGCCCATAACTCATTGCCCTTGAACTGAGTGGTTTGCATTGCTGGGGGATGTGGTAGATTTCCTTCTTTAAAGGACATCATTAAATCGGATGGATTTTTACAACAATTGTCATCAATGGACTTCTAATTCTAGATTTGAACTGAATTCAAATTTCAATATTTGCCACTGTGAGATTCGAACCCAGGGTTCACAGTGTATTGCCCTGGATCCCTGTATTACTAATCCAATCACACTATCACTGCACCATTGCCTGCCCATCCATGGTAAAGGAGTCACAATAGCCCGAGATCCATGGAATCAGAGCATGCTCTGAATTTAAATTAATGCTCACTAACATTCACCCCAAAACAATTTCACTGTTTTCAACATTTTAAAATCTGCTGCAGCTGAAAAGATCTGAGAGAGATTGGTGTCTGGGAAAAATGTTGCAATCTTCAAATCTTCTCCCTGTAAATAAGGAAAGTTATAGGTGTAATTCAAGGTTAGAAATTCAAGACAGACAAACATTTCTTTTGGTCTGAGTTTGCTGTGTGTAAATCCTCCCCTTCTAACCCCCTGTAAAAGGAGTTTCCAAAATCCATCAGCATCTGCCCAGAACAGAGATTCAAAACATTCACTCCTCCTTTAACCTGGCACAGAATTACTTTAGCTGGGACAAAATTGCAGTGGAGGCAGTTCAGGGAAGGTCCAGTTGGTTGATTCCTGAATTGAGGAGTTTTATCTTTCAGGTTGAGCAGTTTGGGCCTGTACTCATTGGAGTTTAGAAGACTGAGAAGTAATCTGAATGAAACATCTGGGGATTTAAGGGCGGCATGGTGGCTAGCACTGCTGTCTCACAGCGCCAGGGTCCCAGGTTCAATTCCGGCCTTGGGTCACAGTCTGGATGGAGTTTGCACATTCTCCCCATGTCTGCGCGGGTTTCCTCCAGGTGCTCTGGTTTCCTCCCACAGTCCAAAGACTGTGGTTCGGTGGATTGGCTATGCTAAATTGACCCTAGTGTCAAATGCATGGGGTTGTGGGGATGGGGCCTGGGTGGGATTGTGGTCAGTACAGACTTGATGGGCCAAATGGCCTCCTTCTGCACTGTAGGGTTTCTATGATTCATATGATATAAGGTGCTTGACAAGGTCGATGCTGAGAGGATGTTTCCTCTGGTGTGGAAATCAAGTAAAAATAAAGGATCTCAAAATTAAGATGAAGATGAAGAGAGATCTTTTCTCTCAGCGGGTTGTTGATCTTTGGAACTCTGTCTTCACCAGTGAGGATTGGAGGCAGGTCATTGAATATATTCAAAGCTGAGGATTTGATCCACAAGAAAGTCAAGGGTATGGACGGGGTGGGGGAGCAAAGTAGACATGATCTTATTGAATGATGCAGCAGGCTCGATGGGCCGAATGACGGGCTCCTGTTCCGAATTCTTATTCCAATGCACTTGGATAGCTGCGCATGCGCCCTGCTACCTATTGTCCCTCTGAAGACAGAGGTTCTGAACCAGCCCCCGAAACCACGCCCATTGTGACCCGCCACCGACAGCAGCGCATGCGCTCTCCGTCTCCGCTGAAACAAGATGGCGGCCGATAACTGGGACCTGTTCCCGAGATCAAATGATCTTCTACAAAGATGCAAGAAAGCAGGCAAGATACTGAAAGGACGACAGATCACGAACCCACTCAGGTCAACCTGTAACACAGACTACGCTGAGAGACTTTGCCGTCGCACCTCTCTCACCCTCCTCAAACACCTCGTACACCAGCTCTACAGCAAACGCCGCAGCCTGGAAACCAAGATCGAATCCATATTCTCAACTTGCGCTCAGGATGCAGACCAGCTGCGAAACTCTGCCAAGCAGATGAGACAAAGGAACTACACCATCTACATGCACACCAAGAACAGGAAACTTGAGAAACTCGGCATCACCACCAGCAGCAACCAAGCCTCCCCCAGTACCACAGTAGAAAACATTACCACTGCAGGGAAGTCCATTGTCAACTTGTCCGACTGCACACTTCAACCAGATGAAATTGAAGTTCTCAGCCGAGGGCTTAATTTTTGCCCCACCACCAAAATAGACCCCATCAGTCTCGCAGCGGACACAGAGGAATTCATCAGGCGAATGTAGCTGTGGGAGTTCTTCCACAAACCCCAAGAGGCCAACAGCGAACACAATGAGACAGCCAATGAACCGGAACAGCCGACAGAGAGATCCGCAGTGCATCCGAAGAGGAAAGAGTCGAATTGGATTCCTCCGGAAGGCCGCTGCCCTCGACGTGACATGTATGCCCAAGCCATCAGGAGGTGCGTCAACACCAAATTCATCAGCCGCACTCACAAGACAGCCCCAAACATCACCCAAGCACAACGCAACGCCATCCACGCTCTCAAGACCAACCGCAACATTGTCATCAAACCAGCAGACAAAGGAGGGGCCATCGTCATACTGATCAGAACGGATTACTGCAAAGAAGTGTACCGACAACTAAACAATGAGGAACCCGTAGATCCGACCAAATAACACACCCGTCAACTCAACATTCTGATCAAGACCTTTGATCCGGACCTTCAGAGCACCCTCCGTGCTCTCATCCCACATACTCCCCATGTTGGAGATCTCTACTGCCTCCCGAAGATACACAAGGCCAACACACCCGGCCGTCCCATCGTATCAGGCAATGGGACCCTGTGCGAGAACCTCTCCGGCTATGTCAAGAGCATCCTGAATCCCATTGTACAAAGACCCCCAGCTTTTGTCGTGACACTACGGACTTCCTACAGAAACTCAGCGCACATGGAGCAGTTGAACCAGGAGCACTCCTCGTCACAATGGATGTCTCGGCACTCTACACCAGCATCCCCCACGACGATGGCATTGCCGAAACGGCCTCAGTACTCAATGCCGTCAACTGTCAGTTTCCAGATGCAATTTTACAACTCATCCGCTTCATCCTGGACCACAATATCTTCACCTTCAACAACCAGTTCTTCATCCAGACACACGGAACAGCCATGGGGACCAAATTCGCACCTCAATATGCCAACATCTTCATGCACAGGTTCAAACAAGACTTCTTCACTGCACGGGACCTTCAACCGATGCTATACACTAGATACATCAATGACATTTTCTTCCTTTGGACTCATGGTGAACAATCACTGAAACAACTATATGATGACATCAACAAGTTCCATCCCACCATCAGACTCACCATGGACTACTCTCCGGAATCGGTTGCATTCTTGGACACACGCATCTCCATTAAGGACAGTCACCTCAGCACCTCACTATACCGCAAGCCCACGGATAACCTCACGATGCTCCACTTCTCCAGCTTCCACCCTAAACACGATAAAGAAGCCATCCCCTATGGACAAGCACTCCGTATACACAGGATCTGCCCGGGTGAGGAGGATCGCAACAGACACCTGCAGACGCTGAAAGATGCCCTCATAAGAACAGGATACAGTGCTCGACTCATCGATCAACAGTTCCAACGTGCCACAGCGAAAAACCGCACCGACCTCCTCAGAAGACAAACACGGGACACGGTGGACAGAGTACCCTTCGTTGTCCAGTACTTCCCCGGAGCGGAGAAGCAACGGCATCTCCTCCGGAGCCTTCAACATGTCATTGATGAAGATGAACATCTCACCAAGGCCATCCTCACACCCCCACTTCTTGCCTTCAAACAACCGCACAACCTCAAACAGACCATTGTCCGCAGCAAACTACCCAGCCTTCAGGAGAACAGTGACCACGACACCACACAACCCTGCCACAGCAACCTCTGCAAGACATGCCGGATCATCGACACAGATGCCATCACCGCACGTGAGAACACCATCCACCAGGTACACGGTACATACTCTTGCAACTCGGCCAACATTGTCGACCTGTTACGCTGCAGGAAAGGATGTCCCGAGGCATGGTACATTGGGGAAACCATGCAGACGCTGCGACAATGGATGAATGAACACCGCTCGACAACCACCAGGCAAGACTGTTCTCTACCTGTTGGGGAGCACTTCAGCGGTCACGGGCATTCAGCCTCTGATATTCGGGTAAGCGTTCTCCAAGGCGGCCTTCACGACACACGACGGCACAGAGTCGCTGAGCAGAAACTGATAGCCAAGTTCTGCACACATGAGGACGGCCTCAACCGGGATATTGGGTTCATGTCACACTATTTGTAACCCCCACAGCCTGCCTGGACCTGCAGAGTTTCACTGGCTGTCCTGTCTGGAGACAATACACATCTCTTTAGCCTGTCTTGATGCTCTCTCCACTCACATTGTTTGTATCTTAAAGACTTGATTCCAACCATTATTCTGTAAATTGAGTTTGTGTCTTTATAAGCCCTGTTTGTGAGCAGAATTCCCACTCACCTGAAGAAGGGGCTTGGGGCTCCGAAAGCTTGTAAGGCTTTTGCTACCAAATAAATCTGTTGGACTTTAACCTGGTGTTGTTAAACTTCTTCCCGAGATTAAAGTCATGATGTGGAGATGCCGGCGTTGGACTGGGGTAAAGACAGGAAGAAGTTTAACAACACCAGGTTAAAGTCCAACAGGTTTATTTGGTAGTGTGGCTTGTGAGGCTTTTGCAACCAAATAAACCTGTTGGACTTTAACCTGGTGTTCAACTTCTTCCCGGGATTAAAGCGTGGGAGCTGTAAACCCGGGACCTGCAGGGTCGTATTCGGGCTGTGCGGCCTACAGCGGGTGTTTGTGAAGCCAGAGCTCCCTCCCGACCCCGACTCCCGGCTCCATTTCTCCCGCAGCCCCACCGACTCACCCACTGAAAAAAGCGGCTCCCGCACTCAGGGCTCCGAGCAAAGTGACACTGCGCACGCTCCAGATACATAACTGCGCTGCGCAATGGGCTCCTGTGGAATGAATAGGACACTTTCACACCCGCACGGGCACCTGGGTATTAACGGCGTCATTGTCAAAGACAATAATAGAAAATTATCTTGTGCAATTAGGATCAAATAATGTTTAAAAATGCATTCCTCGGAATTTGTGCGCTGCCATTCACTCTTTCTATAATTGATTTAAACCAGTGCTCTCCTGTGGGAATACCGCGAGTTTTTAAAACTTTTCCCACTGGTTTCCCTCTCTCTCTCTTCTCTCCTGAAGGAGCTCATACTGGTTGGGTAAATCCCACAGGGACTGGTTTCTTTCACTTTCTTTATCCTGATGCTGAATATTCTGTTTCATGGAATGATACATAACAGATGGAAACCATTTGGCTCGTCCTGCCCAGTCGGGCTGTCTTTAAGATCTATCCAATTAATCCCACAGCCCTGCTGGCAGAGTGAGAACAATGTATATATACTGCAGCAATGCAAGAGGTGAATGGAAAATGTTTTCCAGTTGCATACCTCTCAGACACACTCACCCCTAGAAAGATAAATTGACGTGTGTACTAAGCAGATATTGAGGTTCCACTTAAAATTAAAACAGAAGGTGCTGGAAAAATGTAGCAGTCACCGGGGCCGAGTTGATGGTCAAAATGATGGTGCTGAGCTGCTGTTAGAATGTAACCAGCAATTCAACAAGCCACTCAAAATATTGAATCAAATAAAATTGATCAAAGATTGAACCAAAGTATTCCGTTTTCCAACATGGTGCTATGATTTTTTGTGATGGTTTTAATGTTCTCACAATTACCTGGTGTAGTCTGGGTTTATTTTATACTCATTCCAACCCATCGCTGTTCATGAAGCACACTACCCCCACTCTGATTCCCCATCCCATCAGAGACAACTCAGTCACTGACTGGAAACTAGGGCTTTTCATGAGAGCTCTGACAACCGAGAATGCACAGTAGGCAGAATGAACCTGAGCTAACAAACCCCAGACAGTGAACATTATCTCCCAGACCCGAATATAAAGTAGTGAACATTCTCCCCACAGACCTGAATATAAAATAGCGAACATTATCCCCTCGACCCAATATAAAACAGTGAACATTATCCCCCCAGACCTGAATATAAAGCAGTGAACATTCTTCCCCCAGACCCGAATATAAAAGAGCGAACATTATACCCCCCAGACCCAAATATAAAACAATGAACATTATCCCCCCAGACCCGAATATAAAACAGTGAACATTATTCCCCCGACCCAAATATAAAACAATGAACATTATCCCCCAGACCTGAATATAAAACAGTGAACATTATCCCCCCCCAGACCCGAATATAAAACAGTAAACATTATCCCCCCTCAGACCCGAATATAAAACAATGAACATTATCCCCCCCAGACCCGAATATAAAACAGTGAACATTATCCCCCCAGACCCGAATATAAAACAGTGAACATTATCCCCCCAGACCCGAATATAAAACAGTGAACATTATCCCCTCCAGACACGAATATAAAACAGTGAACATTATCCCCCCAGACCAGAATATAAAACAGTGAACATTATCCCCCAGACCCGAATATAAAACAGTGAACATTATCCCCCCCAGACCCGAATATAAAACAGTGAACATTATCCTCCAGACCGGAATATAAAACAGTGAACATTATCCCCCCCCCAGACCCGAATATAAAACAGTGAACATTAGCCGCCCCAGACCCGAATATAAAACAGTGAACATTATCCCCCCCAGACCCGAATATAAAACAGTGAACATTATCCCCCAGACCCGAATATAAAAGAGTGAACATTATCCCCCCCCAGACCTGAATATAAAACAGTGAATATTATCCCCCCCAGACCCGAATATAAAACAGTGAACATTATCCCCCCCAGATCCGAATGTAAGAGTGAACATTGTCCCCCCCAGACCCGAATATAAAACAGTGAACATTATCCCCCCCCAGACCTGAATATAAAACAGTGAATATTATCCCCCCCAGACCCGAATATAAAACAGTGAACATTATCCCCCCCAGATCCGAATGTAAGAGTGAACATTGTCCCCCCCAGACCCGAATATAAAACAGTGAACATTATCCCCCCCCAGACCTGAATATAAAACAGTGAATATTATCCCCCCCAGACCCGAATATAAAACAGTGAACATTATCCCCCCCCAGACCTGAATATAAAACAGTGAATATTATCCCCCCCAGACCCGAATATAAAACAGTGAACATTATCCCCCCAAGACCCGAATATAAAACAGTGAACATTATTCCCCCAGACCCGAATATAAAACAGTGAACATTATCCCCTCCAGACCCGAATATAAAACAGTGAACATTATCCCCCCAGACCAGAATATAAAACAGTGAACATTATCCCCCAGACCCGAATATAAAACAGTGAACATTATCCCCCAGACCCAAATATAAAACAGTGAACATTATCCCCCCCAGACCCAAATATAAAACAGTGAACATTATCCCCCAGACCCGAATATAAAGCAGTGAACATTATCCCCCAGACCCGAATATAAAGCAGTGAACATTATCCCCCAGACCCGAATATAAAGCAGTGAACATTATCCCCCCCAGACCCGAATATAAAACAGTGAACATTATCCCGCCCAGACCCGAATATAAAACAGTGAACATTATCCCCCCCAGACCCGAATATAAAACAGTGAACATTATCCCCCAGACCCGAATATAAAACAGTGAACATTATCCCCCCCAGACCCGAATATAAAACAGTGAACATTATCCCCCAGACCCAAATATAAAACAGTGAACATTATCCCCCCCAGACCCGAATGTAAAACAGTGAACATTATCCCCCCCAGACCTGAATATAAAACAGTGAACATTATCCCCCAGACCCGGATATAAAACAGTGAACATTATCCCCCCCAGACCCGAATATAAAACAGTGAACATTATCCCCCAGACCGGAATATAAAACAGTGAACATTAACCCCCCCAGAACCGAATATAAAACAGTGAAGATTATCCCCCCCAGACCCGAATATAAAACAGTGAACATTATCCCCCAGACCCGAATATAAAACAGGGAACATTATCCCCCCCGGACCCGAATATAAAACAGTGAACATTATCCCTCAGACCCGAATATAAAACAGTGAACATTATCCCTCAGACCCGAATATAAAACAGTGAACATTATCCGCCAGATCCGAATATAAAACAGTGAACATTATCCCTCAGACCCGAATATAAAACAGTGAACATTATCCGCCAGATCCGAATATAAAGCAGTGAACATTATCCCCCCCCAGACCCGAATATAAAACAGTGAACATTATCCCCCCCAGACCCAAATATAAAACAGTGAACATTATCCCCCAGACCCGAATATAAAACAGTGAACATTATCCCCCCCAGACCCGAATATAAAACAGTGAACATTATCCCCCCAGACCCGAATATAAAACAGTGAACATTATTCCCCCCCAGACCCGAATATAAAACAGTGAACATTATCCCCCCCAGACCCGAATATAAAACAGTGAACATTATCCCCCCCAGACCCGAATATAAAACAGTGAACATTATCCACTCCACACTTGAATACAAAATTGTCCTGATGGATTCAGACAACATTATCACAATATTCCAAATGTGTTTTTTCCAGGAATAGATTCAGCGGCTGCATCACTGGAGGCCAGAGATACTCTCATACTCGGCTCATGTGAGGAATCCCTCCAATGAGGCTCAGGAATGCTGCAACCAGAGTCACGTGACCACCAAGTGTGTAACTGAACAAACTACCGCAACGTTGAAGATGTGTTTCAGTGAGAAATGATTTGCTTCACCTGTTGCTTCAGATGAGAGAGAAAATGTCCCTTTCTGGGGTAATTTGACCTTGACCCAGGCACTTTTCAGATCTGAAAGTGATGGCCTTTAGCACAATCACAAGGCTGCACAATACAGAGGGAACACTAATCTGTTTCATTCTGTGACTATGTCGTGGTTACACGAGTGATACTTTCCACTAATTAGCTGCCAGCACCAAAAAGGCATTCAGCCCCCCACACAAATGAGCAAGACTGGGTATGAATATCTTTATTTGGTAGCAAATACCATTAGCTTTCGGAGCGCTGCTCCTTCATCAGATAGAGCTCTCAAACAGGGCACAGAGACACAAAATCAAGTCACAGAATACTGATTAGAATGCGAATCTCTACTGCTAACCAGGTCTTAAAGATACAAACAATGTGAGTGGAGGGAGCATTAAGCACAGGTTAAAGAGATGTGTATTGTCTCCAGACAGTAACCCCCACAGCTTGCCTCCTGGACTTGCAGAATCTCACTGGCTGTCCTGTCTGGAGACAATTGGAAATCTTAAGCAGTGGAACCTTTCAGACACTGAATTGTACAGTTTGCACCAAACATCAATTTCAGATTTCAGGAAAAGTTCATAAACTTATTATCAACAAGTTCCTGTTGAGAGTTCCTGAATTTAAAAAATCACAGATGGTGCTTTTAAAAAGGGACACAGCAGCCCTGAAAATCAGTGACATCTCAGAACATTAAACTTCAGCCAGTTGTAGCGATTGTTAATGTCAGCAGAAACAAACCAAATATTGTCAGACTATCAATCCTGGATGTGATTAACAGCTGCAGTAACTGCAAAGTCCAACTCCTGCTGACAATTGTGAACTTGCAGATGTGTCAGCAAGTGGGATGACCGAGTGTATCCCTTCCCACACAGAGAGCAGGTGAATGGCCTCTCCCCAGTGTGCGTGAGCTCATGGAAATGCAGGCTGCCAGACTGAGTGAATCCCTTCCCACACATGGAGCAAGTGAATGGTCTCTCCCCAGTGTGAGTGCGTTGATGAGCAGTGAGGATTGATAACTGCCTGAAACTCTTTCCACAGTATGTGCAAATAAATGGCTTCTCCTCAGTGTGAATTCGCTGATGTGACAGGAGGCCGGATGAATTGGTGAATTCCCTCCCACACGTGGAACAGGTGAACAGCCTTTCCCCAGTGTGAACTCGCTTGTGTGCACTGAGGTTGGATGAAGACCTGAACCTCTTTCCACAGGAAGTGCAGCTGAACGGTCTCTCCTCTGTGTGAACTCGCTGGTGTGACAGCAGGTTAGATGACAGAGTGAATCTCTTACCACACACAGAACAGGTGAATGGCTTCTCTCCTGTGTGAATTCGCTGGTGTGACCAAAGACCGGATGGCCCAGCAAAATCCTTCCCACACAAGGAGCAGGTGAACGATCTCTCCCCAGTATGAACTCGCTGATGTGCACTGAGGTTGGATGAACATGAGAACCCCTTTCCACAGGTGGAGCAGCTGAACGGCCTCTCCTCAGTGTGAGTTCGCTGGTGTAACAGCAGGTGGGATGAGGTAGTGAATCCTTTCCCACACACAGAACAGATGAATGGCCTCTCTCCAGTGTGACTGTGTCTATGGTTTTCCAGCAAGTATGGATAATTGAATCCTTTACCACAATCCTCACATTTCCACGGTTTGTCCATGGTGCTGGTATCCTTCTGTCTCTCCAGGTTGGATGATTAGTTGAAGCCTCACCCACATACAGACCATGTGTATGGTTTCTCCCCACTGTGAATGGTGTAATGTCTTTCAGGATATGTAACTTGTTAAAGCTCTATCCACAGTCAGTTCACTGGAGCACTCTCACTTGGGTGTGTGTGTGTCTCCGTTCTTTTGCTGTCACATTGAATTTTGAAATTTTCTCCCACTGACAAAACAGGGAATGATTTCTCCCTCCACTGTCAAAAGCAATCATATTCAGGCCAGAATGAATCGAATGGCTCTGTCAGACTTTGATCTGAAGTTTAGTTTGAGTTTCCTGTCTGTGAATCCTCCTCATCAAGTTCCCTGCAAAAAGAGTTTTAAAAAACTAATTCAGAACAGACAATTTCAGTTTCCACGAAACATTTCTCTATCTCATTTATCTTGAGCTGTAATCCCCATCCCACACTCTCTCTCTTGTCCCCGAGCTGAAATCAAACTCATTGCCCCATCTCCACTCTGAGCCCAGCTTCCTCTCCCTCCAGCTGGATTCAGTCCTGCAGGCCATGTGCAGATTGAGAGTACAATCAAGGAGTCAATTATTTTCCTTCCAAGTCAGGGGACGTGCAGCCCCACTGACTCTGTTGTTACCACAATAGTCACATGTGCTCTGCCCACCAATGAAACACCACGGTGACCATTAACATGGGCCTGTTCCTAGGAAAGGCTTCATTTTATTTGTGCCACAACAGCAGGGGAATTACCTCCTGCACAGGCACAAAGGTATCATCAGTCACAGAAAATAATTGCAGCTGGTGTCTCAAACCTCATTTTACCATTTGCTCTCAGACATTCTCAATTCAATTTTGAAATGCAAACTGAAATCTGCAATTATGGGGTAAATTAAAACACATTTTAATGGTCATTTTCAGAATGACTATTCCTGAGAATTAATTCCCAAGTCAGTAAATTAAAATTCTCATCAGCAATGGAGGCGGCACAGTGGTTAGCACTGCTGCCTCACAGCTCCAGGGACCTGGGTTCGATTCCCAACTGGGGTTACTGTCCTTGTGTAGTCTGCCCGTTCTCCCCATGTCTGCGTGGGTTTTCTCCAGATGCTCCGGTTTCCTCCCATTGTCCAAAGAGATGCCAGTTGGGGGAATTGGCTATGCTAAATTGCCCCTTAGGGTCCTGGGATGAGTAGGTTAGAGGGATTAGCAGGTTACATATGTGGGGTTACGGGAACAGGGCCTAGGTGGGATTGTTGCCAGTGCAGACTCGATGGGCCGAATCACCTCCTTCAGCACTGTCGGGATTCTATGAAATACATTGGGAGAATTGCTATTTTAATGGGTATTTTCACAAGTGCTATAAAATGATTTTTCAAAACAAATTATTATTTTCTTCAACAGATGATTAATAAATAAACAGTATTTAATAAAACTACCACCCAATATGGGGTTCTGGATTCTAACTCAGGGTTTCTGAGCTCCAGGAACCACTAACTGAACCAACCGGGAATTGTCTCCGCAAAACTTCCCCAACTCCCTCCCGGGAAAAAGCTGCAAACCCGGGAGCTGCAGCTTTTTACTGGGGTTGTTGGGGCCTCCAGCGGGTGTTTGTGAATCCTCCCCACTCACCTGGGCCTGTTCCCGGGAGGGAGGGAGGGAGTGAGGGAGAAGCCCCGCAGCTGCAAACCAGGGAGCTGACAATGATTCTGAAGGGTTTGCGGATCCACAAAGTGTTTCCAAATCCTCCCAGCCACCGCCTAACGCTGACTCCGCTTCTCCGGGACAAACAAGCGCCAAGGACAGCAATGACACTGCGCATGCTCCACATCACAATGACCGAGGGACTGATTGACGGCAGCTCCGGACCAATAGGAAGAGGGGGCGGAGCTGGAGGACCGAGCGGGAGCGGCTGGTCCTCCAACCAATCGGAGTGAATGAGGGGCGCGACCTGAAGCATGCGCAGTGCGGGTAATGGCGACGGACGGCCGGTTTTAGTTTGGAAGCGAGATCAATACGAGGTAGAGGGCGGCGCGCGGGGAATGATAAATGTGGCGGGTGGGTGGAGAGACTTTGTAAACATGTTGTTCAAACCCAAACCCCGGAAATGAACTTCCCGGTCCCCCCCTTTGTACCCAATGGAGCGGCAGCTTGTAGTGTTAGACCCGGGCTGACTGCCGCCATTGAGGCTGCATGTGGGAGGCCGGCAGGGATTGTGATCGGAGAGGGAAGCCCTGACGTCACAATGGAATGGGTGAGAGTGTGACGTCACAATGGAATGGGTGAGGGTGTGTCGTCACAATGGAATGGGTGAGTGTGATGTCACAATGGAAGGGGTGAGAGTTCCAGATGAGCTGAGACTGGGCTGGAGTCGGGCGATGGCACTGACATGTGGCCCGGTGGCACAGTGGTTAGTGCAGCTGCCTAACAGCGCCAGGGACCCGGGTTCAATTCCAGCCTCGGGTCGCTGTCTGTGCAGAGTTTCTACATTCTACCCGTGTCTGTGTGGGTTTCCTCCGGGTGTTCCGGTTTCCTTCCACAGTCCAAAGATGTGCTGGTTAGACGGATTGGCCATGATAAATTGCCACTTGGTATCAGGGGGTTAACAGGTAAATATGTGGATAGGGCCTGGATGGGATTGTTGTCGGTGCAGGCTCGATGGGCTGAATGGCCTCCTTCTACGCTGTATTTTATTATTCATTATCATTAATTAATTACTATTAATGCTTCTATGAATGAAGGTGGTCTTGATGATGATGTGGACATGTGGCTGGAAGCTCATCTTGGGATGAACTATTTCACCCTGGTTATGAACAGCCTGGTCCAGCCTCAGACAGTTGCCAGGAGGAGAGATAAAGTTGTTGGTGAGGGAGTGGAGTTCATAGTGGGGACTGAACACAATGGGTTCAGTCTTCCCAGTATTTATATGAAATAAATTTCTGTTCTTTCAGTACCGGATGTCAGACAAGTCAGGATGGTGTGTGAGTTGGAGAGGAACTTGGAGCTGATGGTGTTCACAGGGTTTGGAAATTCTGTCAAAGTTCCTGTTGAGTTGTCGATGCATAAAATCTCTCTCCTCACCTCCGGCCTCTCCTACTTCTCTCTGTTTCCACTCAGGGTGTGGAGATGCCGGCGTTAGACTGGGGTAAGCATAGTAAGAAGTCTCACAACACCAGGTTAAAATCCAACAGGTTAATTTGGTAGCATAAGCCACAGGCTTTTGGAGTGCTGCCCCTTCATCAGATGAGTGTGAGTTCTGTTCACAAACAGGGCATATAAAGACACAAACTCAATTTACAAGGTAATGGTTGGAATGCGAGTCTTTACAGGGAATCAAGTCTTAAAGGTACAAACAATGTGAGTGGAGAGAGGGTTAAGCACAGGTTAAAGAGATGTGTATTGTCTCCAGCCAGGACAGTTGGTGAGATTTTGCAAGCCCAGGCATGTCGTGGGGATTACAGATAGTGTGACATGAACCCAAGATCCCGGTTGAGGCCGTCCTCATGTGTGATTGACAGATCCATGCTCACTGCTTCCTGCCCTGGACGCAGTGAGCTGAAAATTTCCATGCAGGCTGCCAGACAGATAGATGTCCACATTACTGGAGTAAAAATGTGTGGAATATACAGACCGAATTCACTTCATTCCCTTCAGTTGCTGCAAGTCCCCAATTTCCCCCAGAATGAGAAAAGAAATGGAAAGGGGGAAACATTGATTTCCTCCCAGATGTTGCCCAGAGGAGGAAGATTCACTCTGAAGCTCATTGGCCAACTTCTGCATTGTGACGTCACAATGGAGCCCTGCCTGAATCAGCCAATAGGAGTCACTCTGCTCCGCGGTGATGTCTCCGGGTTCCAGTGCGCAGGCCCGGGCGCGCGGACCCGGGAGCCCCGCCCCCATCCATTGTTCCCCATCCCCTTACACCTCCTTGAGTCAAGGTTTCCAGGCAACCGGCTGGCGGCTCCGGCCAGAACGAGAAGCCGCTCGGTGAGCTCCCCCTCCCCCTGGCCCGGGACTGCGCATGTGCGGGGGAGAGGGAAAGCTGCGCATGTGCGGGGGAGAACCCACCCTCTGATCTTCATGCTGAGGTGTTGACCAATGGGAATAGTTGGAGGACCGGAAGGATTCTGGTCTTCCGGCCAATCTGAGCGCAGGCTTTGTGTGAATGAAGATTGATCTTCAGACTGACTGAAACTTCCTCCTGTCACTAATATCTGTGAGTAAAACACTTTCTTTTCTCCCCCTTTCCATTTCTTTTCTCATTCTGGGGGAAATTGGGGACTTGCAGCAACTGAAGGGAAAGGAATTGAATCCAGGGAGGGTGCAGACTCTGGAAAGGTTGGCCCAGGTCTCTCTCTCTCTCTTAAACCAGAAAATGATCAATTTCTGCCCATTGTTTGCTGTTAGCCAATCTTCTATCCACGCCAATATGTTCCCCCCGCAGCATGAATTTTTATTTGCTGCAATAACCTTTGATGTGGCACCTCATCAAATGTCTTCTGGAAATCTGAGTACAGCGCATCCACCGGTTTCCCTTTATCCAATTCCCGATGGGGAATTTTAGAAAATTGAACAACACATCAACTATCTCACTCTGTTAAGACCCGAGAATGAAGCCCAGCAGGACCCGAGGACTCATCAGCCCACAGCTCCAACAGTTTGCTGAGGACCACTTCCCTGGGAATTGTGCTTTTTCAGAGTTCATCCCACACTTCTGTTTTCTGATTTCCAGCTGTTTCTGAGTTTTAACTGTATCCTCTATTGTGAACACCGAGGCAAAATACTTGCTCAATTCATCTCCCAGCTCCTTATTTTTCATTATCAATTCCTGGACTCACTTTCTATTAGACAGTTAAGAAATGAGGTGGAGCAAGTGACTGAAGTGTCAGTCGGGGAGCACTATTGGGAGCACCAATACTTTCAAAATAGTTCTGGAAAAAGATAGGACAGGTCCACAGGTCAAGGCCCTAAACTGGAGCAGGGCCACTTTTGTGGGCATTAGGCAGGATCGAGCAGATGTTGATTAGGTGAGTTTGTTTGAAGGGAAAGGAATGACTGGCAAATGGGAGGTTTTAAAAGTGTGATGGCAAGAGTCCAGGGGCAGTATATTCCTGTTAAGATGAAGAGAAAGAATGGTAAATTTAGGGATCTCTGGCAGACAAGGGACATTGAGGCTCTGGTCAGGTAAAAGAAGGAAGCATACATTGGGTTTAGGCAATCGGGGACAAGTGAATCACTCTGACTATAAAAAGTGTAAGAAAATACTGAAGAGGGAAATCAGGAGGACAAAAAGAGGGTCTGATATGGATCTGGCAGGTAAGATTAAAGAAAATTCCAAGAGGTTCTATCACGATATTAAGAGTAAAAGGGTGGCTAGAGAGAGAATAGATCCCCTTAAAAATCAGTATGGCCATCTGTGTGTGGAGCCACAGGAGATGGGTGAGATTTTTAATGAATACTTCTCCTCTGTGTTTACTGCGGAGAGCACCATGAGTGCTAAAGAAATAAGGGAAACAAGTGGTGATGTCTTGGGCACACGCACGTTACTTGGGAGGAGGCATCTGCAGCCTTATAAAAGGAAATTACTGCGGATGCTGGAATCTGAAACCAAGAGAGAAAATGCTGGAAAATCTCAGCAGGTCTGGCAGCATCTGCAAGGAGAAAAAAGAGCTGATGTTTCTTGTCTAGATGACCCTTTGTCAATGCTCTGGAACATCAGTTCTTTTCTCTCCATACAGATGCTGCCAGACCTGCTGAGAATGGGGAGAGAGTGTGTGGGGTGGAGATTTACAGCTTTTGGGGAATGAGAGAGGAAAGAATGTTCCATAGAAATTGTCTGTTCTGAATTTCTATCCTGTACTGACACTGATGACTTTTGTAAACTCATTTTACAGGATATTGAAAGAGAAACCACAGGCCGAAATCTCAAACGTCACGTCTCGATCAGACAGAGTCATATTCCTTGGGACCTCAATATCATCGGACTTTGAATCCAGAAGGAGAAGTGATT
Organism: Mustelus asterias; assembly: GCF_964213995.1. Lineage (NCBI taxonomy): Eukaryota > Metazoa > Chordata > Chondrichthyes > Carcharhiniformes > Triakidae > Mustelus > Mustelus asterias. Next base: position 741,945 of record NW_027590163.1, read on the forward strand.
GTCCAGTCTGTCAATTTGAAAAGATTTGAAATGTCAGTGAGAGTGAAAAAGCATCGACACACTGCCACACTTGAGTGAGAGTGTTCCAATGCACTGACGAAAGAGCTTTAACCAGTTACACAGTCTGAATAAATATCACACCATTCACAGCAGGTGGAGACTGTAATCTTGTTCTGTGTGTGGACGAAGTTTCAACTAATTGTCCACCCAAGAGAGAGGTAAGGACACCTGCACCATGGAGAAACCATGGAAACGTGTGGACTGTAGGAAGAGATACAGATACCCGGTTGTGAACGTGCCCTCGTCATTCCACAGGAGCCTATTGCGCAGGCGCAGTGCTGTATCTGGAGCATGCGCAGTGTCACTTTGCTCGGAGTCCTGTGAATGGGGGAGACGCCTTTTTCAGCGGGTGAGTTGGTGGGGCTGCGGGAGAAATGTAGCCGGGAGTCGGGGTAGGGAGGGAGCTCTGGCTTCACAAACACCCGCTGTCGGCCGCACGGCCCGAATAGACCCTGCAGGTCCAGACATCTCTTCTCTCAGAGGATTTCTCTTCCACAGGGACCAGTGGAAGCTCAGGATCATTGAATATATTCCAGTTCGACAGATCTTTGACTGACAAGGGTGTCAAGGATTATGGGGAACAGACAAGAAGATGGAGCAAAAGCTAAGATGTGGGGGGATTTCTTCACTCAAGGATGTGGTAAATCTTTGGAATTCTCAATCCCTGAGGACCGTGAAACCTCAGTCATCAACTATTTTCAAGAGAGAGATTGATTGGTTTCTAGATATTGAAGATATCAAGGGATATGGGTTTAGTGTGGGGAGAATGATGCTGAGGTAGATGAACGAATTATCTCATTGAATAGTTTAAAAGACTCGATGGGCCAAATGGCCGACTGCAGCTCCTATTTGTTCTGGTCTCTGTGTCCAGGACAGGAAGCAGTGAGCATGGATCTGTCAATCAGCCTCAATCAGCACCTTCAGGAGAATTGGGAGGGTGAATATTAGATACAGCAGAGTGAGAATGGAGGGAGAGTGTGTGGGATGGAGATTTACAGCTTTTGGGGACTGAAATAGGAAAGAATGTTCCATAGAAACTAGAACCATAGAAAATTACAGCTCAGAAACAGGCCTTTTGGCCCTTCTTGTCTGTGCCGAATCATTTTATGCCTCGTCCCACTGACCTGCACTTGGACCATATCCCTCCACACCCCTCTCCATGAACCCGTCCAAGTTTTTCTTAAATGTTAAAAGCATTTAACTATTTTATTTGGCAGCTCATTCCACACTCCCACCACTCTCTGCGTGAAGAAGCCCCCCCTAATATTCCCTTTAAACTTTTCTCCTTTCACTCTTAACCCATGCCCTCTGGTTTTTTTCTCCCCGAGCCTCAGCGGAAAAAGCCTGCTTGCATTCACTCTATCTATACCCATCAAAATCTTATACACCTCTATCAAATCTCCCCTCAATCTTCTACGCTCCAGGGAATAAAGTCGCAACCTATTCAATCTCTCTCTGTAACTCAGCTTCTCAAGTCCCAGCAACATCCTTGTGAACCTTCTCTGCACTCTTTCAACCTTATTAACATCCTTCCTGTAACTAGGTGAGCAAAACTGTACACAATACTCCAGATTCGGCCTCACCAATGCCTTATATAACCTTACCATAACGCTCCAACTTTTATACTCGATACTCCGATTTATGAAGGCCAATGTACCAAAGACACTCTTTACGACCCTATCCACCTGTGACATCACTTTTAGGGAATTCTGTACCTGTATTCCCAGATCCCTCTGTTCAACTGCACTCTTCAGAGTCCTACCATTTACCCTGTACGTTCTTCTTTGGTTTGTCCTTCCAAAGTGCAATATCTCACACTTGTCTGCATTAAATTCCATTTGCCATTTTTCAGCCCATTTTTCTAGTTGGTCCAAATCCCTCTGCAAGCTTTGAAAACCTTCCTTACTGTCCACTACACCTCCAATCTTTGTATCATCAGCAAACTTGCTGATCCAATTGACCACATTATCATCCAGATCATTGATATAGATGACAAACAACAATGGACCCAACACCGATCCCTGCGGCACACCACTAGTCACAGGCCTCCACTCAGAGAAGCAATCCTAGAACTGTCTGTTCTGAATTTCTATCCTGTACTGACACTGATGACTTTTGTAAACCCATTTTACAGGATATTGAAAGAGGAATCACAGGCCGAAATCTCAAACGTCGCGTCTAGATCTGACAGAGTCATATTCCTTGGGAGCTGAATATCATCGGACTTTGAATCCAGAAGCAGAAATGATTTGAAAAGATTTCAAACATCAGTATGACTGGAAAAGTACCAACACTCTGCCACACTCGAGTGAGAGTGTTCCAGTGCACGGACTAAAGAGTTTCAACCAGTTCCACAGCCTGAATAAATATCACATCATTCACAGCGGGGAGAGACTGTACTTGTGTTGTGAGCGTGGACGAGGCTTCAACTGATTGTCCACCCAAGAAAGAGGCAAGGACACCTGCACCATGGAGAAACCATGGAAATGTGGGGACTGTGGGAAGAGATACAGTTACCCATCAGAGCTGGAAGCTCATCGGCGCAGCCACACTGGGGAGAGGCCATTCACCTGCTCGCAGTGTGAGAAGGGATTCATTCAGTCATCCAGCCTGCAGAGACACCAGCAAATTCACACTGGAGAGAGACTGTTCATCTGCTCTCAGTGTGGAAAGGGATTCACTCGGTCATCCCACCTGCAGACACACCAGAGAGTTCACACTGGAGAGAGACCGTTCACCTGCTCTCAGTGTGGGAAGGGATTCACTCAGTTATCCAGCCTGCAGACACACCAGCGAGTTCACACTGGGGAGAGGCCCTTCACCTGCTCTCAGTGTGGGGAGGGATTCACTTGTTCATCTAACCTGCAGGTGCACCAGCGAGTTCACACTGGGGAGAGGCCATTCACCTGCTCTCAGTGTGAGAAGGGATTCATTTGTTTATCCCGCCTGCGGAGGCACCAGCGAGTTCACACTGGGGAGAAACCATTCACCTGCTCTCAGTGTGGGAAGGGATTCACTGACTCATCCAGCCTGCGGATACACCAGCGAGTTCACACTGGGGAGAGGCCGTTCACCTGCTCTCAATGTGGGAAGGGATTCAGAGTTTCATCCCAGCTGCTGAGACACCAACAATTTCATGAGTGATTCCAGAGGTTGGATTCTGCTGTTATTGTTTCTGCTCTCAATTACATCCAGGACTGCATTTTGTTCATTCTCACAGTTGGTCAATGGGGAGGGTCAGGGGGTTTCTTTCTGCTGGACTGGCCGGTCTCACGACTTTGCCTCCAGTGGGCTGATTCTCTTTGAGTCTTGTTGCGAATACCTGGTTTCAGATTTCACAAGGATCACAGAGTGACAGGATGTTAGGAGGTTATAGAGGTTTAGAACATGGAAACAGGCCCTTCGGCCCAACTTGTCCATGCTGCTCAGTTTTTACCACTAAGCTAGTCCCAAAAGGGGCGGCACGGTGGCACAGTTAGCACTGCTCCTTCACAGCTCCAGGGACCTGGGTTCAATTCCCGGCTTGGGTCACTGTCTGTGTGGAGTTTGCACATTCTCCTCGTGTTTGCGTGGGTTTCCTCCGGGTGCTCCGGTTTCCTCCCACAGTCCAAAGATGTGCGGGTTCGGTTGATTGGCCATGCTAAAAATTGCCCTTAGTGTCCTGAGATGCGTAGGTTAGAAGGATTAGTGGGTAAATATGTAGGGATATGGGGATAGGGCCTGGGTGGGATTGTGGTCGGTGCAGACTCGATGGGCCGAATGGCCTCTTTCTGTACTGTAGGGTTTCTATGTTTCTGTGTTAATTGCCCGTATTTTGCCCATATCCCTCCATACCCATCTTACCCATGTAACTGTCTAAATGCTTTTGAAAAGACAGTATTGTACCCGCCTCTACTACTGCCTCTGGCAACTCGTTCCAGACACTCACCACCACCTGAGTGAAAAACTGCCCCTCTGGACCCTTTTGTAACTCTCCCCTCTCACTTTAAACCTAAAACTAAGAACAAGGAATGTATCGATAAAATGATTAGAGAACAGAGCCAACGTTTCGAGTCTGGATGACACTTCATATGAGCTGTTATGAAGGGTCATCCAGTATCAAAACATTAGCTATATTCTCTCTCCACAGATGCCGTCAGACCCGCTGAGATTTTCCAGCATTTTCTGTTTTTGTTTCAGATTCCAGCATCCGCAGTATTTTACTTTTATGATAAAATGATTAGTTCTGATTGGAATCCCCACGACCCTCCCGCAAGACAGGGGGAGTGATGGCAAAGGGAGAAAAAGGATAAGGATGATAAAGACTGCGTTCTGATTCTCGGTGCCCATGTAGTTTTAACAAAACGAGTGAACCAGTTTATAAAGAACAGAAGTTACCCATCGCTAACAAAAACTGATCAAATTAAAATAATTAGGTTGAGGAAGAGAACAAAAGAATTAATAGATGAAGTTTAAAATCAACTTTGTTTTGCTGTTAGAGAAGTTTTTAAAAATTATGTAAAGTGATGTAACTGTGTAACAAGTGTTTTCTGTTCACTCCCCGCTTTAGGTCCTGTAGAAAAGTTAACCCTTTCAGCAGACAGTTGATTTCGTCATAGAGTCATAGAGGTTTACAGCATGGAAACGGGCCCTTTGGCCCAACTTGTCCATGCCGCCCCTTTTTTAACCCCTAAGTTAGTCCCAATTGCCCGCGTTTGGCCCATATCCCTCTATACCCATCTTACCCATGTAATGGTCCAAACACTTTTTAAGGTTGAACCCACCTCTACTATTACTGCTAGCACGAGGGGACATAGCTTTAAATTGAGGGGTGAGAGTTCTTTACTAGAGAGTAGTAAGGGCGTGGAATGCCCTGCCTGCAGCAGTCGTGGACTCGTCAACATTAAGAGCATTCAAATGGTTATTGGATAAACATATGGATGATATTGGAATAGTGTAGATTAGAGGGGCTTTAGATTGGTTCCACTGGTCGGCGCAACATCGAGGGCCAAAGGGCCTGTACTGCGCTGTAATGTTTTATGTTCTATTACCTCTGGCAGCTTTTTCCAGACACTCATCACCCTCTGTTAGAAAGAAATGCCCCTCTGGACCCTTTTGTATCTCTCCCCTCTCTTAAACCTATGCTCTCTAGTTTTAGACTCCCCTACCTTTGGGAAAAGATGTTGACTATGTAGCTGATCTATGCTTCTCATTATTTTATAAACCTCTATAAGGTCATCCCTAAGCCTCCTACACTCCAGGGAAAAACGTCTCAGTCTATCCAGCCTCTCCTTATAACTCAAACCATCAAGTCCTGGTAGCATCCTTGTAAATCATTTCTGCACTCTTTCTAGTTTAATAATATCCTTTCCATAATAGGGTGACCAGAACTGTACACAGTATTCCACATGTGGTCTTCCCAATGTCTTGTACAACTTCAACAAGACATTCTAACTCCTGTATTCAATGTTCTGACCGATGAAACCAAGCATGCCGAATGCCTTCTTCACCACTCTGTCCATCTGTGACTCCACTTTCAAGGAGTTATGAACCTGTACCCCTCGATCTCTTTGTTCTTTAACTCTCCCCAACGCCCAACCATTAACCTGCCCAGGTTCGATCGACCAAAATGCATCACCTCGCATTTATCTAAATTAAACTCCATCTGCCATTCGTCAGCCCATTGGCCCAATTGATCAAGATCCTGTTGCAATCCTAGATAACCTTCTTCACTGTCCACTATGCCACCAATCTTGGTGCCATCTGAAAACTTACGATCCATGCCTCCTACATTGTCATCCAAATCATTCTTATAAATGTCAAATAACAGTGGACCCAGCAGCGATCCCTGAGGCACCCCGCTGGTCACAGGCCTTCAGTAGGGCAGATGGACGGCTGAATCCCTTCCCACACACACAGCAGGTGAAGGGCCTCTCCCCAGTGTGAATTCTCTGGTGGTTCAATAGGGCAGATGGGCGGCTGAATCCCTTCCCACACACACAGCAGGTGAATGGCCTCTCCCCAGTGTGAATTCTCTGGTGGTTCAATGGGGCAGATGGGCGGCTGAATCCCTTCCCACACACACAGCAGGTGAATGGCCTCTCCCCAGTGTGAGTATATTGGTGCTTTAGCAGATCCTTTTTGTTTTTAAAGCTCTTCTTACAGTCAGAACAATTAAAAAGTTTGTTGTCAGAGTGAATAAGTTGATGTGTCTGCAGGTAGGATGACTGAATGAATCCTTTCCCACACACAGAGCAGGTGAACGGTCTCTCCCCAGTGTGAATGCGTTGGTGTGTCAGCAGATCTTTTTTGCATTTAAAACTTTTCTCACAGTCAGAACACGTAAACAGTTTCTCATCCGTGTGAACAAGTTGGTGTGTCACAATGTGGGATGAGCGAGTGAATCCCTTCCCACACACAGGGCAGGTGAACAGCCTCTCCCCAGTGTGAACCTGTTGGTGTGTCAGAAGGTTGTATGAATGGGTGAATCCCTTCCCACAAACGGAGGAGGTGAACGGTCTCTCCCCAGTGTGACTGCACCAATGAACTTCCAGTTGTGATGGGAAACCGAATCCTTTCCCGCACTCCACACATTTCCACGGTTTCTCCATGGTGTTGGTGCCCTGGTGTTTCTCCAGGTTGGATGATCAGTTGAAACCTCGTCCACACACACAACATACATGTAGATTCACCCTGCTGTGAACTGTGTGATGTTTTTTCAGGCTGTGGACGAGTTAAAGCTCTTTCCACAGCCAGTTCACTGGAACACTCTCAATCGGGTGTGTGTTTGTTCCAATGCTTTTCCGGTCACACTGATGTTTAAAGTCTTTACTGACAGACAGAAGAGTCAAACATTTCTCCTCCCGCATTCAAAGACCGATGATATTCAGCTCCTAATGAACAAAATGACTTTGCCAGTCATGATGTTCGGTTTGAGTTTTCTGTCTGCCAATCCTCCACTTCCAATATCGTGTAAAAAAAAATTTGGAAAAGTCATCACTGTCAGTCCGGAATAGAAATCCTGAACAGACAATTCTAGTTTCTCCGGAACATTTTTTCCTCTCTTGTTCCCCAAAATCTGTAAATCCCCATCCCACACACTCTCCCTCCTCCCTGGGCTTAAACCCATCTCACCATCTGTACCATTTCTTTCCTCCACTCCCAGTTTTCTCCCTCCCTCTCCTCTGTCTGTGTTCAGTTCTCCAGCTCCTGTCTGCAGACTGACAATAAAACCAATGGCTCTTATTGGGGGTGTTGGGGCCTCCAGAGGGTGTTTGTGAATCCTCCCCGCCCACCTCCCAGGGTTTCCTTCCTTCCCAGAGATCAGAGTCCTCATTGATTTGAGGCCAAACTGTAACCTCTTATTTATTGTCCCCCTCCCCCATCCTCTGATGTGAACCATCCTCCAGTGGCTGAGCCAGGGTGGGGCCGTTAACCTGGGCCTGTTCCCGGGAGGGAGGGAGGGAGAAGCCCCGCAGCTGCAAACCAGGGAGCTGACAATGATTCTGAAGGGTTTGCGGATCCACAAAGTGTTTCCAAATCCTCCCAGCCACCGCCTAACGCTGACTCCGCTTCTCCGGGACAAACAAGCGCCAAGGACAGCAATGACACTGCGCATGCTCCACATCACAATGCCCGGGGACTGATTGACGGCAGCTCCGGACCAATAGGAAGAGGGAACGGGACTGGAGGACCGAGCGTGAGCGGCTGGTCCTCCAACCAATCGGAGTGGATGAGGGGCGGGACCTGAAGCATGCGCAGTGCGGGTAATGGCGACGGACGGACGGATGGTTTTAATTTGGAAGCGAGATCAATACGAGGTAGAGGGCGGCGTGCGGGGAATGATAAATGTGGCGGGTGGGTGGAGAGACCTTGTAAACATGTTGTTCAAACCCAAACCCCGGAAATGAACTTCCCGGTCCCCCCCTTTGTACCCAATGGAGCGGCAGCTTGTAGTGTTAGACCCGGGCTGACTGCCGCCATTGAGGCTGCATGTGGGAGGCCGGCAGGGATTGTGATCGGAGAGTGAAGCCCTGACGTCACAATGGAATGGGTGAGAGTGTGAGGTCACAATGGAATGGGTGAGAGTGTGACGTCACAATGGAAAGAGATAGGATCAGGCAGGCTAGGAAAGTGTTTCTCTGGAGTAAAGGGAAATACAGTGTCATCAGGGAGGAAATTAGACGGGTAAATTGGAAGGAGGCATTCTTGGGGAAAAGTACCGAAGGAAAGTGGAGGATTTTCAAGGAATGTTTGTCTGGAGCTCTGCATGACAACGTTCCGATGAGACAGGGGGGTGTTGGTAGGGTACGGGAACCGTGGTGCACGAAGGTTGTGATGAACCTGGTGAATAAGAAAAGAGAGGCGTACAGAAGGTTCAGAGAGCTAGGAGGTGTTAAGGATTTAGAAGAGTATACGGGATGTAGGAAGGAGCTTAAGAAGGAAATTAGGAGAGCGAGAAGGGGCCATGAGAAGGCCTTGGCGGGTAAGATTAAGGAGAATCCCAAGGCTTTCTACAAATATGTCAAGAGTAAAAGGATGAGATGTGAAGGCATAGGACCCTTAAAAGGTGAAGGGGGAAAAGTTTGTGTGGAACCGTTAGAAATGGCGGAGCTGCTTAATGAATACTTTACCTCGGTATTCACGGTGGAAAGGGATCTGGGTGGTTGTACTGCTGGTTTGCGGTGGACAGAAAGGATCGAGCATGTGGACATAAAGAAAGAGGATGTGTTGGAACTATTGAACGGCATCAAGGTTGGTAAGTCGCCGGGACCGGATGGGATGTACCCCAGGTTACTGTGGGAGACGAGGGAGGAGATTGCGGAGCCTTTGGCGATGATCTTTGCATCGTCGATGGAGACGGGAGAGGTTCCGGAGGATTGGAGGATTGCAGATGTGGTCCCTATATTCAAGAAAGGGAACAGGGACAGCCCGGGAAATTACCGACCGGTGAGTCTAACCTCAGTGGTTGGTAAGTTGATGGAGAGGATCCTGAGAGACAGGATTTATGATCATCGAGAGAAGTTTAGTATGATCAAAAGTAGTCAGCACGGCTTTGTCAAGGGCAGGTCGTGCCTTACGAGCCTGGTTGAGTTCTTTGAAAATGTGACCAAACACATTGACGAAGGAAGAGCGGTGGATGTGGTCTATATGGACTTCAGCAAGGCGTTCGATAAGGTCCCCCATGCAAGACTTCTTGAGAAAGTGAGAGGGCATGGGATCCAAGGGGCTGTTGCCTTGTGGATCCAGAACTGGCTTGCCTGCAGAAGGCAGAGAGTGGCTGTGGAGGGGTCTTTCTCTGCATGGAGGTCAGTGACCAGTGGAGTGCCCCAGGGATCTGTTCTGGGACCCTTGCTGTTTGTCATTTTCATAAATGACCTGGATGAGGAAGTGGAGGGATGGGTTGGTAAGTTTGCTGACGACACCAAGGTAGGTGGTGTTGTGGATAGTTTGGAGGGATGTCAGAAGTTGCAGCGAGACATAGATAGAATGCAAGACTGGGCGGAGAAATGGCAGATGGACTTCAACCCGGATAAGTGTGTGGTGATCCATTTTGGCAGATCCAATGGGATGAAGCAGCAGTATAATATGAAGGGTACCATTCTTAGCAGTGTAGAGGATCAGAAGGACCTTGGGGTCCGGGTCCATAGGACTCTTAAATCGGCCTCGCAGGTGGAGGATGCGGTCAAGAAGGCGTACGGCGTACTGGCCTTCATTAATCGAGGGATTGAGTTTAGGAGTCGGGAGATAATGCTGCAGCTTTATAGGACCCTGGTTAGACCCCACTTGGAGTACTGCGCGCAGTTCTGGTCCCCTAATTACAGGAAAGATGTTGAAGCCATTGAAAGGGTGCAGGGGAGATTTACAAGGATGTTGCCTGGATTGGGGGGCATGTCTTATGAGGATAGGTTGAGGGAGCTTGGTCTCTTCTCCCTGGAGAGACGAAGGATGAGAGGTGACCTGATAGAGGTTTACAAGATGTTGAGAGGTCTGGATAGGGTAGACTCTCAGAGGCTATTTCCAAGGGCTGAAATGGTTGCTACGAGAGGACACAGGTTTAAGGTGCTGGGGGGTAGATACAGAGGAGATGTCAGGGGTAAGTTTTTCACTCAGAGGGTGGTGGGTGAGTGGAATCGGCTGACGTCGGTGGTGGTGGAGGCAAACTCGTTGGGGTCTTTTAAGAGACTTCTGGATGAGTACATGGGATTTAATGGGATTGAGGGCTATAGATAGGCCTAGAGGTGGGGATGTGATCGGCGCAACTTGTGGGCCGAAGGGCCTGTTTGTGCTGTGGCTTTCTATGTTCTATGTCACAATGGAATGGGTGAGGGTGTGATGTCACAATGGAATGGGTGAGGGTGTGACGTCACAATGGAATGGGTGAGAGTGTGACGTCACAATGGAATGGGTGAGGGTTCCAGATGAGCTGACACTGGGCTGGAGTTGGGCGATGTCACTGACATGTGGCCCGGTGGCGCAGTGGTTAGTGCAGCTGCCTAACAGCGCCAGGGACCCGGGTTCAATTCCAGCCTCGGGTCGCTGTCTGTGCAGAGTTTCTACATTCTCCCCGTGTCTGTGTGGGTTTCCTCCGGGTGTTCCGGTTTCCTTCCACAGTCCAAAGCTGTGCCGGTTAGACGGATTGGCCATGATAAATTGCCACTTGGTATCAGGGGGATTAACAGGTAAATATGTGGATAGGGCCTGGATGGGATTGTTGCCGGTGCAGGCTCGATGGGCTAAATGGCCTTCTCCTACACTGTACTTTATTATTCATTATTATTAATTAATTACTATTAATACTTCTTGATGATGTGGACATGTGGCTGGAAGCTCATCTTGGGATGAGCTGAGACTGTATTAAGAGTAAAAGGGTGACTAGAGAGAGAATAGATCCCCTTAAAAATCAGTCTGGCCATCTGTGTGTGGAGCCACAGGAGATGGGTGAGATTTTTAATGAATACTTCTCCTCTGTGTTTACTGCGGAGAGCACCATGGGTACTAAAGAAATAAGGGAAACAAGTGGTGATGTCTTGGCCACACGCATGTTACTTGGGAGGAGGTATCTGCAGCCTTATAAAAGCAAATTACTGCGGATGCTGGAATCTGAAACCAAGAGAGAAAATGCTGGAAAATCTCAGCAGGTCTGGCAGCATCTGTAAGGAGAGAAAAGAGCTGATGTTTCTTGTCTCGATGACCCTTTGTCAAAGCTCTGAAACATCAGTTCTTTTCTCTCCATGCAGATGCTGCCAGACCTGCTGAGAATGGGGAGAGAGTGTGTGGGATGGAGATTTCCAGCTTTTGGGGAATGAGAGAGGAAAGAATGTTCCATAGAAATTGTCTGTTCTGAATTTCTATCCTGTACTGACACTGATGACTTTTGGAAACTCATTTTCCAGGATATTGAAAGAGGAATCACAGACTGAAATCTCAAACGTCACGTCTGAACGTGACAGAATCATATTCCTTGGGACCTCAATATCATCGGACTTTGAATCCAGAAGGAGAAATGATTGTCCAGTCTGTCGATTTGAAAAGATTTGAAATGTCAGTGTGAGTGAAAAAGCATCAACACACTGCCACACTTGGTGAGGGTGTTCCAATGCACTGACTAAAGAGCTTTAACCAGTTACACAGCCTGAGTAAATATCACACCATTCACAGCGGGTGGAGACGGTAATCTTGTTCTGTGTGTGGACAAAGTTTCAACAAATTGTTCACTCAAGAGAGAGGTAAGGACACCAGCACCATGGAGAAACCATGGAAATGTGTGGACTGTGGGAAGAGATACAGAGCCCCATATAAGCTGGAAGCTCATCGGCGCAGCCACACTGGGGAGAAGCTGTTCATCTGCTCTCAGTGTGAGAAGGGATTTAATCAGTTCCCCAGCTTACGGATACACCAGCGAGTTCACGCTGGGGAGAGACCATTCACCTGCTCTCAATGTGGGAAGGGATTCACTCGGTCATCCAGCCTGCAGACACACCAGCGAGTTCACACTGGGGAGAGACCATTCACCTGCTCTCAGTGTGGGAAGGGATTCACTCAGTCATCCGACCTGCAGACACACCAGCGAGTTCACACTGGGGAGAGGCCGTTCACCTGCTCTCAGTGTGGGAAGGGATTCAGAGTTTCATCCCGGCTGCTGAGACACCAGCAAGTTCACGAGTGATTCCAGGGATTGGATTCTGCTGTTCTTGTTTCTGCTCTCAGTTGCATCCAGGCTTGCATTTTGTTCATTCTCACAGTTGGTCAGTGGGGAGGGTCAGAGGGTTTCTTTGTGCTGGACTGGCTGGTCTCTGCCTCCAGTGGGCTGATGCTCTTTGAGTCTTTTTGCGAATACCTGGTTTCAAATGTCACAAGGATCACAGAATGACAGGGTGTTAGGAAGTTTAGAGATATTTAGTCAGAAGAAAACAGAGGTTGGAAGTGCAAAGGTACATTTCTGAATGGAGGGCTGTGACAACTGACATTGTGTGGAGATGCCGGCGTTGGACTGGGGTAAACACAGTAAGAAGTCTCACAACACCAGGTTAAAGTCCACCAGGTTTATTTGGTAGCAAATACCATAAGCTTTCGGAGCACTGCTCCTTCGTCAGATGGAGTGGAAATGTGCTCTCAAACAGTGCAAACAGACAGAATCAAGTTGCAGAATATTGATTAGAATGCGAATCCTACAGCCAGCCAGGTCTTAAATGTACAGACAATGTGGGTGGAGGGAACATTAAACACAGGTTAAAGAGATGTGTATTGTCTCCAGACAGAACAGCTCGTGAAATTCTGCAAGTCCAGGAGGCAAGCTGTGGGGGTTACTGATAATGTGACATAAATCCAACATCCCGGTTTAGGCCGTCCTCATGTGTGCGGAACTTGGCTATCAGTTTCTGCTCAGCGACTCTGCGCTGTCGTGTGTAGTGAAGGCCGCCTTGGAGAACGCTTACCTGAAGATCCAAGGCTGAATGCCCGTGACTGCTGAAGTGCTCCCCCACAGGAAGAGAACAGTCTTGCCTGGTGATTGTTGAGCGGTGTTCATTCATCCGTTGTCGTAGCGTCTGCATGGTTTCCCCAATGTACCATGCCTCGGGACATCCTTTCCTGCAGCGTATCAGGTAGACAACGTTGGCCGAGTTGCAAGAGTAGGTACCGTGTACCTGGTCGATGGTGTTCTCACATGAGATGATGGCATCTGTGTCGATGATCCGGCACGTCTTGCAGAGGTTGCTGTGGCAGGGTTGTGTGGTGTCGTGGTCACTGTTCTCCTGAAGGCTCGGTAGTTTGCTGCGGGACAATGGTCTGTTTGAGGTTGTGCGGTTGTTTGAAGGCAAGAAGTGGGGGTGTGGGGATGGCCTTGGCGAGATGTTCGTCTTCATCAATGACATGTTGAAGGCTCCAGAGGAGATGCCGTAGCTTCTCCGCTCCAGGGAAGTACTGGACGACGAAGGGTACTCTGTCCACCATGTCCCGTGTTTGTCTTTTGAGGAGGTTGGTGCGGTTTCAGGAGAACAGTGACCATGACACCACACAACCCAACTCAATAGCCTAATCCTGCTTTTTCCCTTAACCTTTGATCCCATTCGCCCCAAGTGCTTTATCCAGCCGCCTCTTGAATACATTCAATGTTTTGGCATCAACTACTTCCTGCGGTACTAAATTCGACAGGGTCACTATTCTTTGGGTGAAGAAATGTCTCCTCACCTCCGTCCTAAATGGTCTACCCTGAATCCTCAGACTGTAACCCCCGGTTCTGGACTCCCATCGGGAACATCCTCCCTGTATCTATCGTGTCTAGACCTGTTAGAATTTTATAAGTCTCATTGAGATCCCCCCTCATTCATCTGAACTCCAATGAAAACAATCCTAACCTAGTCAGTCTCTCCTCCTACATCAGTCCTGCGATTCCCTGAATCAGCCTGGTAAACATCCTTTGCTCCCTCAGCTTGACACATTTATTTGTCTGTCGAAAAGGATGGTCTTTTTCCTAATGTTCATAATTAAAGGGCAGCTTTCCCCAGGAGATGGCTGACATTTAAGGGGACAGTACATTAATATAGGACAGAGATATGTCTGGTGTTATATGGTACCCAGATTAGATATATTATTTATGTTTCTGTAATAAAATACATTTATTATTATTTCTTGCATTATAATATAATGCTGTAGCAACGTTATACATTTCCAGTCATAAAGTCATTACAGCACAGAAGGAATCCATTTGGTAACTCGAGTCCATGCTGACTCTCTGTATAACATTCCAGTCCCATTCCCACTCAATATCCCCATTCTCCTGAAAGTTTATTTCCTTCAAGTGCCCATCCACTTTCATTTTGAAATAGAATCCATAGATATGGATGGAGATTTACAACTTTTTGGGAATGAAATAGGAAAGAATCCCGAGGACAGTGAAGCCTCAGTCATCAACTATTTTCAAGAGAGAGATTGATTGGTTTCTAAATATTGAAGATATCAAGGGATATGGGTTTAGTGTGGGGAGAATGATGCTGAGGTAGATGAACGAATTATCTCATTGAATAGTTTAAAAGGCTCGATGGGCCAAATGGCCGACTGCAGCTCCTATTTGTTATGGTCTCTGTGTCCAGGACAGGAAGCAGTGAGCATGGATCTGTCAATCAGCCTCAATCAGCACCTTCAGGAGAATTGGGAGGGTGAATATTAGATACAACAGAGTGAGAATGGAGGGAGAGTGTGTGGGATGGAGATTTACAGCTTTTTGGGGAATGAGAGAGGAAAGAATGTTCGATAGAAACTAGAATTGTCTGTTCTGAATTTCTATCCTGTACTGACACTGATGACTTTCGTAAACTCATTTTACAGGATATTGGAAGAGGAATCACAGACTGAAATCTCAAACGTCACATCTAGATCTGACAGGGTCATATTCCTTGGGAGCTGAATATCATCGGCCTTTGAATCCAGAAGGAGAAATGATTGTCCGGATCTGTTGAATTGAAAAGATTTCAAACATCAGTGTGACTGGAAAAGCACCAACACACTGTCACACCCGAGTGAGAGTGTTCCAGTGCACTGACTGAAGAGCTTTAACCAGTTACACAGCCTGAATAAATATCATATCATTCACAGCAGGGAGAGACTACCCGTGTTCTGTGTGTGGACGAGGCTTCAACTGATTGTCCACCCAAGACAGAGGCAAGGACACCTGCACCATGGAGAAACCATGGAAATGTGGGGACTGTGGGAAGAGGTACAGAGTCCCATCAGAGCTGGAAGCTCATCGGCGCAGCCACACTGGGGAGAGACCATTCACCTGCTCTCAGTGTGGGGAAGGATTCACTCAGTCATTCAGCCTGCAGTCACACCAGCGAGTTCACACTGGGGAGAGGCCATTCACGTGTTCTCAGTGTGGGGAGGGATTCAGTCATTTATCCAGCCTGCGCAAACACCAGCGAGTTCACACTGGGGAGAGACTGTTCACCTGTGCTCAGTGTGGGAAGGGATTCACTTGTTCATCCAACCTGCGGAGACACCAGCCAGTTCACACAGGGGAGAGGCCATTCAGCTGCTCTCAGTGTGGGAAGGGATTCACTCTGTCATCCAGCCTGCGGGCACACAAGCGAGTTCACACTGGGGAGAGACCATTCACCTGCTCTCAGTGTGGGAAGGGATTCACTCTGTCATCCCACCTGCGGAGACACCAGCGAGTTCACACAGGGGAGAGACCGTTCACCTGCTCTCAGTGTGGGAAGGGATTCACTCAGTCATCCCACCTGCAGACACACCAGCGAGTTCACACTGGGGAGAGGCCATTCACCTGCTCTCAATGTGGGGAGGGATTCATTCGGTCATCCCAGCTGCAGATACACCAGCGAGTTCACACTGGGGAGAGGCCATTCACCTGCTCTCAGTGTGGGGAGGGATTCACTCAGTCATCCAGCCTGTGGACACACCAGCGAGTTCACACTGGGGAGAGGCCGTTCACCTGCTCTCAGTGTGGGAAGGGATTCACTCGATTAACCAGCCTGCGGATACACCAGCGAGTTCACACTGGGGAGAGGCCGTTCACCTGCTGTCAGTGTGGGAAGGGATTCAGTGATTCATCCAGCCTGCTGACACATCAGCGAGTTCACACTGGGGAGAGGCCATTTACCTGCTCTCAATGTGGGAAGGGATTCACTCGGTCATCCTGCCTGCAGACACACCAGCAGGTTCACACTGGGGAGAGGCCGTTCAGCTGCTCTGTGTGTGAGAAGAGATTCAGTCTTTCATCCCACCTGCTGAGACACCAACAAGTTCATGAGTGATTGCAGGGGTTGGATTCTGCTGTTATTGTTTCTGCTCTCAATTACATCCAGGACTGCATTTTGTTCATTCTCACAGTTGGTCAATGGGGAGGGTCGGAGGGTTTCTTTCTGCTGGACTGGCGGGTCTCATGACTTTGCCTCCAGTGGGCTGATGCTCTTTGAGTCTTGTTGCGAATACCTGGTTTCGAATTTCACAAGGATCACAGAGTGACAGGGTGTTAGGAAGTTAAGAGTCACTATTTCTGTTTGAAACCCCCCAGATGCCCATCCAATTTCCATTGTAATTGTTTATTGTCTCCACTTCCTCCTCCCTCGTAGGCAGCAAGTTCCAGGTCATTACCATTCGCTGCATCAAAATATTTTTCCTCACATCCCTTCCTGCATCTCTGATCCAAAACCATAAATCTGTGTCCCCCTCATCCTTGTCCCTTCAGCTAATGGGAACAGCTTTTCTTTGTCCACCTTGTCTAAACCTGTCAGAATCTTGTCCACCTCTATCAAATCTCCCCTCAACCTCCTTTGCTCCAAGGGGAACAACCCCAGCCTGATATCGACAATAAAGAACAAACTAACAGAATATGTTAATACCTGAAATCAAATGGGAATGTTTAATTTCTGTTTTAAAGATATTGTGAATATATTGTCCTGGACAATAAAGGAATTGGAATAACTCACCTTGGGTGTGGTTGAATGGAATATATCAATCTGGTATCCACCTACAGTCCAGTGAAAGTCTGGAATGTGTAGCTGGAAATCCCTCCCTAACAGCACTGTGGGTATACTTACACCTCAGGCATTGTAACAGTTCAGGAAGGCAGTGTTGGGGTTGACCATGGCCGAGGCAGCTACATACAGCCACATATTCTGTTATAATTGAAGGACTGCAGATTCAATGTGAGGCATTATGTGACTGGACTATCTTGACCACATTCCTGTGACTGCTCAGTTTCTGCAATCACGAACCATTAAAGCTGCTTAGCAGGGCCCCGACAGAGGACCTGGTGAGAATATTTACTCAGAATGAGCTAAAATTAAACTGGGGTGGCACGTTGGTACAGTGGTTAGCATTGCTGCCTCACAGCGCCAGGAACCCTGGTTTTATTCCCAGCTTGGGTCACTGTCTGTGTAGAGTTTGCACATTCTCCCCGTGTCTGTGTAGGTTTCCTCCAGGTGCTCCAGTTTTCTTCCACAGTACAAAGAAGTACGGGTTAGGTGGATTGGCCATGCTAAATTGCCCCTTTGTGTCAGGGGGTCTTGCGAGGGTAAATGCATGGGGTTATGGGGATAGGGTCGGTGGGATTGTGGTTGGTGCAGACTTGATGGGCTGAATGGCCTCCTTCTGCACTGTAGAGATTCTATGAGATTATTGCAGGACCGGCTGGTGTTCAGCGGCTGAGAAACCTGGAATCTGTAAAAAAGGGGGCTGACTAATCAACAGACGGGGGTAGGTAGCTGACCAAGAAGTTAAGAAGCGTTCTCAGGCATGTTTAAATTATTTCATCATAGATTTGTGATAAGAACTGTGAGGGACTTGTGACCCGGTAGTCGGTGAAGTGACGGTATACTCCAAGTAGCACTGGACTGAAAAGTGGACGTCTAAGAGTGGATTCTAATGGTTATAATCTGACCCAAGCATGGCCAGTGAAAAATTCAGAGCTCGAGTAGGGACTGGACAGATTTCTTACCTGTCTTTTGGAAACTAAGAACAAGGAACTTATCGATAAAATGATTTGAGAATAGAGCCAACATTTTGAGACTGGATGACACTTCATAGGAGCTCTCATGAAGGGTCATCCAGACTTCAAACGTTGGCTCTATTCTCTCCCTCCAGATGCTGTCAGATCTGCTGGGATTTTCCAGCATTTTCTGTTTTTGTTTTACCTTTATAATAAATGATTCGGTCTGATTGGAATCCCCACGATCCTCCCGCAAAACAGAGAGAAAGTGGTGGCAAAAGGAGAAAAAGGATATGGATGATAAAGTCTGGGTTCTGATTCTCCGAGCCCATGTTGGATTAACAAAATGAGTGAACCAGTTTATAAAGAACAGAAATTACCCATCCCTAACAAAAACTGATCAAATTAAAATAGGTTGAGAATATAACAAAAAAATTAATAGATGAAGTTTAAAATCAAGTTTCTTTTGTTGTTAGAGAGGGGATTTTTCACAGTAACTTCATTGCAGTGTTAATGTAAGCTTACTTGAGACTAATTATAAACTTTAAGTTTTTTAAAGTTATTTTGTTAGAGGGGTTCAGAATACCTTGAGATTAAAAACTAATAAAGGCTATTGAAACAGGGTGGACTGACTTAGACTAACGTAGAATAAGGATCACAATGTGCCTTATTTATATTATACAAAGGTACTGTCTGCATAGAGACACATATAACCACTGGTAGAGAATTTAAACATGTATTTCAGATTTAAATATGTACTTTTTGTACTGAAATGTATACCTTGGCCAAACTGCAGACTGCCCTAAAGCATAATGGGATAAAAGCTGAGTGAGACAGTCCACGTTCTGTCAGAACAGTGAACAGTGAAGCCACAGAGCACAGTTTTTATCAGTATGAGTTATAAGGGATGGCTCAGCAGACAGTGGAAAGGAACTTTTGAACCCTATAACCTTTGTAATAGAAGTTGCTGAGAGTCAGTTAGAAAGCAACCTTTGAACCCTATGGACCTACGTAAGTGAAAGTTGCAAAGTAACAGTGGGCAGGAACTTCCAGATTCTGCAGACCAATGAATTCCCATTCTTCCAGAAGATCGGATGTTATTGGCCAAGGTAAATATTGTGCACGAACATGATTGGAGCATCCAGTTAGGATGACAGAGTGGGTGGGTGAAATGAACTTTCAAAATAGTATAACTACACGGCCAATGTATTGTAACTTTAGAAAGGAGTTGGACTGCCCAGCTGCCTTTCTCCCAGCGCGTGTTGGTCAATAAAGAATGTCTTTAACCAGTATACTGTCTTTTGCAAATCTTTGTATTAACTGGGTTCAGCTCAATACTTCGCCTCCGAGAAAAACCCCCATCACATGTAAAGTGAAGTAATTGTGTGCCAAGTTTTTTCTGCTCACTCCCGACCCCTTTAGGTTCTGTAGAAAAGTTAACCCTTTCAGCAGACAGTTCATTTCTTTGTAAATCACCTGGAAACTCATGTGTCTATTTTAGTTTTTGATTGAGGATCTATGGGAACCAGTTAAATGTGGAAATTTTAAGCGGAGCCTGGAGGAATTTGGAAGAACTGTGAGAATTTTATATTGTTGTCACCTCAACCCCAGATAAAGAACAAAGATTTTGCAGCTGGCAACATGTTTGGGATTTTAAATCAACAAAGACTAGATGTTTCCTATAAAATCAGGCCTTGGAAGTTGGCTAAAAAAAGGTTAAGTTACAATGAAGGGGAATGAAGGATCTTGTGTCTTATTTTAATCAAGGAGTTGTGAGCTTAGACCATAAGACATAGGAGCAGAAATAGGCCACCAGACCCATCGAGTCTTCTCCGCTATTCAATCATGGCTGATATTTTTCTCATCCCCATTCTCCTACCTTTTCCCCATAACCCCTGAATAATCCCCTTAATAATCAAGAACCTATCTATCTCTGTCTTACAGACACTCAATGAACTGACCTCCACAGCCTTCTGCGGCAAAGAGTTCCACAGATTCACCACTCTCTGGCTGAAGAAATTCCTCCTCATCTCTGTTTTAAAGGATCATCCCTTTAGCCTGAGGTTGTACCCTCTGGTTCTAGTTTTTCCTACCAGTGGAAACATCCTCTCCACGTCCACTCTATCCAGGCCTCGCAGTATCCTGTAAGTTTTAATAAGGTACCCCCTCATCCTTCTAAACTCCAATGAGTACAGGCCCAGAGCCCTCAACCGTTCCTCATACGACCAGCTCTTCATTCCAGGGATCATTCTTGTGAACCTTCTCCGGACCCTTTCTAAGACCAGAATATCCTTCCTTAGATGTGCGGCCCAAAACTGCTCCGAATACTCCAAATGTGTCTGACCAGAGCCTCATACTGTCTCAGGAGTACATCCCTGCTGTTGTATTCTAGCCCTCTTGACATGAATGATAACATTGCATTTGCCTTCCTAACTGCCAACTAAACCTGCACATTAGCCTTAAGAGAATCTTGATCAATGACTCCCAAGTCCCTTTGTGCTTCTGATTTCCAAAGCATTTCCCCATTTAGGAAATAGTCTATGCCTCCATTCCTCCTACCCAAGTGCATAATCTCACACTTTTCCACATTGTACTCCATCTGCCACTTCTTTGCCCACTCTCCTGGCCCATCAAAGTCCTTCTGCAGCCCCCCTGCTCCTTCAATACTACCTGTCCCTCTACATATCTTTGTATCATCTGCAAACTTAGCAACAGTGCCTTCAGTTCCATCTTCCAAATCATTAATGTATATTGTGAAACGTTTGTTGTGCTCTGTCGCTTTAAGAAGCTATCACTGCGAGAGAGAATGCTGAGGATTCATTTGAAATTTACGAGCTGTGAGAATCTGTGTGTTTTGTTTGTTTTATGTGGATGTTTGTCGATGTGTTTTATCATTGTTTTGGGCTACATTTGTTAAGGTTTATCTTTCTGGAGAATTAACCTTCTCTTGAGTCTTTAATTAAAGGCATTTCTGGAAGTTTAGAAACAGAACCACAAGAACGCTTAAGGAATTAATTTCAGTTATTGTTGTAAAGCACATGCTAAGTTTCTCTGTTTGTGTGGATGATATTTGTGGGTTGAATGCTTCAAGCTTTGAGGTTTTCTGTCTGTGATTTAAATCAAACAGATTTAAATAAAGGACGTGTAATTAATGAAGCTTTTTTTCACAAAAGTTGTGAACCTAGAACCACATTCACTGGCCAGAGACATGATTCCAGGATACTGTGCTAAACTTGTGGGAATTTTAATCCGGATTCAAACTCACACATGTGAGAATGAGAGAGTTTTAATTGTAATGGTTATTTAAAATTTGGGACATGTGAAATAATTCTGACCATTCCTGTGTTCATTGAATCATAGAATCCCTCCAGTGCAGAAGGGACCATTCGGCCCATCAAGTCTGCACCGAGTCTCTAACAGAGCACCTTACCCAGGCCCTCTCTCCCTGTAACTTACACATTTACCATGGCTAACCTATCTAATCTGCACATCTTGGGACACTAAGAGGGAAATTAGCATTGCAAATCCACCTAACCCGCACATCTTTGGTCTGTTGGAGGAAACCGGAGCACCCGGAGGAAACCCACGCAAACATGGGGAGAACATGGAAAGTCCACATGGACACTCACCCAAGGCTGGAATTAAATGGGTCCCTGGCGCTGTGAGGCAGCTGCGCTGACCACTGTGCCACCATGCCACCCTATAGTTGAGGCCAAAACATTATCTGATTTCAAGAAGATATGAAATATAGCTCTTGGGGCTAAAGAAATCAAGGGATATGGAAGGAAAGTGGGAATCAGGAAATTGAATTCAATGATCAGCCATGATCAAGATGAATGGTGGAGCAGGCTCAAAGGGCTGAATGGCCTACTCCTGCTTCTAGTTTCTATGTTTCTCTCCACTGGGCCAGCATTCCACCCAGTGGCACAGTGGTTAGCACTGCTGCCTCAAAAAAGCAAATACAGCAATGGCTTTGGCATCTGCTACAATGTGACTGACAGTTTGACAACGGAGTCAAGGGCATCAGGAGCAAAAGATACCCTGGGAGGTGGAGAAGAATGTGATGGAGATTACGAGCGGGTCCTTGATAGGTTTTCTAAAGAGATTCAGAAAGGAAATAGCGAGTTGGAAAAAGTCCAGAATAAATTAATTTCCAGTTACATTGGAAACCTGTTGCCTCACAGCTGAGTACAAAATATAAAGAGTTGAGGGAACTGGTGGATAAGCTGCAGAATGGAGCTGATTGCTGGCAGGAGAGCACGTCTGACCTGGACAATCAGTTACATTGGAAACAGGGGGCAGATGATAGGGTGAGTGGAGCTCAGAAAAATCTACTGCTGTTCGGCCAAACTCTGGAACAAGATATTGATTTACAGTCAGAAAATATCAGATCAAGTGAAGAGTTAGAAAATGCAATGGGGATTTTGAGGAAGTTAACTCAGCCACAAAGAGACACCTCCCTGAGACAGACCACTCCCCGTGTTTAGCTAACATCAAACAACCTGAGACACAAATCAGTCACCGGTGAGAAGATGTCGTTGTTTTCTCCAAAAAAAAGAATCACTGAAAGCACTCCTCCCTCTCCTCTGCCTCTCCTGTGTGATAAGGGAATGCAGGTGTGTGAGGTTAGCCATGACTTCTGCACCGTCATGATCCACAACGCTTACTCCAAGTTGGTTTGCCCAGTTGAAGGAATACTGTACATTTGAGTCATAATTGTTGAAGCAGGGTGCTGTTTGAAAGCATCATAGATTCGAAGAATTAGTTTGGAAAGGGAATAAAAATTAATTTAAATTGCACTGCCGTGTGTTTCTGTTTGAAATAAATTCAGAATGTACTAAAATGTGAAAGGAATGTATTTGGGTTTGAATTGTGAAGGCCAATTTGCTCCCAAAACACAAAGATAAGGCTGCAGTTTGGCAGCAAACCAGTTCCAACTTTCCAAAACATCTGAGTTTAAATTGTTGAGATTCGGTTAACAACACATTTCACAAAGTATTTCTTTCAACTTTGATTAAGTAACAAATATTGAAAATTGAAATTGGTATTCAAAAATGGATAGAGAAAAGAGATGAAATTTGAACAAAATTGAAGAAAATAACATGAGGGAAGTTTTTTAAATTATGTAAGTTGATGCAATTGCCAAGTTTCCTCTGCCCACTCCCCGCCTCTCTCGGTTCCACAGAGAAGTTAACCCTTTCAGCCGACAGTCGATTTTTATAAATCTCCACACAGCCTTTGTTTTTTAATGTAACCTGTGATTGGACATATTAACTCACTGGGATCTTGGCCAGAGCCAGATGGATTGTTTGTGTTTTTTTTAAACAGGTGATGTTGTTTTCCAGCTCTGAGTGAAGTCAACAGTTTTGAGAATTAAAGCAGAGAATAAAATACTTTACTTTTCAGAAAACCACCAAGCCTGCTTAGGATATTGGAATTGATAAACATCTGACGTGAGTTGCTATTTCAAGCATTGAAAATGGAAATCACCTGTTGTTTAAGGGAAAGAACAAAGTTGATAATGCCTGGAATCAAACACAAATTTGGGGCAGCACGGTGGCACAATGGTTTGCACTGCTGCCTCACAGTGCCAGGGAACAGGTTCGATTCCCGACTTGGGTCACTGTCTGGGTGGAGTCTGCACATTCTCCCTGTGTCTGCGTGGATTTCCTCCGGGTGCTCCAGTTTCCTCCCAGAGTCGAAAAGACGTGCTGGTTAGGTGCATTGGCCATGCTAAATTCTCCCGCAGTGTGCCAGAGCAGGTGCCGGAGTGTGGCGACTAAGGGATTTTCGCAGTAACTTCATTGCAGTGTGAATGTAAGCCTACCTGTGACGAATGAATAAACTTTTACTTCAAATATTGTTAAAGTTTTTAAAGTTTATTTATTAGTGTCACAACTAGACTTACATTAACACTGCAATGAAGTTACTGTGAAATGTTTGGTTTCTTTTTAAAGTTATTATGAGTATATTTCATGTTTTAAAAGATTCTCCAGAACTCCGGAAATTGTAGTTTAAAGGAATGCATACATTCGGGTACGGAACATTCTGGTAAAGGGGAAGTATAGACGAGGTAAATGAGGTGGCACCTTTTTCTTGGAGATATTTAAAGTTTATTTATCAGTGTCACAAGTAATGCTTACTGCAACGACGTTACTGTGAAATTCCCCGAGTCACCACATTCCGGCGCCTGTTTGGGACAATGCTCCTAATCAGCACGTCTTTCAGTCTGTGGGAGGAAACCGGAGTACCCGGAGGAAACCGACGCAGAGACGGGGAGAATGTGCAAACTCCACACAGACAGTGACCCGAGCCGGGAATCAAACCCAGATCCCTGGTGCTGTGAGGCAGCAGTGCGAGCCACCGTGCCACCCCTTGTTTGTTTCTTTGTCCATGAACTGTTTGAGAGAAGTGAATTTTATAATCTGGCCACCATCTGAGACATTGGGATTGTGCAGGGGGAAATCAGCAAATATGTCGAGATGGAAAACCCCTTTGACCCCGGCTTTTGACTTTCTTTTGAAGTTTCCAGCAGAATTATTGAATGGTGCATCCTTTGAAAGAGAGTGGAATTCAGGATGATGATTGGTAAAATACCCAGCACCATCGCTATAGACCTGATAAACCTTTCACAAATACAAAACAAGGATTTGTGGGAGAGGACAGAGAGATAACAACAAGCAAGACAAAGTACATGTCTAGTTAATAACAACAACATGAGAGACAACATTTAACATGCAGGGAAATGTGTGAAGATGGCTTATGAATGTGAGACTCCAACAGAGAATTAAAGAAGGAATTGGAACACTGATGTGAGAGTACAGAATTGGTTTGTAAGTTGTGAATGAACTAACATCCGAGAGTGCACAGTGCAGCTGTGCTGAAGAATGAAGTGTGGCACGGTGGCACAATGGTTAGCAGTGCTTCATCACAGCGCCAAGGACCCGGGTTCAATTCTGGCCTCGGGTCACTGTCTGTGTGGAGTTTGCACAATCTCGCCGTATCTGCGTGGGTTTCCTCCAGGTGCTCCGGTTTCCTCCCACACTCCAAAGATATGCAGGTTAGGTTGATTGGCCATAGTAAATTGCTTCTGAGCGTCAGGCGAACTAGCAGGGTAAATAAATGGGGTTTTGGGGATAGAGCCTGGATGGGATTGTGGTCGGTGCAGACACGATGGGCCAAATGGCCTCCTTCTGCACTGTAATGATTCTATGATTCAAATGGGACTTTCTCAGCTGCTTGACTAACAGCGTGACATGAAATGGTTAATATGACCTGAAGAGTAAGAAATCATTTTGAAATGATCAAGGCACTGACACAGACTCCAGAGAAACTGACTGGAAGAACAAATTAAAGTAAATGGAATTTTGGACTGGGACAAATGAAGGCGCGGGAGAAATAATACTGAATAAGAATTATTACAAGATGGAGCAGGTTAAGGGACAGGTTGAGAATTGTTTTGAATCTATGCAATTTATACAGCAATTATATGTTATCACTGCTTTTATATCCAATTACACCATTTCAATTATGTCTGAAAATTAGTTGTGAGAAGGAGATTGTAAAGGGAATGGAAGTTGGCTACCTTGGGCTAAGCCAATGAGGAAAAGGGGGAAAATGCCAGAGTGAATGAATAGATTTAGTAAAAGGGGTGATAGATGTAACACCCCTGCATTAGAGTAAAATCACATGTTAATCAAATGCTCCACATCAAGGTTCTAATATCAGCAAGGTTGTTTACTTGTTTGAGGAACAAACAGTTTCTGGATTACAGACAAGTCTTTGGGTGAAGTTTTAATAATAAACCTACATAGGCAAAATAGGAATTTTTGAACAATGTTCTGTGCTCTGACTAACAGTATAACATTTATAGCTGTATTGGAGCTGGGAGCTGTGTTAGAATGCTCAGTGGGATTTGTGAGTGATCTTGGGCTTTGCAGGTTGGACTCTAGTTGTGGAGGTACTGAGTGCCCCTGGGGCAGGATTTTGGGAAATCGCCTTTGGTTCAGGACCCCGAGGAAGATTCACATTTCTACTTGGGGTGGTCACTCAATGGAGTTAGTGAAAGTCATTATTGTTATTCATAATTTTACCTTTCTAAAAATAAACTTTGAAATGGGAATGGGAAAATGAGCTGTAGTCCAGAAGCCAGTGTTGAGTGTTGTGAGGTACTGAGGAGGGTATCAAGGTTGCAGGAGTGTACCGGCAGACAGGAAGGTGGGTTGAAGTGTGTCTACTTCAATGCAAGGAGCATCTGGAATAAGGCAGGTGAACTTGGAGTGTGGATTGGTACTTGGGACTACAATGTTGTGGCCATTACGGAGACATGGTTAGAACAGGGACAGGAATGGTTGTTGGAAGTTCTGGGGTATAGATGTTTCAGTAAGAGTAGGGAAGGTGGTAAAAGAGGTGGAGGAGTAGCATTATTAATCAAGGATAGTTTAACGGCTGCAGAAAGACAGTTCGAGGGGGATCTGCCTACTGAGGTAATATGGGCTGAAGTTAGAAATAGGAAAGGAGCGGTCACGTTGTTAGGAGTTTTCTATAGGCCCCCAAATAGTAATAGAGATGTGGAGGAAGAAATTGCAAAGCAGATTATGGATAGGTGTGGAGGTCACAAGGTAGTTGTCATGGGTGACTTTAACTTTCCAAATATTGATTGGAACCTTTATAGGTCAAATAGTTCGGATGGGGCAGTTTTTGTACAGTGTGTGCAGGAGGGTTTCCTGACACAATATGTGGATAGGCCGACAAGAGGTGGGGCCACATTGGACTTGGCCCGTTTCATTACCCAGTACCAAGTGTTCGGTTTGTTTGTGGGAGAGCACTTTGGAGATAGTGACCACAATTCGGTGTCTTTCGTTATTGCAATGGAGAGGGATAGGGCCATACGGCAGGGCAAGGTTTACAATTGGGGGAGGTGGAATTATGATGGGATTATTTTGATGCAGCGAATGGTAATGACCTGGAACTCGCTGCCTACGAGGGTGGAGGAAGTGGAGACAATAAACAATTACAAAGGAAATTGGATGAGCGTTTGGGGCATTTCAAAAATAAATGCTGACTAAATATCTCTGAACTTCCTCACACCCGGTCACTCTGTCATTCTTGTGAAATTTGAAATCAGGTATTTGCAACAAGACTCAAAGAGCATCAGCCCACTGGAGGCAAAGTTGTGAGACCGGCCAGTCCAGCAGAAAGAAACCCTCCGACCCTCCCCAATGACCAACTGTGAGACTGAACAAAATGCAGTCCTGGATGTAATTGAGAGCAGAAACAATAACAGCAGACTCTCATCCCCATATTCACTTCTGAACTCGCTGGTGTCTCAGCAGATTCGATAACTGAGTGAATCTTTTCCCACATGCAGAGCAGTTGAATGGCCGCTCTCCTGTGTGAACTCGCTGGTGTTTCTGTAGGTTGGATGACTTACTGAATCCCTTCCCACATTGAAAGCAGCTGTATGGTCTCTCCCCTGTGTGATCTCGCTGGTGTGTCTGCAGGCTTCATATCCGAGTAAATCCCTTCCCACACTGACAGCAGGTGAATGCACTCTCACCAGTGTGAACTTGCTGGTGTCTCTGCAGAGTGGATGAATCAGTGAATCCCTTCCCACACACCCAGCAGGCGAACGGCCTCTCCCCAGTGTGGCTGTGCCGATGAGCTTCCAGTGGAGAGGGCACTTTGTATCTCTTCCCAGTGTGTTGTGCCTGATTCAATTGACAAACAGTTTATTGAGTTACGCCAGCGGGGAGAAGCCACAGGGACTGACCATGTGCAACTCCACCCAACAAAGAATATCATCAATTCTTATCCAGTTACTCAGCCCATCCCGGCTGGACACAATCCAATCAGAATGGCGATAGATTACATACATTATAGGTTCAATAAAATTAGTATCTGGGCATTATGGGGCTTTGTGATCATCTCATGGACAGGTGCCCCATCATGATGCTTTCCAGACCCCCCTTGGGGGGGGGTCTTTCTTGGGCTTTCTTTGTACATCGACTCCCTTAGTTAGAAATGGGGTGGATTAAAAGTTCTCAAATGGACGTCAGCACCCTTCCTTTGTTTTAATCGAATGACCACGTGGTCTGGGAATCATTTCTATTTAATACTCTCTCTTTTTAAACTCTTTTCTTCAGTATCCAATTCCAGAATTTTCCTTTCCTTTGTGTGACTTGTGTCAGGAATAAATCTTTGGACCTGACAGGAAGTTTAACCCAAGATCAATCCAGCACAGGATTGGTCAGAATCATTTCACATGTGTCAAATTTTAAAGAACCATTACAAATTAAAACTCTCATTCTCACATGGGTGAATTGTATCCGGATTAAAATTTCCAGATGTTTAGTAAAATATCCTGGAATCCTGTCTCTGGCCAGTAAATATGGCTCCAGGTTCATAACTTCTGAACAAAAAAAGTTTTATTGATCACACTTCCTTTTTTAAAAATCTGTTTGATTTAAATCACAGACAGAAAACCTCAAAGCTTGAAGCATTCAACCTACAAATATCATCCATACACAAACAGAGAAACTTAGCATATGCTTTACAACAACAATGACCAAAATTAATTACTTAAGCGTTCTTGTGATCCTGTTTTTAAACTTCCAAAAATGCCTTTAATTAAAGACTCAAGACAAGGTTAATTCCCCAGAAAGATAAACCTGAACAAATGTAGCCCAAAACAATGATAAAACACATCTACAAACATCCACAAAAAACAAATGAAACACACAGGTGGAAAAAGTGGTGAAGGCATATGGCATGCTTGCTTTTATTGGACGGGGCATAGAGTATAAAAGTTGGCACATGATGTTGCAGTTATATCGAACGTTGGTTAGGCCGCATTTGGAATACTGCGTCCAGTTCTGGTCACCACACTACCAGAGGACGTGGAGGCTTTGGAGAGAGTGCAGAAAAGGTTTACCAGGATGTTGCCTGGTATGGAGGGTATTAGCTAGGAGGAGAGATTGAGTAAACTAGGGTTGTTCTCTCTGGAAAGAGGTTGAGGGGGCAACCTAATAGAAGTTTATAACATTACGAAGGGCATAGATAGGGTGAACAGTTGGAAGCTTTTTCCCAGGTCAGAAATGACAAACACAAGGGGTCACAAGTTCAAGGTAAGGGGGGCAAGGTTCAATACAGATATGCGGGGGACGTATTTTACACAGAGGGTGGTGGGGGCCTGGAATGCACTGCCAAGCAAGGTGGTTGAGGCAGACACGCTAGGATCATTTAAGACTTATCTAGATAACCACATGAACAGACTGGGAATAGAGGGATACAAACGGATGGTATGTTAGGAATACATGATCGGTGCAGACTTGGAGGGCCGAAGGGCCTGTTCCTGTGCTGTATTGTTCTTTGTACATATTCCAGACTTTCACTCGACTGTCGGTGGATATCAGATTGGTATATTCCATTATAGGGTCTGTTCTGTGCTGTACTGTTCTATGTTCTATAACATCTTTGTTGATTTAAAACCCCAAACACGTTACACCCAAACACCGGCAAAATCTTTGTTCTTTATCTGGGGATAAAATTCTCAGTTATTCCAAATTCCTCCAGGCTATGCTTAATATTTCCACATTTAACTTATTCCCAGAAATCCTCAATTATAAACTAAAATAGACACATGAGTTTCCGGGCAGTCTCAGGAATATGGTCAAGATAGTCCAGTCCCACAATGCCTCACATTCAATCTGCAGTCCTTCAATTATAACAGAATATGTGGCTGTATGTAGCTGCCTTGGCCATGGTCAACCCCAACCCCAAGGGTGCCTTCTTGAACTGCTGCAATGCCTGAGGTGTACGTACACCCACAGTGCTGTTAGGAAGGGACTTCCATCGAAACACAGAAAAACTACAGCACAATACCAGCCCTTCAGCCCACAAAGTTGTGCCGAACATGTCCCTACCTTAGCGATTACTAGGCTTACCTATAACCCTCTATCTTACTAAGTTCCATGTACTTATCTAAAAGTCTCTTAAAAGATCCAATCGAATCCGCCTCCACCACCGTTGCTGGCAGCCCATTCCTCGCACCCACCAACCTCTGAGTGAAAAACTTACCCCTGACATCTCCTCTGTACCTACTCCCCAGCACCTTAAACCTGTGTGGTCTTGTGGCAACCATTTCAGCCCTGGGAAAAAGCCTCTGACTATCCACTCGATCAATACCTCTCAACATCTTATACACCTCTATCAGGTCACCCCTCATCCTTCATGTCTCCAAGGAGAAAAGACTGAGCTCACTCAACCTATCCTCATAAGGCATGTCACCTAATCCAGGCAACATCCTTGTAAATCTCCTCTGCACCCTTTCTATGATTTCCACATCCTTCTGTAATGAGGCGACCAGAACTGAGCACAGTACCCCAAGTGTGGTCTGACCAGGGTCTTATATAGCTGCAACATTATCTCACGACTCCTAAACTCAATTCCTCGATTGATGAAGGCCAGTACACCATCCACCTTCTTAACCACAGCCTCAACCTGCACAGCTGCTTTGAGCGTCTTACGAACTCTGACCCCAAGATCTTTCTGATCTTCCACTCTGCCAAGAGTCCTACCATTAATATTATATTCCGCCATCCTATTTGACCTGCCAAATGAACCACCTCACACTTACCTGGGTTGAACTCCATCTGCCACTTCTCCACCCAGTTTTGCATCCTATCAATGTCTCGCTGCACCTTCTGACATCTCTCCACACTATCCACAACACCTCCAACCTTTGTGTCATCAGCAAACTTGCCAACCCATCCTTTCACTTCCTCATGGAATTGCGGATAGCGAAGAGCATTGTCGGGCAATACAGCAGGATATAGATAGGCTGGAAAATTGGGCGGAGAGGTGGCAGATGGAATTTAATCCGAATAAATGCGAAGTGATGCATTTTGGAAGAAATAATGTAGGGAGGAGTTATACAATAAATGGCAGAGTCATCAGGAGTATAGAAACACAGAGGGACCTAGGTGTGCAAGTCCACAAATCCTTGAAGGTGGCAACACAGGTGGAGAAGGTGGTGAAGAAGGCATATGGTATGCTTGCCTTTATAGGACGGGGTATAGAGTATAAAAGCTGGAGTCTGATGATGCAGCTGTATAGAACGCTGGTTAGGCCACATTTGGAGTACTGCGTCCAGTTCTGGACGCCGCACTACCAGAAGGACGTGGAGGCATTGGAGAGAGTGCAGAGAAGGTTTACCAGGATGTTGCCTGGTATGGAGGGTCTTAGCTATGAGGAGAGATTGGGTAGACTGGGGTTGTTCTCCTTGGAAAGACAGAGAATGAGGGGAGATCTAATAGAGGTGTACAAGATTATGAAGGGTATAGATAGGGTGAACAGTGGGAAGCTTTTTCCCAGGTCGGAGGTGACGATCACGAGGGGTCATGGGCTCAAGCTGAGAGGGGCGAAGTATAACTCAGACATCAGAGGGACGTTTTTTACACAGAGGGTGGTGGGGGCCTGGAATGCGCTGCCAAGTAGGGTGGTGGAGGCAGGCACGCTGACATCGTTTAAGACTTACCTGGATAGTCACATGAGCAGCCTGGGAATGGAGGGATACAAACGATTGGTCTAGTTGGACCAAGGAGCAGCACAGGCTTGGAGGGCCGAAGGGCCTGTTTCCTGTGCTGTACTGTTCTTTGTTCATCCAGGTCATTTATAAAAATCACAAAGAGTAAGGGTCCCAGAACAGATCCCTGGGGCACTCCACTGGTGACCGACCTCCATGCTGAATATGACCCGTCTATAACCACTCTTTGCCTTCTGTGGGCAAGCCAGTTCTGGATCCACAAAGCAATGTCCCCTTGGATCCCATGCCCCCTCACTTTCTCAATAAGCCTTGCATGGGGCACCTTATCAAGTTTCCAGTTACTGAGAGAGACAAGAGATGAAATTGCTGGGCCTCTCACAAAAATCTTTGTTTCTTCATTGGACACAGGTGAGGTCCCAGAGGATTGGAGGATAGCAAATGTGGTCCCGTTATTTAAGAAGGGTAGCAAGGATAACCCGGGTAATTATAGGCCAGTGAACTTGATGTCCGTGGTAGGGAAATTGTTGGAGAAGATTCTTAGAGATAGGATCTATACACATTTAGAACTGAATAATCTCATTAGCGATAGACAACATGGTTTTGTACAAGGGAGGTCATGCCTCATAAATTTGGTTGAGTTTTTTGAGGAGGTGACAAAAATGACTGACGAGGGAAGGGCCGTGGATGTCGTCGACATGGATTTTAGTAAAGCGTTTGACAACGTCCCTCATGGAAGGCTGGTGCAAAAGGTTAAATCTCATGGGATCAAAGGTGAACCAGCTAGATGGGTACAGAACTGGCTTAGCCATAGAAGACAGAGGGTAGCAGTGGAGGGGTCTTTTTCTGATTGGAGGTCTGTGACTAGCGGTGTTCTACAGGGCTCTGTACTGGGACCTCTGCTGTTTGTGATATATATAAATGATTTGGAGGAAGATGTAGCTGGTGTGATCAGTAAGTTTGCGGACGACACAAAGATTGCTGGAGTTGTGGATTGTGATGAACATTGTCAGAGAATACAGCAGGATATAGATAGGCTGGAAAATTGGGTGGAGAAATGGCAGATGGAATTTAATCCAAATAAATGTGAAGTGATGCATTTTGGTAGATCTAATGCAGGGGGGAGCTATACAATAAATGGCAGAACCATCAGGAGTATAGACACACAGAGGGATCTGGGTGTGCAAGTCCACGATCCTTAAAGGTGGCAGCACAGGTGGAAAAGGTGGTGAAGAAGGCATATGGCATGCTTGCCTTTATTGGGCCATAGAGTATAAAAGTTGGCACATGGTGTTGCAGTTATATGGAACGTTGGTTCGGCCGCATTTGGAATACTGTGTCCAGTTCTGGTCACCACACTACCAGAAGGACGCGGAGACTTTGGAGAGAGTACAGAAAAGGTTTACCAGGATGTTGCCTGGTATGGAGGGTATTAGCTATGAGGAGAGATTGAGTAAACTCGGGTTGTTCTCCCTGGAAAGACGGAGGTTGAGGGGCGACCTAATAGAAGTTTACAAAATTACGAAGGGCATAGATAGGGTGAACAGTTGGAAGCTTTTTTCCAGGTCAGCAATGACAAACACAAGGGGTCACAAGTTCAAGGTAAGGGGGGCAAGGTTCAATACAGATATGCGGGGGACGTATTTTACACAGAGGGTGGTGGGGGCCTGGAGTGCACTACCAAGCAAGGTGGTTGAGGCAGACACGCGAGAAACATTTAAGACTCATCTTGATAACCACATGAACGACTAGGAATAGAGGGATACAAATGGATGGTCTAGTTAGGAACACATGATCAGCGCAGGCTTGGAGGGCCGAAGGGCCTGTTCCTGTGCTGTATTGTTCTTTGTGCTTTAAAATAGACACATGAGTTTCCGGGCAGTCACAGGAATGTGGTCAAGATAGTCCAGTCCCACAATGCCTCACATTCAATCTGCAGTCCTTCAATTATAACAGAATATGTGGCTGTATGGAGCTGCCTTGGCCGTGGTCAACCCCAACCCCAAGGGTGCCTTCCTGAACTGCTGCAATGCCTGAGGTGTACGTACACCCACATTGCTGTTAGGAAGGGACTTCCAGCTACATATTCCAGACTTTCACTGGACTGTAGGTGAATATCAGATTGATATATTCCATTCAACCACACCCAAGGTGTGTTATTCCAATTCCTTTATTGTCCAGGACAATACATTCACAATATCTTTCAAACAGAAATTAAACATTCCCATTTGATTTCAGACAGTAACATATTCTGTTAGTTTGTTCTTTATTGTCAATGTCAGGCTGGGGTTGTTTTCCTTGGAGCAAAGGAGGTTGAGGGGAGATTTGATAGATGGGGGACAAGATTCTGACAGGTTTAGATAAGGTGGACAAAGAAAAGCTGTTCCCATTAGCTGATGGAACAAGGACGAGGGGGGACACAGATTTCTTGTTTTGGGTTAGAGATGCAAGGGAGGGGGGAGGGGGGAGTGGGGGGCTGGGGGGGGGGGGGGCAGTGGGGTGGGGGGGGAATTGAGGGGGGAGATGTGAGGAAGAATATTCTGATGCAGTGAATGGTAATGACCTGAAACTCGCTGTCTATGAGGGTGGAGGAAGTGGAGACAATAAACAATTAAAAAGGAAATTGGATGGGCATTTGGGATGTTCCAAACAGAACGAAGAACAAAGAAAATTACAGCACAGAAACAAGCCCTTTGGCCCTCCAAGCCTGCAGCAACCATGCTGCCCGTCTGAACTAAAACCCCCTACCTTTCCAGGACCATATCCCTCTATTCCTATGCTATTCATATATTTGTCAAGACACATCTTAAAAGTCACTATCGTATCTGCTTCCACTACCTTCCCCGGCAACGAGTTCCAGGCACCCACCACCCTCTGTGTAAAAAACCTGCCTTGTACATCTCCTTTAAACCTTGCCCCTCGCACCTTAAACCTATGCCCCCCAGTAACTGACTCTTCCACTCTGGGAAAAAGCTTCTGACTATCCACTCTGTCCATGCCCCTCATAATCTTGGAGACTTCTATCAGGTCTCCCCTCAACCTCCGTCGTTCCAGTGAGAACAGACCAGGTTTCTCCAAACTCTCCTCATAGCTAATGCCCTCCACACCAGGCAACATCCTGATAAATATTTTCCGTACCCTCTCCAAAGCCTCCACATTCTTCGGGTAGTGTGGTGACCAGAATTGAACACTAGATTCCAAGTGCGGTCAAACTAAGGTTCTATAAAGCTGCAACATGACTTGCCAATTTTTAAACTCAATGCCCCGGCCGATGAAGGCAAGCATGCCATATGCTTTCTTGACTACCTTCTCCACCTGCATTACCACTTTCAATGACCTGTGTACCTGTACACCGAGATCCCTCTGCCTATGAATGCTCTTAAGGGTTCTGCCATTTACTGTATATTTCCATTCTGTATTAGACCTTCCAAAATGCATTACCTCACATTTGTCCGGATTAAACTTCATCTGCCATCTCTCCGCCCAATTCTCCAACTACTCTATATCCTGCTGTATCCTTTGCCGTTCCCCATCGCTATCCGCAATTCCACCAACCTTTGTGTCGTCCACAAACTTACCAATCAAACCAGTTACATTTTCCTCCAAATCATTTATATATATTACAAACAGCAAAAGTCCCAGCACTGATCCCTGCGGAATGTCACTTGTCACAGCCCTCCATTCAGAAAGGTACCTTTGCACTGCCAACCTCTGTTTTCTTCTGACTAAATATCTCTAAACTTCCTAACACCCTGTCACTCTGTGATCCTTGTGACATTTGAAACCAGGTATTTGCAAAAAGACTCAAAGAGCATCAACCCACTGGAGGCTGAGACCAGCCAGTCCAGCACAAAGAAACCCTCTGACCCTTCCCATTGACCAACTGTGAGAATGAACAAAATGCAATCCTGGATGTAATTGAGAGCAGGAACAATAACAGCAGAATCCAACCTCTGGAATCACTCGTGAACTTGCTGGTGCCTCAGCAGCCGGGATGAAACGCTGAAACCCTTCCCACACACAGAGCAGGTGAACGGCCTCTCCCCAGTGTGAACTCGCTCGTGCGTCTGCAGGTTGGATAACTGAGTGAATTCTTGCCCGCACTGAGAGCAGGTGAACGGCCTCTCCCCAGTGTGAACTCGCTGGTGTGTTTGCAGGTTGGAAAGCTGAGTGAATCCCTTCCCACACTGAGAGCAGGTGAACGGCCTCTCCCCTGTGTGAACTCGCTGGTGTGCCCGCAGGCTGGATGACTGAGTGAATCCCTGCCCACACTGAGAGCAGGTGAATGGTTTCTCCCCTGTGTGAACCCGCTGGTGTGTCCGCAGGTCGGATGACCGAGTGAATCCCTTCCCACACTGAGAGCAGGTGAATGGTCTCTCCCCAGTGTGAACTCGCTGGTGTGTCTGCAGGCTGGATAACCGAGTGAATCCCTTCCCACACTGAGGGCAGGTGAACGGTCTCTCTCCAGTGTGAACCCGCTGGTGTGTCCGCAGATGGGTTGACCGAGTGAATCCCTTCCCACACTGAGAGCAGGTGAACGGCCTTTCCCCAGTGTGAACTCGCTGGTGTGTCTGCAGGCTGGATAACTGAGTGAATCCCTTCCCACACTGAGAGCAGGTGAACGGCCTCTCTCCAGTGTGAACTCGCTGGTGTCTCTGCAGGCTGGATAACTGAATGAATCCCTTCGCACACTGAGAGCAGGTGAATGGTCTCTCTCCGGTGTGAACTCGCTGATGTGTCTGCAAGTGGGATGACAGAGTGAATCCCTTCTCACATTGAGAGCAGGTGAACGGTCTCTCCCCAGTGTGAACTCGCTGATGTCTCTGCAGGTGGGATGACCGAGTGAATCCCTTCCCACACTGAGAGCAGGTGAATGGGGGCTTCTCCCCAGTGTGAACTCGCTGGTGTGCCCGCAGGTCGGATGACCGAGTGAATCCCTTCCCACACTGAGAGCAGGTGAACGGCCTCTCCCCAGTGTGAACTCGCTGGTGTGCCTGCAGGTTGGATAACTGATTGAATCCCTTCCCACACTGAGAGCAGGTGAACGGCCTCTCCCCAGTGTGAATTCGCTGGTGTGTCAGCAGGCTGGATGACCGAGTGAATCCCTCCCCACACTGAGAGCAAGTGAATGGCCTCTCCCCTGTATGAACTCGCTGGTGTGTCCGCAGCTCGGATAACTGAATGAATCCCTTCCCACACTGAGAGCAGGTGAATGGCCTCTCCCCAGTGTGAACTCGCTGGTGTCTCTGCAGGCTGGATAACTGAGTGAACCTCTTACCACACTGAGAGCAGGTAAATGGCCTCTCTCCAGTGTGAACTCGCTGGTGTCTCTGCAGGCGGGATGACTGAGTGAATCCATCCCCACACTGAGAGCAGGTGAACGGCCTCTCCCCAGTGTGAACTCGCTGGTGTATCTGCAGGCTGGATAAATGAGTGAATTCCTTCTCACACTGAGAGCAAGTGAACGGCCTCTCTCCAGTGTGAACTCGCTGGTGTCTCTGCAGGTGGGATGACTGAGTGAATCCCTCCCCACATTGAGAACAGGTGAACGGCCTCTCTCCAGTGTGAACTCGCTGGTGTGACTGCAGGCGGGATGACCGAGTGAATCCCTCCCCACACTGAGAGCAGGTGAATGGCCTCTCCCCAGTGTGAACTCGCTGGTGTGTCTGCAGGCTGGATAAATAAGTGAATTCCTTCTCACACTGAGAGCAAGTGAACGGCCTCTCTCCAGTGTGAACTCGCTGGTGTCTCTGCAGGCTGGATATCCGAGTGAATCCCTTCCCACACTGAGAGCAGGTGAAGGGCCTCTCCCCAGTGTGAACTCGCTGGTGTCTCTGCAGGTGGGATGACTGAGTGAATCCCTCCCCACATTGAGAGCAGGTGAACGGCCTCTCCCCAGTGTGAACTCGCTGGTGTCTCTGCAGGTTGGATAACTGACTGAATCCCTTCCCACATTGAGAGCAGATGAACGGCCTCTCCCCAGTGTGGCTGCGCCGATGAGCTTCCAGCTCTGATGGGGTTCCGTATCCCTTCCCACAGTCCGCACATTTCCATGGTTTCGCCATGGTGCAGGTGTCCTTACCTCACTCTTGAGTGGACAATTAGTTGAAACTTCGTCCACACACAGAACAAGATTACAGTCTCCACCTGCTGTGAATGGTGTGATATTTATTCAGACTGTGTAACTGGTGAAAGCTCTTTAGTCAGTGCATTGGAACACACTCACTCGAGTGTGGCAGTGTGTTGACGCTTTTTCACTCACACTGACATTTCAAATCTTTTCAAATCGACAGACTGGACAATCATTTCTCCTTCTGGATTCAAAGTCCGATGATATTGAGGTCCCAAGGAATATGACTCTGTCAGATCTAGACGTGACGTTTGAGATTTCAGCCTGTGATTCCTCTTTCAATATCCTGGAAAATGAGTTTCCAAAAGTCATCAGTGTCAGTACAGGATAGAAATTCAGAACAGACAATTTCTATGGAACATTCTTTCCTCTCTCATTCAGAGGGTGGGTTCTCCCCCGCATATGCACAGCTTCCCCTCTCCCTCGCACATTTTGCAGTCCCGGGCGGGGGGAGGGGGAGATCACCGAGCGGCTTCTCGCTCTGGCCAGAGCCGTCAGCCGGTTGCCTGGAAACCTTGGCTCGATGTGGTGTAGGGGGAGGGGAACAATGGGTGGGGGCAGGGCTCCCGGGTCCGCGCGCCCGGGCCTGCACCATGGAACCCGGAGACATCACCGCGGAGCGCAGTGATTCCTATTGGCTGATTCAGGCAGGGTTCTATCGTAGCGTCACAATGCGGAAGTTGTCCAATGAGCTTCAGAGTGAAATTTCGCTCTCCGATCACATTCCATTGTGACGTCACACACTCACCCATTCCATTGTGATGTCACACCCTCACCCATTCCATTGTGACCTCACACTCTCACCCATTCCATTGTGACGTCAGGGCTTCCCTCTCCGATCACAATCCCTGCCGGCCTCCCACATGCAGCCTCAATGGCGGCAGTCAGCCCGGGTCTAACACTACAAGCTGCCGCTCCATTTGGTACAAAGGGGGGACCGGGAAGTTCATTTCCGGGGTCTGGGTTTGAACAACATGTTTACAAAGTCTCTCCACCCACTCGCCACATTTATCATTCCCCGCGCGCCGCCCCCTACCTAGTATTGATCTCGCCTCCAAATTAAAACCGCCCGTCTACCCGTCGCCATTACCCGCACTGCGCATGCTTCAGGTCCCGCCTCTCATTCACTCCGATTGGTTGGAGGATCAGCCGCTCCCGCTCGGTCCTCCAGTCCCGCCCCTCGTTCACTCCGATTGGTTGGAGGACCAGCCGCTCCCGCTCGGTCGGCCAGTCCCGCCCCCTCTTCCTATTGGTCCGGAGCTGCCGTCAATCAGTCCCCGGGCATTGTGATGTGGAGCATGCGCAGTGTCATTGCTGTCCTTGGCGCTTGTTTGTCCCGGAGAAGCGGAGTCAGCGTTAGGCGGTGGCTGGGAGGATTTGGAAACACTTTGTGGATCCGCAAACCCTTCAGAATCATTGTCAGCTCCCTGGTTTGCAGCTGCGGGGCTTCTCCCTCCCTCCCTCCCTCCCTCCCGGGAACAGGCCCAGGTTAACGGCCCCATCCTGGCTCAGCCACTGGAGGATGGTTCACATCAGAGGATGGGGGAGGGGGACAATAAATAAGAGGTTACACTTTGGCCTCAAATCAATGAGGACTCTGATCTCTGGGAAGGAAGGAAACCCTGGGAGGTGGGCGGGGAGGATTCACAAACACCCGCTGGAGGCCCCAACACCCCCAATAAGACCCATTGGTTTTATTGTCAGTCTGCAGACAGCAGCTGGAGAACTGAACCCAGTAAGAAGTCTCACAACGCCAGGTTAAAGACCAACAGGTTTATTTGGTAGCAAAAGCCACTCGCTTTCGGATCACTGCTCCTTCATCAGGTGAGTCGGACTTGTGTTCATAAACGGGGCATATATATTGACACAAACTCAATTTACAAGATAATGGTTGGAATGTGAGTCTTTACAGGCAATCAAGTCTTAAAGGTACAGACAATGTGAGTGGAGAGAGGGTTAAGCACAGGTTAAAGAGATGTGTACTGTCTCCAGCCAGGACAGTTAGTGAGATTTCCACATCAAGAACTGAACCCAGACAGAGGAGAGGGAGGGGGAAAACTGGGAGTGGAGGGAAGAAATGGTGGAGATGTTGAGATGGGTTTGGATTTCAGTCCAGGGGAGGAGGTAGAGTGTGTGGGACGGGGATTTATAGATTTGGGGGAACAAGAGAGGAAAATATGTTCCAGAGAAACTATGAATTGTCTGTTCAGAATTTCTATCCTGCACTGACAGTGATGGTATTTGTAAACTGTTTTTGCAGGGTATTATGAAGCAGGATTTACAGATGTGAAACTCAAACCAAACTTCACATCAAGATCTGTTTCAGTGATTTGATTCATCAGAAACTGAATATCATCAGCCTTTGTCTACAGAAGGAGAAATGTTCATTCTGTCTGCGGGCAAAGATTTCAAACATCAGTGTGACTGAAAAAGCACCTAGACACACAAACACACCTGAGAGTTTCCAATGTGCTGAATGTGGAAAGTGGTTTAACAAGTCTGAAAAATAATCACATCATTCTCAGTGAGTAGTGACCCGACACACATTCTGTGTAAACGTGGCTTCAACTCATCATCCAACCTGGAGTCACATGAGGACACCCGCACCACAGAGAAACCACTGAAATGTGTGGACTGTGGGAGGGGATTCAATTACCCGTCCGAATTGGATATTCATCGTCGCATTCACACTGGAGAGAGGCCGTTCACCTGCTCTGAGTGTGGGAAAGGATTTGCTTACTCATCCAGCCTCTATACACACCGGCGTGTTCACACTGGTGAGAGGCCGTTCACCTGCCTCGAATGTGGGAGGGGATGTCATGCTTTATCAAGCCTCCTGATTCACTGGCAGGTTCACTCCGATCAGAGACTGTTTCAGTGTTCTGATTGTGAGAAAAGCTTTAAAAGCACAAAGGACCTCCTGAGACACCAGCGCACTCACATGGCGGTGAGACCATTCACCTGCTCAGTGTGTGGGAAGGGATTCACTCAGTCATCCCACCTTCTGACACACCAACTTGTTCACACTGATCAGAGACCATTTAAATGTTCTGACTGTGAGAAGAGATTTAAAAGTAAAAGTGATTTACAAGTCCATCAGCGCACTCACACTGGGGAGAAGCCATTCACCTGCTCCGTGTGTGAGAGGAGATTCGGACGTTTATCCCAGCTGCAAACACACCAGCGAGTTCACTCTGATAAGAGACCGTTTCAGTGTTCTGACTGTGAGAAGAGCTTTAAAAGTAAACAGGATTTGGTGACACACCAGCGAGTTCACACTGGGGAGAAACCGTTCACCTGCTCGGTGTGTGGGATGGGATTCACCCATTCATCCCACTGTCTGAGACACCAGCGAGTTCACACCGGGGAGAAACCATTCATTTGCTGTGTGTGTGGGAAGGGATTCACTGATTCAGCCCAGCTTCTGATACACGAGCGAATTCACACTGGGGAGAAACCCTTCGCTTGCTCCACATGTGGGAAACGATTCACTCAGCCACCCCAGCTCATTGCACATCAACTGGTCCACACTGATCAGAGACCTTTTAAATGTTCTGACTGTGAGAAGAGCTTTAAAAGCACTAAGGACCTGCTGAGACACCAGCAAATTCACACTGGGGAGAGATCATTCACCTGCTCCGTGTGTGGGAAAAGGTTCACTCAGTCATCCCACCTGCTGAGACACCAGCAGGTTCACACGGGAGAGAGATCGTTCACCTGCTCCGTATGTGGGAAGAGATTTGCTCGGTCAGCCAATCTGCTGAGACACCAGCAAGTTCACAAGTCACTGCAGGGGTTGGATTCTGCTGTTGCTGCTAATCCCATGCAGGACTGAATCATGTTCATTCTGTTATTAAGGAGACTGGGATGGGACACAGATAATCTCCGTGCAATCAGGCAGAGTCAACATGGTTTTGTGCAAGGGACATCCTGTTAATTGATGTGTTGGATTCTTTGAGGAAGTAACAAGCAATGTGGATAAAGTGGAACCTGTGGATGTGGTGTATTTAGTTTTCCAGAAGGCATTTGACAAGGTGCCACATCAATGTTTACCACACTTAATAAGAATTCGTAGCATAAGGCATATTAGCATTTTATCCATGTTGATTCTTTATATTAGCATGGATAGAGGATTGATGAGCTAATCGGAAACAGAGAGGAGGGAGAAACAAGTCATTTTTGGGATGGCAAAGTGTAGCCTGTGGAGTGCCACAGGGACCAGTGCTGGGCCCTCAACTATTGACAAACTATTTTCATGATGTGGATGACAGGATCAAAATTTGTTGATAACACAAAGGTAGGTAGGAAAGTGAGATGTGAATGACCATAACAAGCCTGCAAAGCGATATAGATAGGGTCAGTGAGTGGGCAAAAAGTTGGCAACTGGAACAAGATTTTTGGATAATGTGAACTTGTCCATTTGGCAGGAAGGATGGAAAAGCAGCTGATTATTTAAACAGAGAGAGATTGCAGAACTTTGAGGTACAGAGGGATCTGGGTGTCCTGGTACCGTAATCAGGAAAAGTTAGTGTGTGGATCCAGCAAATGATTAGAAAGGTAAATGAATTGTTGTTTATTGCAGAGATGTTTTGCTGCATTTGTTCAGGGTATTGGTGAGACCACATCTAGAGCACGGTGTACAGTTTTGGTCTCCTTACTTAAGAGAGGACTTGTGTGAGAAGTAGTTCAGAGAAGGTTTAGTTGACTGATTCACGGGATGAGGGTGTTATCATACAAGGAAATGTTGGACATGTTCGGCCTGTATCGAAAGGGGTTTAGAAGAATGAGAGAGGATCTGATTGAAACATAAAATTCAGAGGGGACTTGACAGAGTGGATGTTGATTGTAGAGAGAGGAGAACTAGAGGCACAGTTTAAAAATACGGGGTCTCCCATTTAAGACTGGGATGAGGAGAAACCTTTTCTCTCAGAGGGTTGTTACAGTGTGGAATTCTCTTCCACAGAGAGTGGTGGAGGCTGGCTCACTGAATATTCTGAAGTCTGAATTTAATAGATTCTTGATTGACGAGAGTCAAAGGGTGTGAGGGGTAAGAAGGAAAGTGGAGTTGAAGCTACAATCACATCAGCCGGGACCCTATTGAATGGTGGAGCAGGCTCGAGGGGCCGAGTGGCCTTCTCCTGCTCCTAATTCACATGTTCCCATTGTGATAGTTGGAGTTTGTTTCTGCTGATGTTAATTTCCCAAAAAACTGAGCTGCAGCTTAATCTACAGAATAGAATCAAATAAATCTTGCTAATCTGATTGTTCAGCCAGGGTCTAACTGGGCGGCACGGTAGCACAGTGGTTAGCACTGCTGCTTCACAGCTCCAGGGTCCCGGGTTCGATTCCCGGCTCGGTTCACTGTCTGTGTGGAGTTTGCACATTCTCCTCGTGTCTGCGTGGGTTTCCTCCGGGTGCTCCGGTTTCCTCCCACAGTCCAAAGATGTGCAGGTTAGGTTGATTGGCCAGGTTAAAAATTGCCCCTTAGAGTCCTGAGATGCGTGGGTTAGAGGGATTAGCAGGTAAATATGTGTGGGTAGGGCCTGGGTGGGATTGTGGTCGGTGCAGACTCGATGGGCCGAATGGCCTCCTTCTGCACTGTAGGGTTTCTATGATTTCTATGAATGACAGAGCGGACTGGAAGAGCTGAACAACCAACTCCAGTTCCTGTGTAGTTTCTCCCAGGCTTCTCCCACTCTCTAACTCTGCTCCAGTGCTGGTTTCTGATGAAGTCTCTTCTCCCCAGGTCTCCCATCACTTTCCATTCATCAGCTGGTGTCTGAGTCCAAGTTTACCAGGAACAGGAGGAGGTCATTTATCCCCCCGAGCCTGTTCTCTCATTCACTGAGGTCATGGCTGATCTGTGACCTAACTCCATTTACCCAGATATTGTTTTAATCCTGACTTCCTCAGTCTGTTACAATGAGATTTAAAAAATAACTTTTGTTTACATCAGACCTTCAATGTAGGAGAGTGTCCCAAGGTGAATCTCAGAAACATCAATTGATAAATCAGACAACTGGCACTGAGGGGATGTTAGGAGGCTGACTGAAGACTTGGTGCAGTGTAAAGGGTCAATGTTAAATTTGTAAATATTCTACCCAGTGATGTAAGATCAGATGATAAGAGTTTGCTGAGAGATGGTTCTATGCTGAGCCTTGTGCTGTACATATTTAGAAGAAGGTGCAATAAAAAGTTATATTAACCAATAGCCTTGCCTCCAGCAGTCTTTGTCAATCCTGGCCAATCCCTGTGGCATAGGGACACCCACACTTGTTTGGGAGGAAGCTCCAGGATTTTGACCGAGTGACAGCGAAGGAACAGCGATATATTTTGAAGTCAAGATGGTGAGTGTTACGATCCCAGTTGATATAATTGGACAGGATGATTCCAGGATGGAACACTGGCTCAAAAGACCGCAACTTTTACTTTTTGCAGAAAACATAAAGGAACAGAATCACAGGACTGCCAATTAGCTTTTAACAAAATATTTATTAAACACGAAGAGTTTGACGATAACAAAATACTCCTTGACTCACACTTACCTTCACAAATGTATCCAGATTTCAAGAATAACATAGATTTAAAATTCCTTATGCTATAATGTTCTCAGTAAACACATGGTTCCTTTAAACCCACAGGTTGGCTGTGATCAGACAAGCCCCACTCTGAAACCAAGTGGCAGATGCAACTCAATCGATCCTCTGTGGATTTCTCCTCAAATTTCCCCCCAGATGATTGTCACGAGTGTTTCCAAACTTGGCTCTCAAAAAGACACGTGTTAATATCTCCTTCCAAAGCAACTTTCTCACTTCCAGGTCTTCCAATTGTTCTTTCAAACAAGGCTTTCTCTCCACTCTTTTAGCAAGAAGCTGCCTCTAGGTTTTTAACTCTCAGAATTCCTTTGCCTTGAATTGCAACATGCTTCCAAAATTCTGCATAAACTCAGATCATCAGTCCGTAACAGAATACAATTGCTTCAAAATCTGGATTTAAGGACATCAAACCTTCCCACTATTTCAGATATGCGGCTTCTCTTTCGCCAACCTCATCAGTTCTTTTCTTCCCAGGTCTGAGTTTAACTTCCATGAATAGTATCCTGTTCCAAAGACAATGCTGTTCCTTTTTTACTTAAATATTCCTGAAACTTCTTTTCCATTCCCGGGTTTCTCAA
Source organism: Mustelus asterias (assembly GCF_964213995.1). Taxonomy (NCBI): domain Eukaryota; kingdom Metazoa; phylum Chordata; class Chondrichthyes; order Carcharhiniformes; family Triakidae; genus Mustelus; species Mustelus asterias. The sequence goes on from NW_027590163.1 coordinate 786,781, forward strand.
ACGAACTGTCCTTTAATTCCTCTGGAGCTTGCTTTCGGACACATTACTCCATTGTATGGCTTTCCTGCTTCTAGTAGAGCTGAGAGCTGCTCACTCTCTCGTTTCCTCACCCCAACTGCTATAGAACAACGAACAAAGAAAATTACAGCACAGGAACAGGCCCTTCAGCCCTCCAAGCCTGCACCGGTCATGCTGCCCGACTGAACTAAAACCCCCTCCCCTTCCGGGGACCATATCCCTCTATTCCCATCCTATTCATTTATTTGTCAAGACGCCCCTTAAAAGTCACGACCAAAGACTATAAATTCAACTAATACTACACTCAAAAAACCTTCTCACCCTCCAGGTGCCCCTGGTTGCTATGCAACAATGCATTATTTCTCCAACTTCACGTTTATTTTTCACGCCATAAACTCTCTCAGCACAACAGGAATACAATTTCAATTGAAACCTATCCCCCACACATGCAAACACCTTTGTTCAACATGAATCCAACCAAAGTTCTCCTCTTCCTACACAGAAACACTAAATCAAACTCACTTAAATCTATACTTTATTTCTAATATTTAACAATAGAAACATAGATCACTTAAAACTATCTCTGTTTTCCTGACATGAGTGACTTAGAGAGGAAACTCCAGGTGGTGATATTCTCATGTATCTGCTGCTCTTGGCCTTCTAGATGGTAATGTTCCTGAGTCTGTAAGATGCTGCCTAAGGAGTCTTGGTGAGTCCCTGCAGTGCATTTTGTAGATGGTACACACTGTTGCTCCTGTCCGTCGGTGGTAGAGGGAGTGAATGTTTGTGGTTAGTGTGTTGATCAAGTGGGGCTGCTTTGTCCTGGATGGTTTTGAGCTTGAGTGTTGTTGGGAGCTGCACTCATTCAGGCAAGTGGAGAGTATTCCATCTCATTCCTGACTTGTGTCTTGTAGATGGTGGACGGGCTTTGGCTGGGGGAGTCAGAAAGTGAGTTACTCTCCTCAGGGCTGCCAGTCTCTGACCTGCTCTGGTAGCCACAGTGTCTATGAGTTTCTGGTCAATGTAACCCCCGCAGGATGTTGATAATGGAAGGGGGATTCAGTGATGGTAATACCCTTGAATGTCAAGGGGTGATGGTTAGATCTTCTCCTGTTGGAGATGGTCATTGCCTCGGACTTATGTGGCATGAATGTTACTTGCCACTTGTCAGCCCAAGCCTGGATATTGTTGTATTTGGACATGGACTGTTTCAGTATCTGAGGAGTCACAAATGGTGCTGAACATTGTGTATTCATTGGCGGATATCCCCACTTCTGATCTTATGAAGGAGGGAAGGTCATTGATGAAGCAGCTGAAGATGGTTGGGCCTCGGACACGACCCTGAGAGATCCCTGCATTGATGTCCTGGAGCTGAGATGACTGACCCTCCACAACCACAACCATCTTCCTAATTGCCAGTATACGTCCAACCAGCAGAGAGTTTGCCCCTTGATATCCATTGATTCCAGTTTTGCCAGGGGTCCATGATCTGGGTGGCACAGTGGTTAGACCAGTTGGCTCACAGCCCCAGGGACCGGGTTCGATTCCGACCTTGGGTGGCTGTGTCGAGTTGGCACATTCATCAGCTTTTTTTTTGTGGATCATTTCAGTGGAAATGTGCTCTCCCAGACTCAAAGAGCATCAGCCCACTGGAAACAAAGTTGTGAGACTGGCCAGTCCAGCAGAAAGAAACTCTCCGACCCTCCCACTTCACCAATTGTCAAAATGAACATGGTTCAGTCCTGGATGTGATTAACAGCAGCAATAACAGCAGAATCCAACCCCTGTCATCACTTGTGAACTTACTGGTGTCTCAGCAGGTGGGATGACTGAGTGAATCCCTTTGTGAATCCTTGTGAACTCGTTGGTGTGTCTGCAGGTGGGATGACTGAATGAATCCCTTTCCACACTCAGAGCAGATAAACGGCCTCTCTCCAGTGTGAACTTGCTGGTGACTCTGCAGATAAGATGAAAGAGCGAATCCTTTCCCACACTCAGAGCAGGTGAATGGTCTCTCCCTGGTGTGAACACGTCGGTGTGCCTGCAGGTTAGCTGAACGAGTAAATCCCTTCCCACACTCAGAGCAGGTGAACGGCCTCTCCCCGGTGTGAACTTGCTGGTGATTCTGCAGGTCGGATAACTGAATGAATCCCCTGCCACACTCGGAACAGGTAAATGGCCTCTCCCTGGTGTGAACCTCCTGGTGTGACACTAGGTGGGATGATTGAATAAAACGCCTCCCACACTCGGAGCAGACGAATGGCCTCTCCCTGCTGTGAACTCCCTGGTGTGACATTAGGTGTGACGATTGGATAAAACGTTTCCCACATTCGGGGCAGCTGAATGGCCTCTCCCTTGTGTGTGTTCCTTTGTGTGTCACTAGATGTGATAACTGAATAAAACGCTTCCCACACTCGGAGCAGGGGAACAGCCTCTCCCTCCTGTGGACTTCCTGGTGAGTCACTAGGTGTGATAATTGAATAAAACACTTCCCGCACTCAGAGCAGTTGAAAGGCCTCTCCTTAGTGTGGGCTCGCTGGTGTATCTGCAGGTGAGATGACTGAGTGAAACCCTTTCCACAGTCGGAGCAGGTGAATGGTCGCTCTCCGGTGTGGATTTGTTGGTGATTCAAAAGTTCAGATGAATGATTGAATTGCTTCCCACACTCAGAGCAGTTGAATGGTTTTTCCCCAGTGTGAACTTGCTGGTGTGTCAGCAGGTGGGATAACTGAGTGAATCCCTTCCCACACTCAGAGCAGGTGTACAGCCTCTCCCTACTGTGAACTGCTTGGTGATTCCACAGGTTGGCTGCCTGGAGAAAACCCTTCCCACACTCAGAGCAGATGAAGGGCCTCTCCCCAGTGTGGCTGCATTGATGAATCTTCAGGGCAGATGGGGAGCAGTCTCCTTCCCCACACTTGGAGCAGGGGAACAGTCTCTCCCCAGTGCGAATATGTTGATGAGTTTGCAGTGCAGACGGGATATGGAATTCCTTACCACAATCCTCATCTTTCCCCGGTTTCTCCATGGTGTGGATGTCCTTGTGTCTTTCCAGGTTTAACAATCAGTTAAATCCTCATCCACACATAGAGCATGTGCACTGTCTGTCCCCGCTGTAAATGATGTGATATTTTTGCAGTCTGTGTAACTGGTCTTTTGACAGTCAGTGTACTGGACACTCTCACTCAGGCCTGTGTTTCTTGGTGCCTTTCCAGTCACACTGATGTGACAGAAAAAACAGATAAATATTTCTTCTTCTAGATTCAAAGTCTGATGATATTCAGGTTCTGATAATTTGAGTGACTCTATTAAGCCTTAACATGTTTTGAGATTGCTGGCAGCAAATCTTCCCCTTATAACTTCCTGTAAAATGAGTTTACAAAAGTCATCACTGTCAGTATCAAACAGAAATTCAGAATAGACAATTCTAGTTTCTGTGGAACATTTCTTCCTTTCTCGTTCCTCTCGATCTGTACATCTCCATCCCACACCCTATCCCTGTCTCCTCACTCTGCTGTATGTATAATACACCCTTCCAATTCTCCTGAAGGTGTTGATTCATGCTGATCAACAAATCCATACTCACTGCTTCTTCTCCAGCACTGAGATATCTTCATGCAGGCTGCCAGTCTAAATACCTAAATATACTTAGTGAAGTAAAATGTATGGAACATAGGGGACCAGTTTAATAAATAGAAGTACAGCAAGGCTATGAGATAGAACATTATTTCAACAGTGAACATTCTTGAATATCAATTGTTTGGCTATGAGGGTGGTGCATTTTGATACATTCAATATTTCAAAATGAAATTAGATGGGCAGTCAAAATAGACTGGCAGGGGAACAGGGATACAGACGGGATGAGGAGCATATCAGCCATGATTGAATGGCGGAGCGGACTCAATGGGCCAAATAGCCTAATTATGCTCCTCTATCTTATGAACTTATGGGGGAATGGGACTGACTAGTTGGCTCTACAGAGAGTTAGCATGGACTTGAGTTGCTGAATGGACTCCTTGTGTGATACAATAACCCGATTACTGAAAATAAACTACTTAGTTACAGTATTAACAAAACTAAAAATAATAAAAAATGAACTTTATTACTGGACCATGCATAATATATCTAATTTGTACCATATTACAAGACTGCACACATCGCTGTCCTATATTAATTTACTGCCCCTTAAATTTCAGCTATTTCCTCGGGAAATCACTCCTTTAAATTGTGAACATTAGGAAAGAGACCATCCTCTTAACCAGACAAATAAATGTGACAAGTTGAGGAAGCAAAGGATGGCAATGTCTTTAAGAAGGAGAGAGATACCTGGGCCAACCTTTCCAGAGTCTGCAGCCTCCCTGAATTCACTTCCTTTCCCTTCAGTTGCTGCAAGTCCCCAATTTAACCCCAGAATGAGAAAAAGAAGGAGAGAAGAAAACAAAGTGTTTTACTGACATGTAGAAAGAGGTTTCAGTCTGTCTGAAATCCAATCTGCATTGTCACAAAGCCCGCACTCTGATTGGCTGGAGGACCAGTGTCCTTCCGGTCCTCCAATTCTTCCCATTGGTCAATACCCCTCATGAAGACAGTGGTGCAGCGGAAGTGAGTGGGAGACACTTTGACCTCGGTCGCTCTCAGTTGTTGGCCAATGGGAAACGCTATCCTCCGCACATGCGCAGCACTTCTCTGGGTTCATCATGCGCAGTCCCACCCGGCGAATAGAGCGATTTCCTCAGCGCGGGGGATTGTGGGAGCCGCGGCCGCCATTACTCGGCCGGAGCCCAGTCTCCAAACACCTGGGACTGCGATGGATGGGATGGGGAGGAGGCGAAGTGACCCCATCCAGATATGATGTACATCTGGGTAGTCACTGGAATTGATAGCGAAGCCGCCTTAGCAAAATTCAGGTGTAAAAATTTAGACACCTGGGTGACATATTGGGGAGTGGAATAGCTCAATGTGAAACTGAACCCCAGAGTCAGCAGCGTCCTTGGGGGAGAACTGGGGAAAAATAAGGAGGATGGTCAAAAGAATTAGGCTTACAATTGATAGGGAGGAGGCAGATGTTTAAAGTTTGAAATTTGATTAAATTTGATTTATTATTGTCACATGTATTAGTAGACAGTGAGAAGTTTGTTTCTTGTACGTTTTACTGACAAAGAGAAGGAAAGAGGAGGGTGCAGAATGGAGTATTACAGTCATAGCTAGGATATAGAGAAAGATCAAATTAATGTGAGGTAGTTCCATTCAAAAGTTTGATGGCCTCAGGGAAGAAGCTGTTCTCGATTTGGTTATACATGTTCTCAGACCTTTATATCTTTTTCCCGATGGAAGAAGGTGGAAGAAAGAATGTCCAGGGTGCGTGGGGTCCTTGATTACGCTGGCTGCTTTTCTAAGACAGTGGGAAATGTAGACATAGTCAATGGATAGGAGGCTGGTTTGCATGATGGATTTGGTCTTTCATGACCCTTTGTAGTTTCTTGTGGTCTTGGACAGAGCAGGAGCAATATCAAGTTGTGATACAACCAGAAAGAATGCTTTCCAGAAAGGGAGGAGAAGGTTATGTGACAACCAGAATATCAGTTTCAAATTTCTATCCTGTGCTTACATTCATTGCTTTGATAGATGTTTTTATTTACAAGGGATTAGAATGGAAGGATTTTGGTTCATTTGGACACGACTATCATCAGTGATCAAATGTCAGGGGAACAATGATGCCCTGTTCAAAAAGATTTCAATCATCAGTGCGAATGGAAAAGTTGAGTGATGCACATTCCCAAGAGAGAGAGAGATTTCCAGGGAAAGAGACATAAGAATATATGAACGAATGAACTAGGAGTAGGCTACTCAGTCCCTCCAACCTGCTCCACAATTCAATAAGATCATGGCAGATCTGATTTTAGCCTCAACCCCACAGTCCTGGCTACTCCTAATAACTTTTCAGTCCCTCATAAATCAAGATTCTATTTGACTGTGCTTTTAACTTATTCAAAGACAATGCTTCCACTGTCTTTTGAGGAAGAGTTCCAGAGACTCACAGCCCTCTTAGAGAAAACATTAGTAATCTTGGTCATAGATGAGCAAACTCTTATTTGTAAACATATGCTCCACCCCTGCCAGGTCTAGATTCTCCATTAAAAGAAAACATTCTCTCCACATCCACCCTGTCAGGACCCTCAGGTTTTGATCTAATCACCTCTTACTCTTCTAAACTCTAGTGGATACAAGCTGACCCTGTCCAACATTTCCTCATCAGACAACCTGTCTATTCCTGGTATTAGTCTAGAAAACCTTCTCAAAACTGCTTCCAATACATTTACATCTTTCCTTAAGTAGGGAGACCAATACTGTGCACAACACTCCAGATGTGGTCTCACCAATTGTGTGTACAACTGGAGCATAACCTCCCTACTTTTGTAATCACTTCCCCTCACTATGAACAATAACATTCTATGAGCTTTCCTAATTACTTGCTGTTCCTGTATACTGGCCTTTTGGGATCCGAGGTGATCAAAAAGTTGCTGACACCTGAATCTAGCCTGTGAAACAAGTGTGTTCTGTTAGCGTGGTTGGGTACCTGAGAGATTGTTTGGAAGCTTGAATGCACATGGAGATCGAGGCCAGACGAATACAGAAAGAAGTTGAAATCCTGGCGGTGGATCCTTGGTGAAGGCATCCAATAGAAAGAATTGTATAGGAGAAGATTCCAAAGTGTCATCTTCGAGAGTGTGGGATTGGAAATGCTCATGTGGAAGACAGAATTTCAGTGAGATCAGTTGGCTCACAGTTTGACAACCATCTGGGGAAATGATGAGAAATCCAGAGAAGTTGTATTCGGTGACATCTGTCACTTGGTTTCAGAGTGTGGGGTGTCTGGCCACATTTCACTGATTGGTTTGCATGGACTGTGAACTTACTGAGAATATTTGAGTGTAAGATAAAGTTTGTAACTTGTGTAATGGTAGAAATCTGTTTATATCTGTCAAGGTATTGCTGGGGTGAAGGAGAGTTAATTCTACTTAATGTTTTCTTGTTTAATAAAAGTTTACCAAAAATCTCTGTCTGCTCATCCAGCTATCTAAACAAAATAATAGTGAGGATCTATCAAGCCATCTTCCATCCTGGAATCTGACATTGCCAGTAGTAACATCAGCTGATACAATAAGGTACTTTCACCTCTATGAGGCAGTTCAGCTCTTTTCTCCATGTTTGAACCAAGGCTGTAATGAGGTCAGGAACTCAGTGACCCTTGCAGAACCCAAACTGACCATCAGTGAGTAGTTTCTTCTGAAGCAAGTGCCACTTAACAGCAGATATCCCCTTTCATCACTTTACTGATGATCAAGGGAGGTTGAATGCACCAATAATTGGCCGGGTAGCATTTGTCCTGCTTTTTGTATGCAGGGTGTACCTGATCAATTTTCCTCACTGCTGGGTAATCAGTAATTTATAAAGATTCAGGATAACTCCCTGCTTTGCACTCCATACCTCCATTCATAAACTGAGGACCCCATTAGCTTTTTTAAAAAAACAGCTTTGTCAACTTGCCTTGTCACAATCAATGAATTTTGATAAAATGCTCTCTCAGAGTTGGTGCAGACTCGATGGGCCAAATGGCCTCCTTCTGCACTGCATGGACTCTATGATAGAACTGGGCATTGCCAGTGTGCATGTGAAAACAAACACGGTGCTTTTGAATGATATAACATAGTGGCAGCATGTAGATGAGAGATAGGAGGGGCCATGGATAGATCCCAGAGGGACTCCGAGTTCAGGGACTTGGGAGAGAAAAGTGATATGAGATGGAGCGGTTGTTGGCGAGAACGGTGTGGTCACAGATTGATTTTTTAGGATGGGTGATGGTGGTGAATTTGAAGGGAGGAGGGACAGAATTAAAAGAGATTAAAAGAGATTGAGAGCTGCAAACAGTATCAGCTAACACGGGAAAGGTGGGTGCTCGGTGGTTTAGTGGGAATAGGGTCAATACAACAGAAGACAGTATGTGCTCTGAGAGGGCATAAGTGAGATATAGGATAGAAACTGGAGAAACCTGGGGTTAGGACTTGGATGAGGAACTTTCTATAAAGTCTGGCTCAATGGGCTAATGGAAGGAAGGGAAGCAGCAGAGGTAGTTGATCAATTTGTCTCAATCTGAGTGACAAAGAAGCTCCATGAGCTCCTCACACTTGTTACTGGAGGTGAGGATGGAAGGAGACAGGGGAGAGGGAGAGCCCTTCCAAAGAAATTAACATGAATGAGAAATTAAAAAGATTTACCGCACTGTGTGCTTCAGACAAAACTGATTTATTTTCCTTTGATCAGCAATATTAACTGTAACAGGCCTGGAGTTTATTCACATGAACAGAAACAGACTCCACTGAAGATGGTTGTCGTGGATGAGATTAACAGGAAAATCCAATCAATGTAGTTACTTGTGAACTCGTTGGTGTTTCAGCAAGTGAGATTTCTGAATGAATCCCTTCCCACACTTGGAGCAGGTGAATGGTTTCTCCCCATGTGAGTGCGCTGGTGGACAGTGAGGGGTGATGATTGTCTGAACCCAGTCCCGCAGTGAGAGCACCTGAATGGTCTCTCATCATTGTGAAGATGTTGGTGGGACATCAGTTCCTCAGAACCTTTATAGCACTTCCCACAGTCTGGACCTTTGAAAAGTCTGTCTTTAGTGTGAACCCGCTGATGTCTCAGATGGGTGGATGACTGCATAAAGTCCTTCCCACACTCAGAGCAAGTGAATGGCCTCTCCCCAGTGTCAATACACTGGTGTCCAGTGAGTTGAGATGATTGCCTGAACCCAGTCCCATAGTGAGAGCACCTGAACAGTCTCTCTTCAGTGTGAACACTTTGAGGGGACGTAAGTTCCCAGGAACCTTTATAGCACTTCCCACATTCCGGGTATTTATAAGGTCTCTCGTCAATGTGAACTCGCTGGTGTCTCAGCAAGGTGGATAAATGGGTGAATCCTCTCCCACATTCTGAACAGGTGAATGGTCTCTCCCCAGTATGAACTCGCTGGTGTTTCAGCCAGTTGGATGAATCACACACGGAGCAGGTGAACAGCTTCTCTCCAGTGTGAACTCGCTGGTGCGTCAGCAAGTTTGATGACCGAGTGAATCCCTTCCCACATATAAAGCAGGTGAATGCGTCACTGAGTTTCCAGCTCAGACGGGTAACCAAATGCCTCCTCACAGTCCCCACATTTCCACAGTTTCTCACCAGTGTGAATACGCTTGTGTCTCGACAGGCCAGAAGATTGGCTGAAGCCTCGTCCACACACAGAACACATGTACGATTTCCCACCAGTATGAACAAGGATTTTTTACTTTCCATGTTCAAAATTTGATGATATTCAGTTCCAATAATTTGGGCAACTTTGTCAGATCCCGATATGATGTTTGGTTTCCGGTTTCCCTGTTGCAAAACCACCCCTTCTAAGACCCTGTCAAGTGAATTTAAAACAGAAAAAAAAGTGAGAGAATCCACAAAACACAAAGGCAGGTTGTGAAATTGAGCTGAATAAATATGGCAATTTTTGGGGCTGGCACAAGGAAAAAGTGAGCATGGAAACTGCTGGATTGTTAAAAACCCAACTGGCTCATTAATAACCTTCAGGGAAGGGAAGCTGACCCCCATCTGAGCCGAGACAAGATTATGATCTCTATGAGGGGAGAAGAGGGAGAGAGGATTGGAAGCAGAAGAAGAGAAAGAGAGTGATTTTCTATTTGTACAAATCAACCAGGATTTTAACAGAAGTGTGTCAAACACTTACCCCTAACATCTCCCCTGTACCTACCCCCCAGCACCCTAAACTGGTGTCCTCTTGTAGCAGACATTTCCACCCTGGGAAAAAGCCTCTGAGAGTCCACCCGATCTATGCCTCTCAACATCTTATACACCTCTATAGGTCTCCTCTCATCCTTCGTCTCTCCAAAGAGAAAAGACCAAGCTCCCTCAGCCTATCCTCATAAGGCATGCCACTCAATCCAGGCAACATCCTTGTAAATCTCCTCTGCACCCTTTCAATCTTTTCCACATCCATCCTATAGTGAGGCGACCAGAACTGAGCATAGTACTCCATGTGGGGTCTGACGAGGGTCTAATATAGCTGCAGCATTATCCCCGGACTCCTAAACTCAATCCCTCGATTGATAAAGGCCAGCACACCATACGCCTTCTTAACTACCTCCTCCACCTGCGGGGCCGCTTTCAGAGTCCCATGGACCCGGACCCCAAGGTCCTTCTGATCCTCTACAGTACTAAGAGTCTTTCCCTTTATATTGTACTCCTGCATCCCATTTGACCTGCCAAAATGGACCACTACGCATTTATCTGGGTTGAAGTCCATCTGCCACTTGTCTGCCCAGTCTTGCATCCTATCTATGTCCCTCTGTAACTTCTGACATCCCTCCAGACTATCCACAACCCCACCAACCTTCGTGTTGTCGGCAAACTTACCAACCCATCCCTCCGCTTCCTCATCCAGGTCATTTATGAAAATGACAAACAGCAAGGGTCCCAGAACAGATCCCTGGGGCACACCACTGGTGACCGACCTCCATTTAGAAAAAGACCCATCTATACCCACTCTCTGCCTCCTTTGGGCAAGCAATTTCTGGATCCACTGGGCAGCTGCCCCTTGGATCCCATGCCCTCTCACTTTTTCTAGAAGCCTTGCATGGGGGACCTTATCGAACGCCTTGCTAATATCTATATAAACCACATCTACCGCCTTCCCTTCGTCAATGTGTTTAGTCACATTTTCGAAGAACTCCACCAGCTCGTAAGGCATGATCTGCCCTTGACAAAGCCATGCTGAGTATTCTTGAGCATACTAAACCTCTCTAAATGCTCATATATCCTGTCCCTCAGGATCTTCTCCATCAGTTTACCAACCACTGAGGTTAGACTCACCGGTCGGTAATTTCCTGGGCTATCCCTATTCCCCTTCTTGAAAATAGGAACCACATCCGCAATCCTCCAATCCTCCGGCACCTCTCCCGTCTCCATCGACGACGCAAAAATCGTCAGGGACTCTGCAATCTCTTCCCTCGCCTCCCACAGTAACCTGGGGTACATCCCATCCGGATCCGGCGACTTATCTATCTTGATGGCATTCAAAGATTCCAGCACAACCTCTTTCTTAAAGTCCACATACTCAATCCTTTCAGTCCACCACAAGCCCGCAGTACATCCACCCAGGTCCTTCTCCTCTGTGAAAACCGAGGCAAAATACTCATTGAGCACCTCTGCCATTTCTACTGGTTCCATACACCGAGCTGTGTGTGTTTGGTGCCTCAAAAAAATACAATCTCATCTCCCTCCTCGCCCTCTTTACCAATTACCTTCGAAGGTGAGAATGAGCCTGCCAACCCCTTTCACCCGCTTTCTCTAAAATACATAAACTTAGTCATGAAAAGCCCAGCTAAATAAAATGTTATTCCTGAGAGTTTATTCATGAAGCAGAACATGGTTAAAAACACAAAATTATTTCAGATCAAAGCCAAGGGTAAAAAGGTGTGAACAATGTTTCTCTTCAGCTCCTCTGTAATCTGTTCCCATGGTCCCTTGCTTTGGACACAGGGACACTGAACCCTGGGGGTCATATCACCATGTCCCAGTCACCCCTCCCATGCCCCGATTAGTTAAAGGCCTTTTCCAGTCAGTTCCCCAGCACCTTTTGCCTCACTCTTAGTGTGACACCCAGGTTCCCAACTGGGACTCAGGCCCTGTTATTCTCAGCTAAATTCAGCCCTCAGCTCTGTCGCCCGGCTGTCATTGACACAAGAAGCAAGACGGGCAGAAAGGTTCCCGAAGCTCAAATGCAAACTTGAAACTTGTGGCTCCAAACAAACACTTCAACATTTGTCAGTCAGATACATGTTATTTAGACTGGGGTTTTATTATTAAACTTTGTGACTGCAGATAAAGGGAGAGGGCTTTAAATGGGTAAACGCTGAGAAAATTGCAGAGCTATGAGATTAATCGGATAGCTGGCATAAGCACGATGGATCAAATTACCTCCTGCTTTTGGCACAGTGGTTAGCACTGCTGCCTCACACTGCCAGTTCAATTCTGGCCTTCGGTGACTGTGTGGAGTTTGTATGTTATGCTCCTGTCTGCATTGGTTTCCTCTGGGACCAGTTAGACCCCAACTTGAGTTGTGAGTCCATTTCTGATCACCACACTTTAGGAAGTGAGGGCCCTTGAGAAGGTGCAGAGGAGATTTACCAGAATTATACCAGGGATGAGGGGTTTTAACAACAATGTTAGGCTGGAGAAACTGGGGTTGTTCTCCTTGGAGCAAAGTAGATTGAGGGGAGATTTGATGAAGGTGTACACATTTATAACAGATTTTAGAAGATAGATAAAGAAAAGCTGTTCTCATCAGCTTCGGACACAGTTTTAAGATTTTGAGCAAGATCTACAGAGGAGGTTGGAGGAAAAAACATTTACACAGTGAGTGGTAATGATCTGGAACTCAATATCCAGGTCCTGTTGAATAGTGACTCAGTCAGATTTTGATGTGAGATCTAGTTTGAGTTACTGCCTGCAACTTCTTTTCCAATACACTACAAAATAAATTTACAAAATCCATCACAGTCATGTCCAGGTGTGAAATTTGGAAGAGACAAACATTTCTCTTGGTTTGATAGATTCGATAGAGGTGTAGAAATTTATGACAGGTTTAGATCAGACAGAGAAAGAAAAGCTGTTGCCATTGGCTGGTTGTACAAGGATGAGGTGGCACAGATTTAAGGTTTGGCGAAGAGATGCAGAGGGGATGTAAGGAAGAACATTTTATCACAGACCCTGATAATGAACTGAAACTCGCTGAATATGAGGGGGTGGAAGCAGAGGCTGAACGATATCAAAAGGAAATTGGATGGACGCTTGAGGGGAATAAATCTGCAGATTATGGCACTAGAACAGGGCAATGGGACTGAATGTTTTTTCTACAGAGTTGGCCTGGACTCAATAGGCCAAATGGCCTGTCCCTATTACTGTGTGATCTAAAGAGAATAATTTCAGCTACTCCAGCCGCTCCAACTAACTGAAGTCCCTCTTTCCTGGTTTCCTTCCCGTAAATCCCCTCTGCACCCTCTCTAAGAACTTCACATCTTTCCTAAAGTGTGGGGCCCATACATAGGGCTCCATTCCAGAGGGATAGAATTGAAAAGCGGGAAGATTATGTTCAGCTTGTTTAAAACCAGGGTTACACAACACTGGGAGCTCTGCCAAATTAGTGATCTCCATTTAGGACATGGAGGCACTGGAGAGACACTCAATGGAACTGAGACAAAAGTATTATTTTGGATCTAGCTGTAGTGGTAGGAGAAACACTATTTACTATCCAGGATTAAATGAATTTGTCAGCTTTTGTGAATCATTTCAGTGGAAATGTGCTCTCCCAGGCTCAAAGACCATCAGCCCATTGGAAGCAAAGTCGTGAGACCGGCCAGTCCAGCAGAAAGAAACCCCCCGACTCTCCCACTTCACCAACTGTCAGAATGAACATGGTTCAGTCCTGGGTGTGATTAACAGTAGTAATAACAACAGAATCCAACTTATGAACTCGCTGGTGTGTTAGCAGGGTGGATGAATGTGTGAATCGCTTCCCACACACAGAGCAGGCGAATGGTCTCTCCCCGGTGTGAACTCGCTGGTGTGTCGTTAGATGGGATAACTGAATGAATCCCTTCCCACACTCAGTGCATGTGAACGGCCTCTCTCCAGAGTGAACTCGTTGGTGTGTCAGCAAGTTGGATGACTGAGTGAATCCCTTCCCACACACAGAGCAGGGGAATGGCCTCTCCCCAGTGTGAACTCGCTGGTGTATCAGCAAGTTGTAGGAATTAATGAATCCCTTCCCACAAGCAGGGCAGGTTAATGGCCTCTCGCCAGTATGAATCCGCTGGTGTCTCAGCAGGTTATAGGAATTAGTGAATCCTTTCCCACAGTCAGAACAGGTGAACGGCCTCTCCCCCGTGTGAATTCGCTGGTGCGTAAGCAGGTTGGATGAATCACTGAATCCTTTCCCACAGTCAGAGCAGGTGAACGGTCTCTCCCCAGAGTGAATTCGCTGGTGTGTTTGCAGGTTGGACAACCGAGTGAATCCCTTCCCACACTCAGAGCAGGTGAATGGCCTCTCCCCAGTGTGAACTCGCTGGTGTGTCTGCAGGTTGGCTGATTGACTGAATCCCTTCCCACACTCAGAGCAGGTGAATGGCCTCTCCCCAGTGTGAACATGCTGGTGTGCCAATAAGGCTGATGAATCACAGAATCGCTTTCCACACACAAAGCAGATGAACGGCCTTTCCCCAGTGTGAACTCGCTGATGTGTCAGGAGGGCCGATGAGTGAGTGAATCCCTTCCCGCATTTGGAGCAGGTGAATGGCCGCTCCCCAGTGTGACTGCGTCGATGTTTCTCGAGTGCAGACGGGGATTGGAATCTCTTCCCACAGTCCCCACATTTCCATGGTTTTTCCATGGCGCTGGTGTCCTTGTGTCTCTCCAGGTTGGATGGTCAGTTGAAGCCTCGTCCCCACACAGAACACCTGTACAGTCTCTGCACGCTGTGAACGGTCTAATGTGTTTGTGGAGCTGTATAGCGAGTTAAAGCTTTCTCCAGTCAGTGCACCGGAACACTCTCACTTGGGTGTGTGTACATCTCGGTGCTTTTCCAATCACATTGAAGTTTGAAGCAGACAGAACTGACCAATATTTCTGCTTTTAGATTCAATGTCCGATGATATTCAGGTCAAGTGAATTGCAGATTCTGCCAGATCTTGAGTTGATGCAAATCCTCGCCTTCTAATATTCTGGAGAAGGAGTTTACAAAGATCATTAGTATTAGTAAAGGATAGACATTCAGAACAGACAATTCTAGTTTCCATGGAACATTCTTTCCTCTCTCATTCCCCAAAATATGTAAATCTCCATTCCACACACACACTCCCTCCATTCTCACTTTGCTGTACTTAATATACACGCTCCCAGATCGGGCTCATTGTTTGCTGTCCTGGAGGCAGAGATCATAAGAAATGGGAGTAAAAACTAGGCCATTTACCCCATCAAGCTTGCTCTGCAATTCAGTGAGACCATGGCTGACCTGATGTGGCTTTAACTGCACTTTCCTGCCAGTTACCCATTCCTCTTGACTCCCCTGTTGGTCAAAAATCTGTCCAACTCAGCCTTGAATACATTCAATGAGCCAGCCTTCGCTGCTCTCTGTGGAACAGAACTCCAAAGACTAACAACCCGCTGAGAGAAGAAACTCCTCCTCATCTCCATCTATTTAAACTGTTGTAGATTTCCTCATGAGAGAAAACATCCACCTAGCAGCTCCCTGCCAAACCCCTCAAAATCCTATTTGTTTCAATAATGTCACTACTTTTTCTTTTAAACTCCACTGAGTTAAGGTTCAACATGCTCTGCATTTCCTCATAAGACAACTCTTCATCCCAGGAATCAGCCTTGTGAACTTTCTATGAACTGCTTCCAATGCTAGTATATCTTTCCTGAAGGAAGAAGCCCAAAACTGTACAGAATACTCAAGGTGTGTTCTTAACAAGCCCTTGTACAGCTGTAGCAAGATTTCCTGGAAAGTTGCTTTTGCCTGGAGTGAACCAGACCCCGAGTCGGGATATATGGATCTTCTAGTCAGCATAAGTGGGCCACATTGTGAGTCTGATTAATGATCTTAAATTGGGCCTGGTCCACAACACCTCCTGACTGATCAGTGATGACACTGTTTGATCTCATTCAATAAGATCATGGCTGATCTGATATAATCCCCAACTCCACTTTTCCACCTTGCCCCTAAACCTTGATTCCCTCACTGAGAAACAATACACAAGCTCTTTGTGTCGACAAGGCTTGAACAGATTGTTTAACCGAGAGAGACACAAGGACACCGGCACCATGGAAAAGACTCATTTATGTCAACTCTTTGCTTCCTATCTGCTAACCAGCTTTCTATCCATCTCAAGACATTATCAGCAATCCCATGTGCTTTAACTTTACAAAGTAGTCTGTTATGTGAGACCTTGTCGGAAGCCTTCTGAAAGTCTGAATAAACCACATCCACTGCTTCTCCTCAGTCAACTCTATTACTTACATCCTTAGAAAATTCCAATAGATTTGTCGAGCATGATTTCCCTTTTGTAAATCCATGCTGTCTTTGTCTGATTATACCACTGCCTTCCAAATGCCGAGTTGTGAAATCCTTGATAATAGACACCAGCAACTTCCGCAGTACCAATGGCTCACTGGTCTATAGTTCCCTGTTTTCTCTCTCCCTCCCTTTTTGAACAGTGGGCTTACATTAGCTACCCTCCAATCTGTAGGAACTACTCCAGAGTCCAAAGAATTTTGGAAAATAACCACCAATGTATCTACTATTTCCAGAGCCACTGCCTTAAGTACTCTGGGATGAAGATTATCAGGCACCTGGGATTTTCCACCTTCGATCCCATCAATTTCCCCAAAACCATTTCTCGACTGATGCTGATTTCATTCAGCCCCTGACTAAAACATGTTTCTCTCAGCAATTTTCCCTGGGAGTGGGTGAAGCTGTTGCTCAGTTTGCTGTTCATTCCGGGCACTAGGACCCGGTTGGGAGCAGAAAACGCTGAAGCCCCACCTACTCACTGTTGCGTCATCAAGACACCAGCGCATGCGCTCCGCTCCCTGCTGAATCAAGATGGCGGTTGTTAACCTGAGCCTCGTCTCGGGAAAAAGACCCAAAGCTGCAAACACGGGACCTGCGGATTCCTATTAGAGGTTTGAGATCTTCACCAGATATTTAGAAACCCTCTCCGTCCATCTGCAGGTTTCAATCCTCCCTCCATATATCCGCATCCTTACCGGTTGCTGATGAGACAGAGGAATGTCTCTCCCCATTGCCAACATTCACGCTGCGCATGCGCCACACACTGCCTCACTGCGGATGCGCAGCTCTCGCCCGTACTGTCGATAGGGGACATTCACCACCGCGAGGAATGGTGGGTAAAGCGCACGCCATCGAGATGCCTCATTTGTGAACAGTGAACTTTTTCTGCTGCGATGTGAAAATTAGGGATAGTGGTGCAGTCATTAGGAATCAAATTATACTGTAACCTAAGTACTCAAGGCATTCATTGTCCACCAAAAAGTAAGGGAATGGAAATTCCCGACCGAAATATCTGAAATTGATACATAATAAGGGGGAAGTCGATCCGTATCTTTAATGAACATCAACATGCAAAAATGGAACTTGATGACTTTTAAACAGCTCGCCCTCTTGACATAGAAGTGTCATAATGGGAAATGTGTATGATGGATAGAGCTGTTTCTGGGGCACAGGGGATTGTGGAATCCACGGCCCCATTAAACAGCAGCTATTGGTATGTGTTTTATTAGAGAAGCATCAGTGACTGCAAACATTCACTCTGTTTCTGTCTCCATAGATGAGTATTTCCAACATTTTCTCTTTTCATTTCAGATTTCCAGCAATTGCAGTGTTTTGATTTTGTTTAGTTGAAGGCGTTGCTCATGGAACTGAGTCCAGAAACAAATGGACCATTTAAAGCTGTGTTTCAAGTAAGGAAAAAGTAGTTCTGTCGGGGATTTTCATTAAATTTACATTCACAATAATTTCACGATACTCCACCAATTCCCATTCCCCTTCTTTCTGGTGGATAATGGAGGTGTCACTGTGTGTAATGTGCAGATCAGTAAGAATTCTCAGCAAGGATTAATCAGCACTTTCTAATTGGAGATGTTCATCAGTGGAACCTCTCACACACTGAATTGTAGAATTCGGACCAAAGATCAATAGGGTGGCAGAGTGGTTCGCACTGCTGCCTCACAGCGCCACGACCCGGGTTCGATTCCTGATTTAGGTCACTATCTGTGTGGAGTCTGCACGTTCTCCCCGTGTCTGCATGGGTTTCCTCCAGGTGCTCTGGTTTCCTCACAGTCCAAAAGATGTGCTGGTTAGGTGCATTGGCCATGCTGAATTCTCCCTCAGTGTACCCAAACAGGCGACTAGTGTGGCAACTGGGGGATTTTCACAGTAACTTCATTGCAGTGTTAATGTAAGCCTACTTGTGACACTAATAAATAAACTTAACTTAAACAATTTGAGATTGAAGTAAAAGTTCTGAATCTTGTTGTAAACTAATTTCAGATGGACCGCGGTAACTGCAGCCCCAGGAACACAATCACCTCTGGATCCAGAATATTACACTCCAGCCCAGTTACCAGCTGTATTAACATCAGCAGAAACAAACTCCAGCTGTCAGAGTGAAAGGGCCTGGTTGTCATTAACAGCAACCATAACAGCAGAATCCAATCCCTCACTTGTGAACTCGCTGGTGTTTCAGCAGCTGAGATGAATCAATGAATCCCTTCCCACACTTTGAGCAGGTGAACGGCCTCTCCCCGGTGTGAACTCGTTCATGTCTCAGCAGTTGGCATGAATCAGTGAGTCCCTTCCCACACATGGAGCAGGTGAATGGCCTCTCCCCAGTGTGAGCTCGCTGGTGGACAGTGAGACTGCCTGAGTGTCTGAAGCTCTTTCCACAGTCAGTGCAGCTGAATGGCCTCTCCCCAGTGTGAACTCGCTGGTGTTTCAGCAGGTGGATGAAAGCCTAAAGCTCATTCCACAGTCAGTGCAGCTGAATGGTTTCTCCCCGGAGTGAACTCGCTGGTGTGCCACTAGGTTAGAGAAATTAATGAATCCCTTCCCACACACGGAGCAGGTGAACGGCCTCTCCCCAGTGTGAACCCGCCGATGTAATGCTAGATTGTATGACTGAATGAATCTTTTCCCACACAGAGGGCAGCTAAACGGCTTCTCCCCAGTGTGAACTCGCTGATGTAATGCTAGGTTGGATGACTGAGTGAAATCCTTCCCACATATGGAGCAGGTGAAGGGTCTCTCCCCAGTGTGGGTGCGTCGATGTGTTTCCAGTTTGGATGGGCAAGTGAATGCTTTCCCACAGTCCCCACATATCCACGGTTTCTCTGTGGTGTCAGTGTCATCATGTCTCTCCATGTTGATGATCAGTTGAAGCTTCGTCCACACACACAACACGTGTATAGTTTCTCCTCACTGTGAATGGTGATGTTTTTTCAGGCTGTGTAACTGGTTAAAGCTCTTTCCACAGTCAGTTCACTGGAACACTCTCACTCGGGTGTGCGTGTGTCTCGGTGCTTTTCCAGTCACACTGATGTTTGAAATCTTTTCCCACAGACAAAACAAACAAACATTTCTCCTTCCACTTTCCAAGTACGATGATATCCAGGTCCTATGAATCGAGTGATTCTGTCAGATCTTCATGTGATGTAGGGCGGCATGGTAGCACAGTGGTTAGCACTGCTGCTTCACAGCTCCAGGGTCCCGGGTTCGATTCCCGGCTCGGGTCACTGTCTGTGTGGAGTTTGCACATTCTCCTCGTGTCTGCGTGGGTTTACTCCGGGTGCTCCGGTTTCCTCCCACAGTCCAAAGATGTGCGGGTTAGGTTGATTGGCCAGGTTAAAAATTGCCCCTTAGAGTCCTGAGATTCGTGTACTAGCGGGTAAATATGTGGGGGTAGGGCCTGGGTGGGATTGTGGTCGGTGCAGACTCGATGGGCCGAATGGCCTCCTTCTGCACTGTAGGGTTTCTATGATTCTATGTCTGGTTTGAGATTCCCGTCTGCAATCCTCAACTTCTAATAGCTGTAAAAACCATCAATAAAAGTCATCACTAACAGTCCAGGATAGAAATTCTGAACAGACAATTCTAGTTTCTCTGGAACTTTTTCCTCTCGAACCCCCAAAGTTGCAGATCCCCATCCCACACACTCTCCCTCCTCCCTGAACTGAAATCCAAATAAATTGACAGATAATTATTTCAGTTTCCTCTTAAAAAATATGTACAACTAGAGATGGTATTTTTGATGATTCACTTCATTCATAACACATGAGAAAACATCAATCTGAATCACCCTGACCCGATGAGTCAGAATAGCAGATGTTAACTTTGTGTCCAGAACTGAGTGTTTCGAGATTTGATGAGAAATTGTGAAGGGGGTTTCTCTAAACCGCCCTCTCTAACTAAGTTAAACCTGGTTTCAGTCTCAGGGCCCATTCTGCTTTCTGGTTCTCTTCCTGCTGACTAATTAACCTCAATTAAATATCAAGAATACTGAAGCCACTGCTTTTGGTCCCCCTTCCAAGTCTTGTTCCTTTGCAATCCACTCAATCCCTCTTCCTGGCAAATATCTGAAATTAAGCCAGTTTGTTCATAACCTCGGTGTCCCATTTGATCCCAAGTTTCTGGGACAGCCTATTTCCACCTCGGTAACATCACATGCCCTCAGCTCTACCTCAGTGCATCTGCTACTCAAATCTTCATTCAGGCCATTGTTACCTCCAAACTCAACTATTCCATTGCACTTGACGTTTTACCCGTGGAAATGTGAAGTCATCCAAAAGTCTGCTACTCCTTTCCTAATTAACAGCAAGTCCCTGATCACCCCTGTCCTCCCTGACTTGCCTTGGCTCCCAGTCATGCAATACCTTGATTGTAAAATACTCATCTTTGTTTTCAAATCGTTCCATGGCTTCAGCCCTCCTGATCTCTGTAATCTTCCCACAAACATCTGAGATATCAGTGCTGCTCTTGTACATTCCCTACTGTAATTGCTCCACTACTGGTGGTCGTGTCTTCAGTTCTTCAGCCCCAGGATCTGAATTCCCACCCTACACCTCTCTGTCTCTACCTCACTTTCCTCCTTTAAGCCTCTTTAAAACTCACCTCTTTGTCCAAATTTTTGGTTATCTGTCCTAATATCTCCTGATGAATCTGGGAATCTCACTTTGTTTTATAATGTTCCTCAAAGTTTATTTATCAGTCACAAGACTTACATTAACACTGCAATGAAGTTACTGTGAAATTCCCCTAGTCGTCACACTCCAGCACCTGTTTGGGTCAATGCACCTAAGCAGCACATCTTTCCGACTGTGGGAGGAAACCATAGTACCCGAAGGAAACCCACGCACACACGGGGCAGAATGTACAAACTCCACACAGTGACCCAAGCCGGGAATCGAATCCTGGCGCTGTGAGGCAGCAGTGCTAACCACTGTGCCGCCTGTGTGAAGTGCACTGGAATGATTTATGACGTTATAAATAGAAGTTGTTGTTGGCTATAATTCTGACCTCCTGTTTTACAACAACCCACTGTTTTCACAATAAACTCTATCTCTGATGTTTTTCTCTGCTGAGGATTATCCATTTGGTTTTGCCCTTAATAAAGATGGCAGATGTTAACGTCTGAGGATTTTGTCTCGTAAATTGAGGGATTAAAGTTTAATTATTAGTGCCACAAGTAGGTTTACATTAACATTGGAATGAAGTTACTGTGAGAATCCCCGAGTCACCACACTCCAGCAC
Organism: Mustelus asterias; assembly: GCF_964213995.1. Lineage (NCBI taxonomy): Eukaryota > Metazoa > Chordata > Chondrichthyes > Carcharhiniformes > Triakidae > Mustelus > Mustelus asterias. The sequence continues at coordinate 808,241 of NW_027590163.1, forward strand.
CTGTTCGGGTACACCGAGGGAGAATTTAGCACGGCCGATGCACCTAAACTAGTCACCGGCACCTGTTCGGGTCAATGCACCTGAACCAGCACGTCTTTCAGACTGTGGGAGGAAACCGGAGCACCCAGAGGAAACCCGCGCAGACACGGGGAGAATGTACAGACTCCACACAGACAGTGACCCAGGCTGGGAGTTGAACCCGGGTCCCTGACGCTGTGAAGCAGCAGTGTTAACCACTGTGTCACCCATGCCCGAGATCCGGCATCTGGCCGACACCGGGTGTTTATGAAGCCTCACCGCCCGGATCCATTTATGTTTCCGGTTTTCTTTCGGGCTCTGGATCCGCGCCATTTAAAATTCCCATTGAAAACCCGCCGGCTCGAGCTCCTTCCCGCCTGCGGATCCACAAAGTGTTTCCAAATCCTCCCAGCCACCGCCAAACGCTGACTCCGCTTCTCCGGGACAAACAAGCGCCAAGGACAGCAATGACACTGCGCATGCTCCACATCACAATGCCCGGGGTCTGATTGACGGCAGCTCCGGACCAATAGGAAGTGGGGGCGGGACTGGAGGACCGAGCGGGGGCGGCTGGTCCTCCAACCAATCGGAGTAAATGAGGGGCGGGGCTGGAGGACCGAGCGGGAGCGGCTGGTCCTCCAACCAATCGGAGTAAATGAGAGGCGGGTCCAGGCTGGGAGTGGAGCATGCGCAAAGATGATCAGGCGCCGGGGAGCCTGGGAACGCACTGCGCAGGTGTGGTGAGCACAGTAAGAAGTCACAACACCAGGTGAAAGTCCAACAGGTTTATTTGGAATCAGGAGCTTTCGGAGCTCCGCCCCTTCATCAGGTGACTCACCCAGTCCAACACCGGCATCTCCACATCAGGTGGTGTGGGTGCACGCTCTGAGCATGCTCAGTGTCAGTCATGGTGTTGGGGAGTGTTCGGGAGGAGATTGTGAGCACAGGGTGGGAATGGAAACCACGGCTGCACTGGAAACAGCACCAACTTCTGGCCTAGGCCGCAGGCCCCCACTTTACAGCAGGGACAGCGCTGAAACCGGTGGCTGGACATTGAGGAGGATTTGGAAACACTTTGTGGATCCACAAACCCTTCAGAATCATTGTCAGCTCCCTGGTTTGCAGCTGCGGGGCTTCTCCCTCCCTCCCTCCCGGGAACAGGCCCAGGTTAACGGCCCCATCCTGGCTCAGCCACTGGAGGATGGTTCACATCAGAGGATGGGGGAGGGGGACAATAAATAAGAGGTTACACTTTGTCCTCAAATCAATGAGGACTCTGATCTCTGGGAAGGAAGGAAACCCTGGGAGGTGGGCGGGGAGGATTCACAAACACCCGCTGGAGGCCCCAACACCCCCAGTAAGACCCATTGGTTTTATTGTCAGTCTGCAGACAGGAGCTGGAGAACTGAACCCAGACAGAGGAGAGGGAGGGAGAAAACTGAGAGTGGAGGAAAGAGAATTGTCTGTTCAGCATTTCTATTGTGGACTGACACATGAAATGTTTGAAAACTGCTTTTACACATTGTTACAAGTTGACAATTTACACAGAGAACTCAACCCCAAGAGAAATGTTTGTCTCTCTGTGATTTCTGTTCTGCATTGACTGTGATGATTTTTGTAAACAGAGATTACAGCTTTCAGGAAAGATGAAATGGATTGAAGTTTTTTCCTATCGAGCAGTGACCTGATAAAAGTCTTTCAAATTATTAGTGGCTTGGACAGGGGAAATGTGGAGAGAATGTTCCACTTGTGACAGAGTCTAAAAGAAGGAACGATCAATAAACAGAGTCATAAATACAAGATAGTTACCAATAAATCCAAGAAGCAATAAGGACAAATTTCTTCACTCACAGGTTTAGAATGACCATAGAAATGAGTTGAGGAAAGTGCTGAGATTGTTTCAAAAGGAAATGGGAGAAACACACAAGAGAAAAAGAAATAGAAAAATCAACTGAAAGGCTGAGATGAGGTCTGTGGGACAGGAGAAGATGTGTCAAGTATAAAGAATTAAACTGAATGGCTTGTTTGTGTCTTGTGTATTCAAAGTAATTCAATGTAAACTCCTTTTCCAGAATATCTGCAGACGGGTGATTCAAACCAAACGTCTCGGGATCTGACAGTGTCACATGGTTCTTCAGGATCTGAATATCAAAGGCCTATGAATGTGGAAGGAGAAATGTTTGCTTATTTTGGGAAATTATTCAACATCAGTGTGACTGGAAAAGCCCCGAGACACAGACATCTCAGTTATTTTTCCACAGTCAGCTGGAACAGAGCTTTAACCAGTCACACAGCGTGAAAAGAAATAGCACATTTACATCAGGTAGACACCGTACTCGTGTTCTGTGTGTGGACCTGGTTTCAACTGATCATGTAACCTGGAGAGACATGAGGACACCTGCACCATGTGAACAAGGAGCAGCAATAGGCCATTCAGCCCCACGGGCCAGTTCCGCCATTTAATAACATCATGGCTGATCTGATAGTGAGGTCAAATCTGCATCCCGCCTACACCCGATAGCCTGTCAATAATCATGGAGAAACCGTGGAAATGTGCGGACTGTGGGACGGGATTCAATTACCCATCTGAATTGGAAACTCATTGACGTATTCACACTGGGGAGAGACCATTCACCTGCTGTGTGTGTGGGAAGGGATTCACTCAGTCATCCAGCCTGTACACACACCAGCATGTCCATACTGGTGAGAGGCCATTCACCTGTCTTCAATGTGGGAAGGGATTTAATGCTTTATCAAACCTCCGGACTCACCACCAGGTTCACTCTGATCAGAGACCGTTTAAATGTTCTGATTGTGAGAAGAGCTTTAAAAGCAGAAAGGATTTGTTGATTCACCAACGCACTCACACTGGGGAGAGGCCATTCATCTGCAACATGTGTGGTAAGGGATTCACTCAGTCATCCCACCTCCTGACACACCAAAGTGTTCACACTGATCAGAGACCATTTAAATGTTGTGAGTGTGAGAAGAACTTTAAAAGTAAAAAGGATTTACTGATTCACCAACGCACTCACAGTGGAGAGAGGCCGTTCACCTGCTCCGTGTGTGGGAAGGGATTCACTTGTTCATCCCAGCTCCTGAAACATCGATTTGTTCACACTGATCAGAGACCTTTCAATTGTCCTGAATGTGATAAAACATTTAAAAGCAAAAAGGATCTTCTGAAACACCAAAACACTCACACTGGGGAGAGGCCATTCACCTGCTCTCTCTGTGGGAAGGGATTCACTCGATTAGCTCACCTTCTGAGACACCATCGAGTTCACACTGGGGAGAGGCCATTCACCTGCCCTGTGTGTTGTCAGGAATTCATTGATACATCTGACCTTCTGATACACCGGCGAGTTCACACTGGAGAGAGACCGTACACTTGCCCCCTGTGCGGCAAGAGATTCACTCAGTCATCCCACCTGACTACACACCAACTTGTTCACACTGATCAGAGACCTTTTGAATGTTCTGATTGTGAGAAGAGATTTAAAAGTAAACAGAATCTGCTGAAACACCAGCGAGTTCACACTGGGGAAAGGCCGTTCAACTGCTCCATGTGTGGGAAGGGATTCGCTCAGTCAAACAACCTGCTGAGACACCAGCAAGTTCACAGGCGACAGCAGGGGTTGGATTCTGCTGTTATTGCTGTTGTTCATCACATCCAGGACTGAACGATGCCAAGATGCCTGTTTCCAGCGGTGTTCCACAGTTTTCTGGTATGTGTCAATAATTTCGGCTCAACTGTGTGGAAAATGATTGCTAAGTTTGCATCTGATACAAAAGTAGCTCCCATGGTTGACAATGAGGAATAAAGCTGTGGACGGCAGGAAGATATTAATGGACTGGGGGGTTCGTCAACACAAAAATAGCAAGTAGAATTCAATCTGGATCAATGAGAGATTGAATTTGGGAGAGTAAATAAGACAAGGGGATGAACAATACATGGGATGATGTTGAGAATTATAGAGGAACAGAGGGACTTTGGAGTGCATATCCACTGATCCCTGAAGATGGCTGCACATGTAGATCAGATGGTCAAGAAGGCATTTGGGACACTTTCCTGTCTGAGGCCTAGAATATAAGAGCAGGGAGATTATGTTAGAACTGATAAAAGACGAGTTAGAACACAGCTAGAATACTGAGCACAGTTCTGGTCACTGCATCATCCAACTATAAAGTAAGACATGATTCATTAATTTGCATAAAACTGATAAATTATCATATAATTGCAGTCAATGTTTAATTCATCAAATTTAGGAGAAAAATAATTATAAGGTGACTTCAGGAAAATGCTGATTACTGACTACCTGAAGAATCTTTATTTATTTTAACGTTTTGTTTACTTTTCATAGAATCCCTACAATGCAGAAGGAGGCCATTCAGCCCATCGAGTCTGCACTGACTCTCAGAGTCTCTAGAGCAGTTGGATTCTGCTTTTGTTGATGCTGTTGATCATATTTAGGATTGAATCACATTAATTCTGACTTTTCGTTTGCTTATGTTAACTCCTGTAATGTGGCTGGAGTTTAATATTTTAATGCATCAAATAAATCAGCTTTGTTTCAAACAGACAGCATTTCGTGTGGTTCATCTCTGAGATGTCATGAACATTTTCCCTTAAATCTGCTCTGGAAATGTACTTAACAGCAGATCAACAATTAAATACGTAGCATCAATTGGGAAAAATCCACTGGGGGCATTCATTTCTCAATTAATTCTGCTCTGGAACGTTCTGCCTGAAAGGGGATGGAAGCAGATTCAGATACATCTTTCCGAAGTGAATTGGATCTCCAGTTGAAGGTAAAGTTAGCAGGGCTCTGGGGAAAGGGGAGGGAAGTGGGGCGGATGGGCAGCTCTTTTAAATGTGTGACCACAACCCCATAAGGCAGCTGTATATTGACAGGAGAAAGGCTGATGTCCAAATACCCGAGAATAACAAGGCAGTTGTGATGAACCAGAATAAAACATTGGTTCAGCTTCAACTGGAGCATTGTGGCCAACTCCGGATAGATCGCTATAGGAAGGAGGTGAAGACATTGTAGAGGATGCAGAAAAAAATCATGAGACTGGTTCCAGGGATGAGAAACTTCAGTTATGAGGGTAGATTGGCAAAGCTGGGGCTGATCTCTAGAGAGAAGAGGAGGTTCGATAGAAATATTCAAAATCAAGAGGGAGTTGGACAGAGTAGATCGGAAGAAACTATTCTGATTGGCAAAAAGGTTAAGAAGCAGAGGACACAGATTAAAGGTGATTTGTGAAATAAGCAATGGTGATTTGAGGAAATCCCGTTTCCAGAGTGAGTGGTTAGAACCTGGCGTGCACTGACCCAGTGTGGGGAGGAGGAAGGTTCAAACAAGATTTCAAAACACAACTGGAGTCCAAAGATGTGCGGGTTAGGTTGATTGGCCAGGTTAAAAATTGTCCCTTAGAGTCCTGAGATGCGTAGGTTAGAGGGATTAGCGGGTAAATGTGTGGGGGTAGGGCCTGGGTGGGATTGTGGTCGGTGCAGACTCGATGGGCCGAATGGCCTCCTTCTGCACTGTAGGGTTTCTATGATTCTATGATAATTATCTGAAGAGAAAAAAAAATGTTCAGGGTTACGAGAGAAAGACTGTGCACTGACCGAGGGAGAGGCCAGGGAGGGATCGAGGGCGAGGCCGGGGAGTGACCAAGGGAAAGTCCAGAGTGACCGAGGGAGAGGCCGGGGAGTGGGACTGGCTGTGTCACTCTCTCAGAAAGCTGGTGTGGGTGTGAACACGATGGGCTGAATGACCTCTTTATTTGCTGTCATCATTCTCTAATTGTAGTGAAGGCTCTGAGGAAAAGGGACTAACCGGCAGCTCCTTCAGAGATGATCCTGACCCTGCAATGCAGCTGTACATCGACAGGACACAGTCACAGTGGGTCATGCTGAGTATATCCCTCATCAAGGAGACCACTGTGGAATTCTGCAGTCTCTCTATTTAAATAAAATGCTGATTTTCTATTCTTCCCAACAATGCGGACAACCTTTTTCCCCAAATTATACTTTATCATTCCCACGTTCCCATCTACTTACCCTATAGTGTGATGTATTTTCAGGCTGTGTAACTGGTTAAAGCTCTTTCCACACTCAGTTCACTGGAACACTCTCACTCGGGTGTGTGTGTGTCTCAGTGTCTCCAGTCACAATTATATCTGAAATCTTATCCCATGGACAGAATAGACGTAACATTGCTCCTTCCACATCCAAAGGCCAGTGATGTTCAGGGCTGTTACGGGGTTTCTTTCAGAGACAAAGTATTGCCAAAACTTTAGTTAATACAAAGACTTGCGACACAGCATCCTGGTGAAAGGCATTTTTATTGACCAATGTGAGACAAAACACCTGGAAAATGTGTACAAGGAAGGCCCGAGATGTGTGGATAGTATCGGAATGTGGACCGGCCTCTCGATGGGACAGGCAGTGAGAGCAGCTGAGAAATCAGTGGAGAAAGATTGTTCAGAGCGCGGCCAACCCTCAGAACGAGGACGGATAAAAGACAAGACACCTGTAGTGGTAGGAAAAAGACTATTTACTATCCAGGATAAAGTTAATGTACTCTATAGAAACTCGGAGCAGGCCATTCGAGTCTGCTCCACCATTCAATATGATCATGGCTGATCCTCGATCTCAATGCCATATTCTCCCCACACCGCTTGAAGCCATTAAAATCTAAACTAAAATCTATCTCTTCCTTGAACATATTCAGTGATTGGGATTCCACAGCCTTCTGTGGTGGAGAATTCCACAAGTTCACTACCCTTTGAGTTAAGAATATTTTCCTCATCTCAGTCTCATCTGACATCTGCTTTTGTGGATCATTTCAGTGGAAATGTGCCCTCGCTCAAAGGGAATCAGCCACTGGAATTAAAATTGAGAGACCGGTCAGTCCAACAGCAAGAAACCCTCTGACCCCCACACTTCAACAACTGTCAGAATGAACATGTTTCAGTCCTGGATGTGATTAACAGCAGCAATAACAGCAGAATCCAACCCGTCATCACTTGTGAACTCGCTGATGTCTGAGCAGATGGGATGACTGAGTGAATCCCTTCCCACACACAGAGCAGGTAAATGGCTTCTCCCCAGTGTGAACTCGCTGGTGTGTGAGAAGGTTCGATGACCGATTGAATCTCTTCCCACACACAGAGCAGGTAAATGGCTTCTCCCCAGTGTGAACTCGCTGGTGTGTCAGCAGGGTAGGTAAATCACTGAATCGCTTCTCGCACTCTGAGCAGGTGAAAGGCCTCTCCCCGTCCCCGCTGTGAATTTGCTGGTGTCTTAGCAGGTTGGCTAACTGAGTGAATCCCTTCCCACAATTGGAGCAGGTGAACGGTCTCTCCCCAGTGTGAACTCGCTGGTGTGTCAGCAGGGTGGAGGAATCTCCGAATCCTTTCCCACACACAGAGCAGATGAACGGCCTCTCCCCAGTGTGAACTCGCTGATGTGCCAGCAGGTCAGATGAATCTCTGAATCCTTTCCCACACTCTGAGCAGGTGAATGGTCTCTCCCCAGTGTGAACGCGATGGTGTCTCTGCAGACTGGATAACCGAGTGAATCCCTTCCCACACTCAGAACAAGTGAACAGCCTCTCCTTGGTGTGAACTTGCTGGTGTACCAGCAGGGTGGATGAATCTCTGCATCTTTTTCCACACACTGAGCAGGTGAATGGTCTCTCCCCAGAGTGAACTCGACGGTGTCTCACTCGATTGGATGAAATACTAAATTTCTTCCCACAATCAGAGCAGGTGAATGGCCTCTCCCCAGTGTGAACTCGCTGGTGTGTGAGCAGGTCTGATGAATTAGTAAATCTCTTCCCACACTGATAGCAGGTGAATGGCCTCTCCCCAGTGTGACTGCGTCGATGTGTTTCCAGCTCAGATGGGGATCTGAATCCCTTTCCACAATCCCCACATTTCCACGGTTTTCCCATGGTGTGGGTGTCTGCGTCTTGGTGCTTTTCCTGTCACTCTGATGGTAAAATAGGTGATGATTTTCTCCGTCCTAACGAGTGACTGTCAGAGCTTGACGTGAAGTTTCGTTTGAGATTTCTTCTGGCAAATCCTCCCCTTTTAATATCCTGTAAAAGGAGTTTACAAATGTCATCACAGTCAGTACAGCTCAGAAACTGAGAACAGACAATTCTAGTTGCTGTGGAACACTCTTTCCTCACTGGTTTAGAGTGAATAATGAATTTGAAACATCATTGCGAGCCAGCAAATCAATCAAAATGCTCACAAAGGAGTGGAATTTATCTCCAGATGGACGGAAATCAGAAATAGTGAAATTATCTTCAATTCGGACAGAATTTTAAGAATCCGTGGAACCCCTACAGTGCAGAAAGAGACTATTCAGCCCATCAAATCTGCATCGATGATTCAGATGAATTAACATGGTTCAGTCCTGAATGTGATTTAACAGCAGCAAAACAGCAAAATCCAACCCCTGCAACCACTTGTGAACTCGCTGGTGTCTCAGTAGTTGGATGACCGACTGAATCCCTTCCCACACACAATGCAGGTGAACAGCCTCTCCCCAGTGTGAACTCACTGGTGAATCACACCAGTCCCAGAGCCATGAAACCTCTCGCAGATAACAGAGCAAAGCACTAAAAACTCTAAACTGTAGATGAATGCGCAATAATACTCACCTCTGGAACAATTTCACTGTTTTCAAATTTAAAACCTCCTGCTGGAGCCTGCAGCTGGAAAGATGCCAGAAGCACTGGAGTCGGAGAACAATTGCAGTCTTCAAATCTTCTAATTCCCTGTGAAAGGAGATTACAAGAGTCATGTGTTAACAGTGGTTAGAGATTAAGAGATAAACATTTTTCTTGTTTTGAGATTGCTGTGTATAAATCCTCCCCTTCTAACCGTAAAAGGAGTTTCCAAAATCCATTAGTTAGTCCAGAATATAAATTCATAACATCCTCTCCTTCTGTTTCCTGGCATAGGATTATTTAAGATTGAAATGCTGACACTGGTTGCAGCTCAGACAAGGTCCACTACGATAATTCCTGGCATAAAGAAGTGTGTTTATTAAGGAAAGGTTAACAGGGTGCGTCGATACTCATTGGATTTTAGATAAATGAGAGGAGATCTAACTGAAGCACATATGATTCTGAGGGTACTTGACAGGGTAAGTGCTGTTTCCCCATATCAGGGAATCAAAAATTGCAGGGACAGTTTAAAAAAAGGGACAGAGATGAGGAGCAATTGCATCTCTCAGAGGGCCAGTAGCCCGTGGAGTTCTCTCCCCCAGTGGGCAGTGGAGACTGGTCATTGAGTATATTCAAGGCTGTGTTCGCACCGGGAGTTTCACCTCCAAGGGAGTTAAGGGTGAGAGAGGCTGGAGGAAAACTGAGTTATGACAATGAACAGATGAGCTCTGACGACGGGTCATCCAGATTTGAAACTTTAGCTCTATTCTCTCTCCAAAGATGCTGTCACACCTGAGATTTTCCAGCATTTTCTTGATCAGATGAGCCATGAGTTTATTGAATCGCAGAGCAACCTTGATGGGTCGAATGGCCTCCTCATGCTCCTAATTCTGATTATATTTTCTTCTGTTATTCGGATGGCCGCACATTCGCCCTGCAGCATCTTCCCTCTCTGAAGAGAGCGCCAATTAACCCGCCCTGTCAGTCAATGAGTCAAACCTTTCCTCTCCTGGTCACCGGGACCCTGAAGCACCGCCTACTGGCCGCGCATGCGCTCTGCTCCCCGCGGAACAAAGCTGGCGGCCACGGCACTGGGCCTGATCCCGGATAAAATCCCCGCAGCTGCAAACCCGGGACCGGAAGGTCTTATTCGGATCTTGCGGCCTACAGCGGGTGTTTGTGAAGCCTCCACTCCCTCCCCACCCTGACTCCTGGCTCCATTCCTCCCTCCCCACCCCGACTCCCAGCTTCATTCCTCCCTCCGCCCCACACACTCTCACCCGTTGAAAAAAGCGACTCCGACACCGGCAGGGCTCCGAACAAAGTGGCATTGCGCATGCGTCACATACAGCACCGCGCCTGCGCAGTGGGCTCCTGTGGAGTGAATAGGGTACTTTCACATCCGCAGGGAATGGTGGTTAACAGCAGCGCCATTGTAACCTCAAACAGTGAATATAAAATAACATTGTTAGCTATTGAGATAAGTTAATTTTTAAAAAACGCAAATTATTGCGAATTGATGATCTGCTATGTTAAATTACTCAAATTCTCCTGTGGGAAGCTTTTACACTGTCTCCTCTCTTTCCCTTTCCCTGCTGCTGACTGTCTGGATTCAATCGCACAGTCACTGGTTCCTCTCGTTCTGTCTCATCCTGATTCTGAATATTCATTGTTTTACAGAATGATACAGATGGATGGAAACCATTCAGCTCAGTATGCCTGTGCTGGCCTTTGGAAGATCTATCCAATAAATTCCACAGCCCTGTTGGCAAAGTCAGAACAATAAGACCACACTTGGAATACTGTGTGCAATTCTGGTCACCCTATTATAGAAAGGATATTATTAAACTAGAAAGATTGCAGAAAAGATTTACTCGGATGCTACCGGGACTTGATGGATTGAGTTATAAGGAGAGGCTGGATAGATGGGACTTTTTTCTCTGGAGCGTAGGAGGCTGAGGGGTGATCTTATCGAGGTCTATAAAATAATGAGGGGCACATATCAGCTAGATAGTCAATATCTTTTCCCAAAGATAGGGGAGTCTCAAACTAGAGGGCATAGGTTTAATGTGAGAGAGGAGAGATACAAAAGTGTCCAGAGGGGCAATCATTTCACACAGAGGGTGGTGAGTGTCTGGAACAAGCTGCCAGAGGTAGTCATAGAGGCGGGTACAATTTTGTCTTTTAAAAAGCATTTAGATAGTTACATGGGTACGATGGGTATAGAGGGATATGGGCCAAATGCGGGCAATTGGGATTAGCTTAGGGGTTTAAAAAAAAGGGCGGCATGGACAAGTTGGGTCAAAGGGCCTGTTTCCATGCTGTAAACCTCTATGACTCAAATATATATATGCTCTCGTGAACTGAGAGCTTAATGGAAAAGGTATTCCAGGTTGATACATCTCAGACACATTCACCTGTGTGCAAAGATTGATTGTCCCGTTTATTAAGCATATATTAAATGCTCACTGGAGTGAAACGCAGAGTACCTGTTAGACTTTAATTGGATGATTCTACAGACTGGACAAGCCATGGTAACATTGTGAATAAAGGGAGTGCTCCTGGTGTTAAAGAGTAGATGAATTGTGAAATTACAAAGTAAAGACATTAATATCCTGAAACTTCACAATTATCACTAGGCTGGGATATTGGAGCATGAAAGAATCCCACATACCTATCAGAAGACAGAGACAAAGTCCAATCCTGTTAAAGTCATATCCCTGTTTGACTGTATTAGAGTTCGTAGATTGATCTGGGTTTTATGAATCAGGTCCATATCAGTCTGGCGCTGTGTCTTTGATTTCCAGTGACAGTATGTGGCATCCTTATTAAATTGGCACCACACTATTTAGCCCAGAAATCTGAGGACATCATCAATACAGCCCATTACTTTTAGAATCACCAACTATTCTGAAAGTTTCATTAGTTGTATCTCCTTCACTGGAAACAACTTCTCTGGCAAAAAAAAAAATCACCCACCACTCCAAACTCTGAATGATTGGGGATGTTGCTGGTAAGTGTTCGGGACAAATTGCTATTTGTAAGGTGAAGGTAGACCAGCAGCAGGAGTTAGTGAAGAGGGTGATAGTAAGAACCAGGCAGACTGACTCACCAAGCAAGCTGCTTTGGAGGAGATTCCATGGACTTCACCCAAAACATAATCATTGGCACTGGTCTGACAGACTCCAGTTAAACCTGATTTTAAAACTTGTCACGATCCTGACTCTGATGTGACTGTGGTCAGATAGGCCGTAGACCATAGGAACAACTTTCCCTTATGGCTCACAACGAGTAAGGACTGAACAATCCTACAAGGTGGATTGAATTTAACTTGCTGCATTGTGATGTCTTACAAAACAACGAGTTTAGTTTAGGGATTAAATTAGGAAGTGTTTCTCTTTTGATTCATCCTTATGTTCATAATTACTACCGGTGGCTGAGGAAACAGGAGGATGTTCCTCACCACCTGAATCTGTGTCCAAATTAATCTGGCTCTGTGAAATAAAATGTCCAAATGGACACATCCCATCTGAATGATGTTCCCTGGGAAACTTTGCAGGTTGATTATACAGGCCCATTATCCACAGTAAAAGGAGGGAGCGGGTATATCCTAGTAGTTCGCTTGGTGGATTGAAGGTTTTGCAGTCTGAAAAAAAAGAGACCCAGCTTGTCAATCCTTTCCTAGTATCTAGTACCTACACATTTCTGATATAATTATTGTAAATTTTCTCTGTTCCCTTTCTAATGCCTCAACTTTTTTTGGAGTTTAAGAGCCGTGGGGTTATGCTGCAACTGTACAGGACCTTGGTGAGACCACATTTGGAATATTGTGTGCAGTTCTGGTCACCTCACTATAAGAAGTATGTGGAAGCGCTGGAAAGAGTGCAGAGGAGATTTACCAGGAAGCTGCGTGGTTTGGAGGGTAGGTCTTATGAGGAAAGGTTGAGGGAGCTAGGGCTGTTCTCTCAGGAGCGGAGGAGGCTGAGGGGAGACTTAATAAAGGTTTATAAAATGATGAAGGGGATAGATAGAGTGAACGTTCAAAGACTATTTCCTCGGGTGGATGGAGCTATTACAAGGGGGCATAACTATAGGGTTCGTGGTGGGAGATATAGGAAGGATATCAGAGCTTGGTTCTTTACGCAGAGAGTGGTTGGGGTGTGGAATAGACTGCCTGCAATGATAGTGGAGTCAGACACTTGAGGAACATTTAAGCGGTTATTGGATAGGCACATGGAGCACACCAGGATGATAGGGAGTGGGATAGCTTGATCTTGGTTTCAGATAAAGCTCGGCACAACATCGTGGGCCGAAGGGCCTGTTCTGTGCTGTACTGTTCTATGTTCTATGGATACACTCAGTCTGCAAGTAGCTGCAGTATTTTAAACATCACCCTCACAAAGGCCTTCCCAATGATGCTAAGGAGTGAGATGTCCCTGTAGTTGTTGCAATCTCCTCTGTCACTGCTGTTTTTGTACATTGTGATGATTTTTGCTTCACGCACGTGGAATGGTTCCTGCCTCCCAGCAGGGAAGGAGGTGGAAACAATAGATGTGACTTTCTGTGTTTGACCAGTTCAGCTGTAATTCCATCCTTGCCAGGAGGCTCTCTCCTTGCTCTGCAATCTATGGCCTTTCGCAGCTCAAATTATGAGGGTTCCTCATCCAACTCAACCATGTCAGGAAGCTGCAGGAGAGTCAAGCAGAGACTGGGACATGTCTGTCCCATGGAGTACGGCTCACAGTCGTATTCAACCCAGCGGGACATCTGTTTACTTGTTGGTGAGAACTTCATCATTTGCTGATTTCAGGGGGGCAACTTTAGTGATTGTAGGACAAAGTGGCCTCTTGATCCCATCATGCACAGCATGCAGATAATCATGCCACAGGCAGTTTGGAATTATTCACACAGGAAGATGCAGTGTTTATTTGCACAGTCTCTTGTTGCTTTTTACACATCTGTCTTGGCTACTTCCAAGTGATGCAGTGTTTCAGCTGTTGGGTTGATGTTGTACATCAGGTAGCCTTTGCTTTTTGCTTCAATGACAGAAGTCATCTCTGCTGAGTGGGTCTCAAACCAGTCTTTGTTGTGGGTTCCACCTTTACCAAATGTTGCTTCTGCTGTGTCAGAAATTATTGAACTCAGCGACTTCCCAGTTTCATCAACTTCCCAGTTTCATCAACATCAGTGTTGATTGATGAAGCTTTTATTGATGAGCCTGTTAAATATTTCACTGTTTTGTTCAAAATATTTCATTTTTTGTTTAGGTTCCTTCACAATACAGTTTCCCAATTGAGGTGTCGCTGTGAAAAAGTCAGTGAGAACTAACAGGAAGGATTAATCACTACTTTCTACGGAGATGTTTATCAGTGGAAACTTTCAGACACTGAATTTTGCATCAAAGATCAATTTAAGGTTGAATTTTACTGCAACCAGGTTTCTGTTGAGAATTCTTGAATTAAGGAGAAAGATCACAGATGATGCTTTTAGAAAGGGACGTGCAGCCCTGAAAATCTTGACACCTCCAGAATATTAAACTCCAGCCAGTTATAGGAATGTTAACATCAGAATCACACCTCTGTAATCACTTGTGGACTTGACGGTGTTTCATCAGGTTTGATGACTGAGTGAATCCCTTCCCACACACGGAGCAGGGGAACGGTCTCTCTCCAGTGTGAACTCGCTGGTGTGACTGTAGATTGTTCGAATGAGCAAATCTCTTCCCACACTTGGAGCAGCTGAATGGCCTCTCCCCGCTGTGAACTCTCTGGTATGTCAGGAGGTGGCAGAATCCATTCTCTGTAATCACTTGTGAACTCGCTGGTGTGTCTGCAGATGGGATAACTGAGTGAATCCCTTTCCACACAAGGAGCAGATGTATGGCCTCTCCCCACTGTGAACCCGTTGATGTGTCAGCAAGTTAGATGATTGAGTGAATCCCTTCCCACACTCAGTGCAGGTGAACGGCCTCTCTCCAGTGTGAACTCGCTGGTGCATCTGCAGGGTGAATGATTCAATGAATCCCTTCCCACATTCAGAGCAGGTGAATGGCCTCTCTCCAGTGTGAACTCGCTGATGTGCCAGCAGATGGGACAACTGAATGAATCTCCTGCCACACTCAGAGCAGTTGAATGGTCTCTCCCCAGTGTGAACATGCTGATGTGTTTGCAGGCTGCATAAGCGACTGAATCCCTTCCCACACTCAGAGCAGGTGAATGGCCTCTCTCCAGTGTGAAGTCGCTGGTGTGTCAACAGATTCCATGAGTGAGTGAATCCCTTCCCACACACAAAGCAGGTGAATGGCTTCTCTCCACTGTGAACTCGCTGGTGCATCCGCAGGTTTTTTAAATGAGTGAATCCTTTCCCAGTCAGAGCAGGTGAATGGCCTCTCCCCGGTGTGAATGCGTCGATGAATCTCCAGCTCTGATGGGGAACGGGATTCCTTCCCATAGTCCTCACATTTCCAGGGTTTCTCCATGGCGCCGGTGTCCTTGTATCTCTCCAGGTTGGATAATCAGTTGAAGCCTCGTCCACACACAGAACACATGTATAGTTTCTCCTCACTGTAAATGGGGTGATGTTTATTCAGGCTGTGTAACTGATTATAGCTCTTTCCAGTCAGTTCACTGGTACACTCTCACTGTGTGTGAGAGCCTGTGTGTCTCGGTGCTTTTACAGTCTCACTGATGTTCAAAATATTTTGAAGTAGATTTAAGAGAAAAACATTTCTCCTTCTCAACTCAAAGGCCAATGATTATCAGGACCTGATAAATTGAGTAACTCTGTGAGACCTTGATGTGATGTTTGGTTTGAGATTTCTTACTGAAAATTCTCATTTCCAGATATCCTGCAAAAGAAATTGACAACAGTCATCACTGTCAGTCCAGGATAGAAATTCAGAACAGAAAATTATAGCTTCTATGGAACAATATTTCCTCATTCTTTCCCTCAAAGCTCCATCCCTCACTCTCTCCCTCTTTTCTTACTCTGTTGTACCCATTATACACCCTCCCAATTCTCCTGAAGTTGCTGATTAAGGCTCACCAACAGATCCATGCTCACCGTGTCCTGTCTGGGACACAGAGACCATCTGACAATCTTTATGCAGACTGCTGGCCTATAAGTATGTATACCTTGTGCATCAGAATTTGTAGAGTACAGGATTGTATAATACAGGATGTGTGGCTGGGGGATGTGAAGAAGAATGAGAGGGTGCAGAGGAGATTTACCAGAAGGATAGCAGGGATGAGGGAATTTAGTGACATGGTTAGTTGGAGAATCTAGGGTTGATCTCCTTGCACTAAAGCAGGTTGAGGGCAGAATTCATGGAGCTGTATGAGAGATTGAGACAAGGTGGACAAAAAAAAGCTGTTCCCATTAGCTGATGGGACAAGGACTTGGGAAACAGATTTAAGGTTTGGGAAGACATGAAGGCAGGGATCTGAGGAAGAAATTGTTTACACAGAGCCTAAACAAGATGTTTGAGGGATGGGAGAGGGTTCCTGTGTATTCACTCATGGACCCCACTTTGTTAACCAGCCTCCCATCCATTGACACTGTCTACACTTCCCGCTGCCTTGGCAAAGCAGCCAGCATAATCAAGGACCCCACGCACCCTGGACCTAAGGTCATGCACCAACTAACACAAAAACAGTTTCTTCCCGACTGCCATCTGACTCTTGAATGGACCTACCTTGCATTAAGGTCTTTCTCCGCACCCTAGCTATGACTGTAACACTACATTCTGCACTCTCTCCTTTCCTATGTATGGTATGCTTTGCCTGCATAGTGCACAAAAAACAATATTTTTCACTTTATACTAACACATGTGACAAGAATAATTTTTTAAAAATCAAGTCTCCAGACTCCCCACTCTTCATCCACAGTTTCAGCCGCTCTCCCCTTGTGTTCACCTGCATTTTTCCAGGCTCCCCAGGCTTGTGCTCACTTAAGGTTTCCTGCCACCCCACCCCACTCACATTCACCCAGTGTTTAGGTCCCCTTCTGAACCTGTCTTCACCCACAGTTTCCAGCTCCCCACGCCGGCTTACCCACAATTGGCAGGCCCCACACAATGCTCAATTTGTCAGCAACAGCACCAGACTATGCATGCTCAGAGCACATGCCAATTCCCTATCTGTGCACTGGGTACCTAGAATCAGGGACAGGGACTTTATGGGGTGCTCTGGGTAACTAATGCAGCATTGACAGAGTGAATTTCAGACAGATCATTAGACTGGAGGAAGGTGTGAGTCCAAGGCTCAGCCAAGGAGAAACATTCGGGATAGTTTGGCCAGGGTGGCTTGCGGCAGGGAGGGAAACAGCAGAGGCAGCTGATCAGATTGTCTCAATCTGACAAAGAAACTCCATGAGCTCCTCACACTTATTGTTGGAGGTGAGGATGGAGAAATGGGGAACAAAAGGAATGGATTTGTGTTCGGGATATTAAAAAGACCCAATATACTGTGTTCAACATAAAGCTTGTTTATTTGACTTTTATACAGAAAATTAACACGTATTGTTGGGGTTATTAACATCAATGAATACTGTTCAGTCCTAAATGTGATTAAGAAAATCCAACTCTCTCAATCACTGGTGAACTCTCTGGTGTCTCAGTAAGATGGATGACTGAGAGAATCCCTTCCCACACACAGAGCAGGTGAATGGCCTCTCCCCAGTGTGAATGCGTTGGTGGGTCAGCAGGTTGGATGACTGAGTGAACCCCTTCCCACACTGAGAGCAGCTGAACGGCTTCTCCCCAGTGTGAGTGCGCTGATGTACAGTGAGATGAGATGATCGCCTGAACCCAGTCCCACAGTGAGAGCATCTAAACGGTCTCTCATCAGTGTGAACATGTTGATGGCGCATCAGTTCCCTTGTACTTTTATCGCACTTCCCGCAGTCTGGGCATTTAAAAGGTCTCTCGTCTGAGTGAACTTGCAGGTGTGTCAGCAGGTTGGATGAACGAGTGAATCCTTTTCCACACTCTGAGCAGATGAATGGCCTCTCCCCAGTATGAACTAGCTTGTGTGCTGTGAATTGCGATGACTGAATGAATCTCTTCCCACACTCTGAGCAGGTGTACGGTCTCTCCCCAGTGTGAACCCGCTGGTGCACCGTGAGTTCAGATGATCTTCTGAACCCCATCCCACACTGAGAGCACCTGAACGGTCTCTGATCACGGTGAACATGTCGGTGGGACTTCAGGTCTCCAGAACCTTTAAAGCACTTCTTGCAGTCTGGGCATTTAAAAGGTCTCTCCTCACTGTGAACTCGCTGGTGTCTCAGCAGTTTGGATAAGTGAGTGAATCCTTTCCCACACTCGGAGCAGGTGAATGGCCTCTCTCCAGTGTGAACTAGCTTGTGTTCCATGAGGTGGGATGTCTGAATGAATCTCTTATACTCGGGACAAATGAACAACTTCTCCCTAGTGTGAACTTGCTGGTGTAAAGTGAGGTGAGATGATTGCTGAACCCAGTCCCACGGTGAGAGCACTGGAACAGTCTCTTGTCAGTGTGAACACGTTGCTGGATATCACTTCCCTGGGACTTTTATAACTTTTCTTGCAGTCTGGACAATTAAAAAAATCACTTCCGAGTATGAACTTGTTTGTGTGCCATAAGGTGGGATGACTGAGTGAATCCCTTTGCACCTCTGGAGAATTTGAACAATCTCCCCACAATGTGAATATGTCAGTGAGACAACAAGTTGGATGATGGAGTGAATCCCGTCCAACACACAGAGCAGGTGAATGGCTGCTCCCTGGTGTGACTGCGCGATGAGTTTCCAGTTCCGACGGATAACTGAATCCCTTCTCACAGTTCTCCTCAGTATATTTACATTTGTCGCTCCTGAGGCCAGATGATCAGCTGAAGCCTCGTCCACACAGAGAACGGTTCCATCCTCTGTGAACAATGCTTTGTCCTTCAATGTTTAAAAGCCGAATGATAACCAGGTTCCAACGGGGCAATTCCATCAGATCCTGATGTGATATTTGGTCTAAGATTCTTGACTGCAAATTCTCCTCTTCTAACACTCTGTGAAATTAATTTAAAACAGAAAAAAGGAGTGAGAGAGAACCCACAAAAACAGGTTGTGAAATTGAGCTGAATGAATCTGGTAATTTGTGGGGCCGGCACTGGGAAAAGTAACCATGAGAACTGCTGGATTGTCATAAAAACCCAACTGGTTCACTAATGTCCATGATGTGGAGATGCCAGCGTTGGAACTCAAAAAAATGTCCTGCAGGGAAGGGAACCTACCACCCAGTCTGGGTCTGCAGAAGACACTGCCCTCTATGGGAGGAGAGAGAAAGAGGCAGGTGCAAAAGGTTGTGATTTTACATTCTATATCACAACCAGAACTTTGACAGAGTATCCCAAACCCTCAACCTACACCATCTGGAAGCACCAGAGTAGCAGGTGTATGTGAACACAATCAACCCCAGGTTACTCTCCAAGTCACACACCATCCTGACTTATCTGACACCCAGAACTGGACGAACAGAAATTTCATCCATTTAAATATTGGGAAGATGAGCTGAAAAAAAACTCCACGCTCCAGCCACTTACTCCATTTCTCTTCCAAGAAACTCTCTAAAACTGAACCAGACTGTTCACAACCTAAATGTCACGTTTTACCCCAAGCAGAGCTTCCAACCACATAACCATGTCATCACCAAGACCACCTAGTTCCACCTCGGGAACATTGTCTAATTCCACCCCAGCCTGAGCTCATCTGCTCCTGAAACTCTCTCCATTCCATTGTTACCTCCAGACTTTATAATTCTAATGCACGCCAAACCAACCCTCCACATCCATGCCCCCCACATTCTCCAGGTGACCATACAACCTGCTACCCATGTCCTTACTCACATCAAATCTTGTTCATATGTCAGCCCCTGTGCTCCCTTGAAGAAGGTCAAACATCATCTTCTCCACAGGTAACTGGGGATGGGGAATATTTGCTGCTGGTCTTGTTGGTGACCCCCAAATCCCAAGAACAAATTTCATAAGTATCGATGTAAAATAGATTAAAAATATCTGCAAAAAAAGTTGCTCTTAAAACAATAATCTTTGATATTGTGATCACACTATCCATTTAACAATCTGATCTACCTAGAATCTACCTCCATGGCCAATTTCACATTGGAAACTTCTGGGCCCAACTGAGTTCCAAATGCAGCAGTTTCCCCTTCATCTCCAGCTCCAACTGATACAAAAACCAAAGAGAATTTAACAAGCTGCTGAAGAGAAAAAAGAGACATGGGGTGTGAGGAAAGAGTAGGGGTGTCAGACTCATTGACTCTTCCTCCACAGAGCCTGGATGGGCTTAAATGGCCTTATGTTCTTTAACCATTTTAACACAGCATGGAAAAGGACGTGCGCTGGAGGTAGTGCGCAGCCTCTCCAACCAACACCCACCTCGACACAAATCTCGACACATGGACTTCATCAGTCCATCTCTGTTTCTAGATTTGTGCCATGAGCAATGCCTGAAATCAAACAAAAACCAAATACTGCAGTTGCTGGAAATTGGAAATAAAAAGGAGCAAGTGGTGGAAATACTCAATCGGTCGGGCAGAAACTGTGAAAGCAGAAAGAAAGTTAACATTTCAGGATGTGCTTCACAGAACCAGGGACCCGAGTTCGATTCCAGCCTTGGGTGACTGTCTGTGTGGAGTGTACATGTTCTCCCCATGTCTGCGTGGGTTTCCTCCGGGTGTTCCCGTTTCCTCCCATGGTCTACAGATTGGCAGGTTAGATGGATTGACCATGCTCAATATCCCCTGAGTGTCCAAAGATGTGTAAATTAAGTGGATTAGCCATGGTGAATATGCAGTGTTACGGGGATAGGGCGGAGGGAAGTGTCTGCGTTGGAAAGTCTGCCTTTTCGGAGAGATGGTGCAGACTTGATGGGATGGGTGGCCTCTTCCTGTATTCTAATTACGGGAAATAAAAATGGGGCAGATATTGATGGTCAATATAAGCCCAGAAGTGGAAGAGAAACAGACTTTAGCACAAGAAAAACAATTCCCCTGGCCATGGGAAGATAAAGCTGGCAAATCAACAGTGAACAGCCGGGGAGATGGGCAGTAATGGAAACCTCATTGAGACACAACTGGCAGGAATAACAATAAAATACTAAACATGGTTAAAATACAACCATTATCAGAGGCAGTGGAAGTTAGACAATGACAGAGTGGTGATTGGGGATGGCAGAGATGAAACAGGGCAATGGATAGACATGGAATAGGATCTACTGTAAATGAGTCACACCAGCCCCATAGACATGGAAACAGAGCAGCAGTAAAAGCTGTAAATTGTGCATGAATACTCAGTGATACTCACCTATTGAACAGATTATCAAATTTAAAATCTCCTGCTGGAGACTGAAGATGGAAATAAATCAGATGGATTGGAAGCAGAGAAAATCTGGTGGTCATCAAATCTTCTAACTCCCTGAAAAAGGAGATTACAAAAGTCATAAGTGTCAGTTGACTTAGGGGGCACAGTGGCGCAATGATTAGCACTGCTGCCTCACAGCACCTGGGACCCAGGTTCAATTCCGGCCTCGGGTGACTGTGTGGAGTTTGCACATTCTCCCCGTGTCTGCGAGGGTTTCATCCCACAGTGCAAAGATGTGTGGGTTAGGTAAATTTGCCATGCTAAATTTCCCCTAGGTGTCAGAGGGACTGGGAGGGTGAACATGTGGGGTTACGGGATGGGTGAGATTGTTGTTGGTGCAGACTCGATGGGCCGAGTGGCTGTATGTTAATACATGTGACGATAATAAATCAAATCAAAAATCAGTGAGTACTGGAGGTTGGGTCAATGAATTTATTCAAGGCTGAGTTGAACAGATTTTTGATCGACACAGGAGCCAAGGGGAGGGGTGGACAGAGTCAGGAAAGTAGAATGGAGATCAGCCAGGATCTTGCAGAATAGAACAGCAGGATAAATAGGCCGAATGGCCTCCTCCTGGTCCTAATTCTGACGTTCATTCCACGGCCGGACATGCGCCCTTCGGCCAATGCCTGTCGTTAACCCTGGGCTGTCACCATGTGCTGCGCTCAGACTGAGAACAAAATCAATCCTTCCTCTCCTGGTCCCCACAACACGGAAACCCCGCCCACTCATTGTTACGTCACGCAGATCGCCGCGCATGCGCTTCACTCCTCTCTGAACAAAGATACTCTGGGCCTGTTTCCGGGAAAATCCCCGCGGTTCCAAACCGAGGAGCCGCAGGCCTAGCGGCCTCCAGCGGCTGTTAGTGAAGGCTCCGTTCCTTTCCCACTCCGACTCCCGGCTCCATTCCTCCCTCCGCCCCACCAACTCTCACCCGCTAAAAAAACACCGTCCCTTGCACTCGCAGGGCTCCGAGCAAAGTGACATTGCGCATGCTCTAGATACAACTGCGCCTGCGCACTGGCTCCGGTGGCGTGATGACGTGGAGATGCCAGCGTTGGACTGGGGTCAACACAGGAAGAAGTCTCACACCAGGTTAAAATCCAACAGGTTTATTTGGCAGCAAAAGCCACGAGCTTTCGGAGCGCTGCCCCTTCGTCAGATGAGTGGGAATTCTGTTCACAAACAGGGCACAGAGACACAAACTCAATTTACAGAATAATGATTGGAATGCGAGTCTTCACAGGTAATCAAGTCTTAAAGGTACAGACAATGTGAGTGGAGAGAGCATCAAGCACAGGTTAAAGAGATGTGTATTGGCTCCAGACAGGACAGTTAGTGAGATTTTGCAAGCCCAGGCAAGTCATGGGGGTTACAGATAGTGTGACATGAACCCAAGATCCCGGTTGAGGCCGTCCTCATGTGTGTGGAACTTGGCTATCAGTCTCTGCTCAGTGATTCTGCGTTGTTGTGTGTCATGAAGGCCGCCTTGGAGAACGCTTACCCGAAGATCAGAGGCCGAATGCCTGTGACCGCTGAAGTGTTCCTCAACAGGAAGAGAACACTCTTGCCTGGTGATTGTCGAGCGGTGTTCATTCATCCGTAGTCGTAGCATCTGCATGGTCTCCCCATTGTACCATGCCTCGGGACATCCTTTCCTGGAGCGTATCAGGTAGACAACATTGGCCGAGTTGCAGGTGTATGTACCGTGTACCTGGTGGGTGGTGTTCTCACGTGAGATGATGGCATCCATGTCGATGATCCGGCACCCTGCTGTGGCAGGGTTGTGTAGTGTTGTGGTCACTGTTCTCCTGAAGGCTGTGTAGTTTGCTGTGGACAATGGTCTGTTTGAGGTTGTGCAGTTGTTTGAAGGCAAGAAGTGGAGGTGTGGGGATGGCCTTGGAGAGATGTACATCTTCATCAATAACATGTTGAAGGCTCCGGAGAAGATGTTGTAGCTTCTCCACTCCGGGGAAGTACTGGACGACGAAGGGTACTCTGTCCGCCGTGTCCCGTGTTTGTCTTCTGAGGAGGTCGGTGCGGTTTTTCGCTGTGGCGTGTCGCAACTGTCGATCGATGAGTCGAACGCCATATCCTGTTCTTATGAGGATATCTTTCAGCGTCTGGAGGTGTCTGTTGCGATCCTCCTCATCTGAGCAGATCCTGTGTATACGGAGGGCTTGTCCGTAGGGGATGACTTCTTTAACGTGTTTAGGGTGGAAGCTGGAGAAGTGGAGCATTCCGTGGGCTTGCGGTACAGTGAAGTGCTGCGGTGACCGTCCTTGATGGAGATGTGTGCGTCCAAAAATGCAACCGATTCCAGAGAGTAGTCCATGGTGTGTCTGATGGTGGGATGGAACTTGTTGATGTCATCATATAGTTGTTTCAGTGATTGTTCACCATGAGTCCGGTGGAGTGAACAGGGCACTTTCACACCCGCAGCGAATGCTGGGTAACTACAGCACCATTGAACCGTGATGCTAAGAATAGAAAATAATTTGTCACCTAACTGAGATAAATTACCTTTCAAAAAATGTGTGCTGTGTTATGCTTCATTTCTAAAAGTGATTTAAACCCCTGCTCTCCTCAGCAAATGAGCAGAGGTCTTTAAACTTTTCTAACTTTCACTCCCTTTCTCCTCCCCTGACCGTGCTCTGAATGGATTCAATCCCAGAATCATTGGTTTCTCTCACTTTTTCTCTCTATTCCCTGACGCTGACTGTTCATCCCATTCTACATGCAATCCATTCGGCCCTTCATCCCTATACTGGCTCTTTGGACAATCTATCAGATTAATTGCACTGTCAGAACAATTTATATCTGATGTAGCAGTGCAAGAGGTGAATGGGAAAGGTTTACCAGTTGATACTTCTAAGACATACAATCCTGTGGAAGGATCGACTGTCCAGTATATTAAGCAGATATTAAGGATTCACGAGTTAGTTAAGCACACAGACGAGCTGACAGAGCTGAATTCAATAACATCCCAGATACCTCAGTGACATGATTTCGAAAGAGTCAACATGGGGACTATTCTCAGTGCTATAGCGCAGATGAATTATGGAGTTAGCAGAGGCTGAAATATCCTGGAAGTTCACAATTACAAATTTTTAAAAAGTTTACTTATTTGTCACAAGTAGGTTTACATTAACTCTGCAAAGAAGTTACTGTGCATTTTGAAAGAATCCAATATACTTGTCAGGTGTCAGTGCAGACTCGATGGGCTGAATGGCCTCCTTCTGCACTGTGGAGTCTCTATGATTCTATGAACTGTCTAATTGCTTTTTAAAAGACAAAATTGTACCACTCTCGATTACAACCTCTGGCAATTTTTTCCAGACACTCATCACCCTCTATGTGAAAACGTTGCTCCTCTGGACCCTTTTGCATTTCTTTGCACTCACCTTAAACTATGCCCTCTAGTTTTAGACTCCCCTACCTTCGGGAAAAGATGTTGACTACCAAACTGATCTATGCCCCTCAATATTTTATAGACCTCTATAAGATCGCCCCTAAGCCTCCTACGCTCCAGGAAAAGGTCCCAGTCTATCCAGCCTCTCCTTATAACTCAAACTATCAAGTCCCGGTAGCATCCTGGTAAATACTTTCTGCTCTCATTCTAGTTTAATCATATCCTTTCTATAATAGGGTGACCAGAACTATACACAATATTCCAAGTGTGGCCTTACTAATGTATTGTACAGCTTCAACAAGACGTCCCAACTCCTGTATTCAATGTTCTGACCAATGAAACCAAGCATGCTGAATGTCTTCTTCACCACTCTGTCCACCTGTGACTCCACTTTCAAGGACCTATGAACATGTCCCCCTAGATCTCTTTGTTCTATAACTCTCCCCAGTGCCCTACCATTAACTGAGTAAGTCCTGCCCTATTATTATTAAATACCCACTAGCGCATTTAGCCCAGAGATCCGAGGTTACTGTGATAACAGCACTTCAAATCATTACTGATAGAATTACCATCTATTCTGAAAGCTCCTTTGGTTGTAACTCCCTCAGAGAACACTTATCTCACTGGCAAAATAAAACACACAGCTTCTCCACAGCAGAAAGGAAACCAGTCACTTACCATTCCAAACTCTGAATGATTGGGGATGTTGTGAGTAAGTGTCCAGGACAAACTGCTAATTGCAAGGTGAAAGTACTTCAGCAGCAGGACTTCATGAAGAGGGTGATGGTAGTAACCAGGCACATCAACCAGTGATGTGGAAAATACGGTTTGATGAATGTTTATAATATCTCTAACACAGGTTAGTTCCTACATTGGGTACACTGAGGGAGAATTTAGCACAGTACGAGGAAAAGGGAGCACCCAGAGGATAGGGGGAGAATGTGCAGACTCTGCGCAGATTGTGACCCAAGCTGGGAATCGAACCCAGATCCTTGGTACTGTGAGACAGCAGTGCTAACCACTGTGCCACCGTGTCGCCCGCCAGTCTGCATTTAAGTGTTCCTGGTGTGATAAACTGATCCAACTCTTCCCAGCTAACACCATTCCATATCCCCATCTGTGTTGCAGATTTTAATGTGATTGCCCAAAATAGGAAACGCACATCTTTTAACCATTTTGAATTAGTACATGCCCTCCATACACGCCAAAATAGATTGTCTTTAAGATCGGTTGTTCCTTTATAGTGTGTTTGTTCTGAATGTTGACAGTATTAACCTTCTCTCTAATCTGTCCTAATTAGCATGGATAGAGGATTGGTGAACTAACAGAAAGCAAAGAGTGGGGGTAAATGGGTGTTTTTCTGGTTGGCGATCAGTGACTAGTGGTGTGCCTCAGGGATCAGTGTTGGGACTGCAATTGTTTACGGTTTACATAGATGATTTGGAGTTGGGGACCAAGTGTAGTGTGTCAAAATTCGCAGATGACACTAAGATGGGTGGCAGAGCAAAGTGTGCAGAGGACGCTAAAAGTCTGCAAAGGGATATAGATAGTCTCAGTGAGTGGGCGAGGGTCTGGCAGATGGAGTACAATGTTGGTAATTGTGAGGTCATCCATTTTGATAGAAATAACAGCAAAACTGACTGTTATTTAAATGGTAAAAAATTGCAGCATGCTGTTGTGCAGAGGGACCTGGGTGTCCTTGTGCAGGAATCTCAAGGAGTTGGTTTGCAGGTGCAGCAGGTAATTAAGAAGGCAAATGGAATTTTGTCCTTCATTGCTAGAGGGATGGAGTTTAAAAACCATGAGGTTATGTTGCAGCTGTATAAGGTGCTGCTGAGGCCACACCTGGAGTACTGTGTACAGTTTTGGTCTCCTTACTTGAGAAAGGATATACTGGCTCTGGAGAGGGTGCAGAGGAGGTTCACTAGGTTGATTCCAGAGTTGAGAGGGTTGGCTTATGAGGAGAGACTGAGTAAATTGGGGCTATACTCATTGGAATTCAGAAGAATGAGAGGAGATCTTATAGAAACATATAAGATTATGAAGGGAATAGATAAGATAGAAGCAGGGAAGTTGTTTCCACTGGCGGGTGAAACTAGAACTTGGGGGCATAGCCTCAAAATAAGGGGAAGCAGATTTAGGACTGAGTTGAGGAGGAACTTCTTCACACAAAGGGTTGCGAATCTGTGGAATTCCCTGGCCAGTGAAGCAGTTGGGGCTACCTCATTGAATGTTTTTAAGGCAAGGATAGATAAATTATTGAACAGTAAAGGAATTAAGGGCTATGGTGAGCGGGCGGGTAAGTGGAGCTGAATCCACAAAAAGATCAGCCATGAGGCTCGAGGGGCCAGATGGCCTACTCCTGCTCCTAGTTCTTATGTTCTTCCCACAATCCCCACATTTCCATGGTATCTCCCTGTGACTGCAATTATGTTCCAAAAGGCCAGATGATTGGTTGAAGCTTTCACCACACCTGACTAAACCTCTGACTAACCTGACTAAAACTGAGGATAAAGTATTGGTGTCTGTAAGGGCTAAAACAATACCCTTGGCTTCCTTGTAGATCTGTGGCACCAAGTTCAAGACTCCTTCATGAATCATCCTCTTGGCCTCTTGCCTGTCAACTGTCCATGAGAATCTCATGTTTCAGAATGTTCACTGCTCATTCTTCCAAACCTAATGAGTATAGGTGCAACCCTTCCCCAAAAGACAACGAGTTGGATTCTGCGGCCTCACTTGCCCCAAAACTGGAGAATTCCCCTCGAGGTCAAAGGAGCTTTGTGTGGTCCACCCCCCGGCCTGCTACGATTCCTGTGGTGGGTGGGATGGGAGAATTCTCCCCTACACCTTCACAACCTTTCCTCAAAAGGCAACACCTTCATCTTAGGAATGGGCCTGGTGAACTTTCTCTGAACTCATTCCAATGAAAGCATGTCATTCCATAAGTAGGGAGACCAGAACCGTACACAGTATTCCAGCTGCTCTCTCAGC
Organism: Mustelus asterias; assembly: GCF_964213995.1. Classification (NCBI taxonomy): domain Eukaryota; kingdom Metazoa; phylum Chordata; class Chondrichthyes; order Carcharhiniformes; family Triakidae; genus Mustelus; species Mustelus asterias. The sequence continues at coordinate 835,762 of NW_027590163.1, forward strand.
AATGTCCTGTGTAGGTGCAGCAAGTTCCCTTTTTCAAACTCCACCCCCTTGCAGTAAAGTCCAACACTCCATTTGCCTTCTTCTTTACTTGCTGTACCTTCATCCTATTTGTTCACGATTCATGTACAAGGTCACCCAGATTCCTCTCTACGGCAGTATTCTTCAGTTTCTGTATATTTAAACAATTTTTTGCTTCTCTATTCTTCCTGCCAAAGTGGAAAAGCTCCCACTTTTCCGCACTATACTCCATCTGCCATTTTTCTGTCCATTCAGGTAACTTATCTGTGCCCCTTACAGATTTTTTGTAATAACCTCACAACTTGCTTTTCTACCTATCTTTGTATCATCAAATCTGGCTTCATCCAAGTCATTGATCAAGGTGGCTGTTTTTCTCTCTCTCAGTTGTGGGTGATATTTGTCTCTATTCTCCTGGAAACTGAATGAATCTTGTTCCAAACTGGGTTCAATATCAGACATTTCAGGGAGTCAGGAATCATTCGCCCCTGAACCTACACTGGTAAAACCCCAGACAGTTCCTCAGTAAGGATTTTTCTGGTTCCTCACCATATATTAGTCAGGAGACTGAAACCCAGCCTTTTTTACAGTCCACTCCTGGAGGTCCCACTCCCTGAGCCGACAACATTCAGCAGTGTCAGTGCTGAAGTTTCACAGTGGGAGTGATTCCCAGAGTAACTGTCAATCAGATCACCATTGATGTCCAGGTTTGTGTATTTTTAGTTATCCGGATGTCTAACACACACACACATCAATAAAACAGGGAATTCCTGCAAACAAACTGCAGCGTCTTCTCTATCTGGAGATCCAATGCTTGTTGAATAATTGTCCCAGCGGTTAACAGGCTCCTGTGAACTCATCCAACTCGTATTTTAATACTGACTTTAACAAATATATTTTAAACAGGTTTATTTTAAATGAGTTAAAACCAGCCTTAAAATGGTATATATAGTATAACAACCATAGTACTTTCCAGACTGGAAACTTTAACCTGCTGTTTCACTTTGATTTAGGAGCAGATCCCAGTTTTACACCAATCTCTGATTCATGTATCCAGCATTCACCGTCATTCTAAAAACAGAAGTTGCTGCAAAATCTCAGTAAGTCTGACAGAATCTGTAAAGACAGGAACAGTTAATGTTTCCAGTTGAATGTGACTCTTCTTCAGTGTCAAAACATTAGCTCTGTTTCTCTCTCCAGAGATGCTGTCAGACCTGCTGAGTTTTTACAGCACTTCTTGTTTTTATTTACGAGTTCAGGACTCAGACAAGACAATCCACAATACAAATCTTACAACTGGGCCAGGGTTTATTAACATCAGCAGAAACAGACACCAATGAAAATGGTTGGGACCTCGATGTGATTAACAGCAAAATCCAGTCCTTGCAGTCACTCATGAACATGATGGTGTTTCAGCAGGTGAGGTGACTGAGTGAATCCCTTCCCACACACGGAGCAGGTGAATGGCCTGTCCCCAGTGTGAATTCGCTGGTGCTTTACCAGGTTGGATGATTGACTGAATCCCTTACCACAACTAGAGCAGGTGAATGGTCTCTCCCCGGTGTGAACTCGCTGGTGCCTCCGCAGGCTGGATGAACAAGTGAATCCCTCCCCACACTGAGGGCAGCTGAATGGCGTCTCCCCAGTGTGAACTCGCTGGTGTTTCCGCAGGTTGGATAACTGAGTGAATCCCTTCCCACACTGAGAGCAGCTGAATGGCCTCTCCCCAGTGTGAACTCGCTGGTGTGTCTGCAGGTGGGATGAACAAGTGAATCCCTTCCCACACTGAGGACATGTAAATGGTCTCTCCCCAGTGTGAACTCGCTGGTGCCTCCGCAGGTGGGATGAACAAGTGAATCCCTTCCCACACTGAGAGCAGGTGAACGGTCTCTCCCCAGTGTGAACTCGCTGGTGTGTCCGCAGGCTGGATAAATGACTGAATCCCTCCCCACACTGAGAGCAGTTGAATGGTCTCTCCCCAGTGTGGCTGCACCAATGAGTTTCCAGCTGAGAATGGGATCTGTATCTCTTCCCACAGTCCACACATTTCCATGGTATCTCCATGATGCAGGTGTCCTTGCCTCTCTCTTGGGTGGACAATCAGTTGAAGCCTCGTCCACACTCACATCACGGGTACAGTCTCTCCCCGCTGTGAATGGTGTGATATTTATTCAGGCTGTGTAACTGGTTAAAGCTCTTTAGTCAGTGCACTGGAAGACTCTCACTCGAGTGTGGCAGTGTGTTGGTGCTTTTCCAGTCACACTGATGGTCGAACTCTTTTCAAATCGACAAACTGGACAATAATTTCTCCTTCGAGATTCAATGGCTGATGATATTCAGCTCCCATGGAATATGACTCTGTCAGATCTAGACGTGACGTTTGAGATTTCAGTCTGTGATTCCTCTTTCAATATCCTGTGAAACAAGTTTACAAAAGTCATCAGTGTCAGTGCAGGATAGAAATTCAGAACAGACAAATCTAGTTTCTATCGAACATTCTTTCCTATTTCAGTCCCCAAAAAGGTGTAAATCTCCAGCCCACACACTCTCCCTCCATTCTCACCCTGCTGTATCTAATATTCACCTCCTAATTCTCCTGAAGGTGCTGATTGAGGCTGATTGACAGATCCATGCTCACTGCTTCCTGTCCTGTACACAGAGACCATAACAAATAGGAGCTGCAGTCGGCTATTTGGCTCATCGCGTCTTTTAAACTATTCAGTGAGATAATTTGTTCATCTACCTCAGCATCATTCTCCCCACACTAAACCCATATCCCTTGATATCTTCAATATCTAGAAACCAATCAATCTCTCTCTTGAAAATAGTTGATGACTGAGGCTTCACTGTCCTCAGGGGTTGAGAATTCCAAATCTTCACCACATCCTTGAGTGAAGAAATCCCCCCACATCTTAGCTTTTGCTCCATCTTCTTGTCTGTTCCCCATAACCCTTGACACCCTTGTCAGTCAAAGATCTGTCTAACTGGAATATATTCAATGATCCTGAGTATAGGAGTTGGGTGTTATAGTTGTATGAGTCGTTGGTGAGGCTGCACTTGGAGCATTGTGTACAGTTTTTGTAACCCTGTAATAGGAAAGACATTGATAAACTGGAAAGAGTGCAAAGAAGATTTATGAGGATGTTGCCGACTGATCGCGAGACGTTGGACAGGCTAGGGCTTTATTCCTTCGAACGTAGGAGAATGTGGGGTGACCATATTGAGGTGTATTAAATAATGAGGGGCATAGATAGGATGAACAGAGGGAAATATGATAGGATGAGGGATGAATTGGCTAAGGTAGACTGGGAGAGCAGGCTGGCAGGTAGGATAGCTGAGGAACAGTGGAGGATTTTTAAGGAGATCCTTTTCAGTTCTCAGCAAAAATATATTCCAGCAAAAAACAAGGATTGTAAGAAAAGGGAGAACCAGCCGTGGATAACAAAGGAAATAAAGGAGAGTATTAAAATAAAAACAGCTGCGTACAGAGTGGCCAAAATAGTGGAGAAACAAGTGATTGGGAAAAATTTAAGAAACAACAAAGAGAGACTACGAAAGCGATAAAGAAAGGAAGGATAGACTATGAAGCTAGGCTAGCAATTAATATAAAAAATGATAGTAAAAGTTTTTATAAATATATAAAAAGGAATAGAGTGGCTAGAGTTAATGTTGGACCCTTGGAGGACGAGAGGGGGGAGTTAATAGTGGGAAATGAGGATATGGCTGAGTCTTTAAATAAGTTTTTTGTGTCGGTCTTCACGGTGGAGGACACAAATAGTTTGCCAAATATTAACGATAGAGGGTTGGCAGCAGGAGAAATACTTAATACAATTAATGTTACCAGAGAGGCAGTGCTGGGTAGACTAATGGGACTGAAGGTGGACAAGTCCCCGGGTCCGGATGGAATGCATCCCAGGGTATTGAAAGAAATGTCAGAGGTAATAGTGGATGCGTTAGTGATTATTTATCAAAACTCGTTGCATTCTGGGGTAGTGCCGGTTGATTGGAAAACGGCTAATGTTACGCCGCTGTTTAAAAAAGGAAGGAGACAAAAGGCGGGTAACTATAGGCCGGTCAGCTTAACGTCTGTAGTAGGGAAAATGCTGGAATCCATTATTAAAGAGGAGATAGCAGGGCATCTGGATAGAAATGGTTCGATCAATCAAACGCAGCATGGATTCATGAGGGGAAAGTCGTGCTTGACGAACATGTTGGATTTTTATGAAGATGTGACTAGGGCGGTTGATGGAGGAGAACCGGTGGATGCGGTGTTTTTGGATTTCCAAAAGGCGTTTGATAAGGTGCCCCATAAAAGGCTGCTGAAGAAGATTAGGGCACACGGAGTTGGGGGTAGTGTGTTAAAGTGGATTGGGGACTGGCTATCCGACAGGAAGCAAAGAGTCGGAATAAATGGGTGTTTTTCCGGTTGGAGGAAGGTAACTAGTGGCGTGCCGCAGGGATCGGTACTCGGGTCGCAACTATTTACCATTTATATAGATGATCTGGAGGAGGGGACGGAGTGTAGGGTAATGAAGTTTGCAGACGACACAAAGATAAGTGGAAAAGTGAATCGTGTGGAGGACGGAGAAGATCTGCAGAGAGATTTGGACAGGCTGAGTGAGTGGGCGAGGATATGGCAAATGGAGTATAACGTTGAGAAATGCGAGGTTATACACTTTGGAGGAAATAATAACAAATGGGATTACTATCTCAATGGAAACAAATTAAAACATGCTACCGTGCAAAGGGACCTGGGGGTCCTTGTGCATGAGACGCAAAAGCCCAGTCTGCAGGTACAACAGGTGATCAAGAAGGCAAATGGGATGTTGGCCTATATTGCGAGGGGGATAGAATATAAAAGCAGGGATGTCTTGATGCACCTGTACAGGGCATTGGTGAGGCCGCAGCTGGAATACTGTGTGCAGTATTGGTCCCCTTATATGAGGAAGGATATATTGGCATTGGAGGGAGTGCAGAGAATGTTCACCAGGTTGATACCGGAGATGAGGGGTTTGGATTATGAGGAGAGGCTGAGGAGATTGGGTTTGGATGAGGGGGGATCTTATGGAGACTTATAAGATAATGCGGGGGCTGGATAGGGTGGAGGCGGAGAGATTCTTTCCACTTAGTAAGGAAGTTAAAACTAGAGGACACAGCCTCAAAATAAAGGGGGGTCGGTTTAAGACAGAGTTGAGGAGGAACTTCTTCTCCCAGAGGGTGGTGAATCTCTGGAATTCTCTGCCCACTGAGGTGGTGGAGGCTACCTCGCTGAATATGTTTAAAGCGCGGATGGATGGATTCCTGATCGGTAAGGGAATTAAGGGTTATGGGGATCAGGCGGGTAAGTGGTACTGATCCACGTCAGATCAGCCATGATCTTATTGAATGGCGGGGCAGGCTCGAGGGGCTAGATGGCCTACTCCTGCTCCTATTTCTTATGTTCTTATGAACCCACATTGTCTTTTTGCCAGGGTAGGGGAATTGAAAACTAGAGGGCATAGGTTTAAGGTGAGAGGGGAAAGATTAAAAGGGACCTGAGGGGCAACTTGCAGAGGGTGGTGTGTACATGGAATGAGCTGCCAGAGAAAGTGGTTGAGGCAGGTTCAAACAGGAGGTTTAAACATTTAAAAAGCATTTGGATAAGTACATGAATTGGAAAGGATTAGAGGGATATGAGCCAAACATGGGCAATTGGGACTAGCTAGGAGGGCACCATGGTTGGCATGGATCAGTTGGGCCAAAGGGCCTGTTTCCGTGCTGTATTGCTCTGTGACTCTATGTGCTGGCTGCATCAGCATCTATTGCCCATAACTCATTGCCCTTGAACTGAGTGGTTTGCATTGCTGGGGGATGTGGTAGATTTCCTTCTTTAAAGGACATCATTAAATCGGATGGATTTTTACAACAATTGTCATCAATGGACTTCTAATTCTAGATTTGAACTGAATTCAAATTTCAATATTTGCCACTGTGAGATTCGAACCCAGGGTTCACAGTGTATTGCCCTGGATCCCTGTATTACTAATCCAATCACACTATCACTGCACCATTGCCTGCCCATCCATGGTAAAGGAGTCACAATAGCCCGAGATCCATGGAATCAGAGCATGCTCTGAATTTAAATTAATGCTCACTAACATTCACCCCAAAACAATTTCACTGTTTTCAACATTTTAAAATCTGCTGCAGCTGAAAAGATCTGAGAGAGATTGGTGTCTGGGAAAAATGTTGCAATCTTCAAATCTTCTCCCTGTAAATAAGGAAAGTTATAGGTGTAATTCAAGGTTAGAAATTCAAGACAGACAAACATTTCTTTTGGTCTGAGTTTGCTGTGTGTAAATCCTCCCCTTCTAACCCCCTGTAAAAGGAGTTTCCAAAATCCATCAGCATCTGCCCAGAACAGAGATTCAAAACATTCACTCCTCCTTTAACCTGGCACAGAATTACTTTAGCTGGGACAAAATTGCAGTGGAGGCAGTTCAGGGAAGGTCCAGTTGGTTGATTCCTGAATTGAGGAGTTTTATCTTTCAGGTTGAGCAGTTTGGGCCTGTACTCATTGGAGTTTAGAAGACTGAGAAGTAATCTGAATGAAACATCTGGGGATTTAAGGGCGGCATGGTGGCTAGCACTGCTGTCTCACAGCGCCAGGGTCCCAGGTTCAATTCCGGCCTTGGGTCACAGTCTGGATGGAGTTTGCACATTCTCCCCATGTCTGCGCGGGTTTCCTCCAGGTGCTCTGGTTTCCTCCCACAGTCCAAAGACTGTGGTTCGGTGGATTGGCTATGCTAAATTGACCCTAGTGTCAAATGCATGGGGTTGTGGGGATGGGGCCTGGGTGGGATTGTGGTCAGTACAGACTTGATGGGCCAAATGGCCTCCTTCTGCACTGTAGGGTTTCTATGATTCATATGATATAAGGTGCTTGACAAGGTCGATGCTGAGAGGATGTTTCCTCTGGTGTGGAAATCAAGTAAAAATAAAGGATCTCAAAATTAAGATGAAGATGAAGAGAGATCTTTTCTCTCAGCGGGTTGTTGATCTTTGGAACTCTGTCTTCACCAGTGAGGATTGGAGGCAGGTCATTGAATATATTCAAAGCTGAGGATTTGATCCACAAGAAAGTCAAGGGTATGGACGGGGTGGGGGAGCAAAGTAGACATGATCTTATTGAATGATGCAGCAGGCTCGATGGGCCGAATGACGGGCTCCTGTTCCGAATTCTTATTCCAATGCACTTGGATAGCTGTGCATGAGCCCTGCAACATATTGTCCCTCTGAAGACAGAGGTTCTGAACCAGCCCCCGAAACCACGCCCATTGTGACCCGCCACCGACAGCAGCGCATGCGCTCTCCGTCTCCGCTGAAACAAGATGGCGGCCGATAACTGGGACCTGTTCCCGAGATCAAATGATCTTCTACAAAGATGCAAGAAAGCAGGCAAGATACTGAAAGGACGACAGATCACGAACCCACTCAGGTCAACCTATAACACAGACTACGCTGAGGGACTTTGCCGTCGCACCTCTCTCACCCTCCTCAAACACCTCGTACACCAGCTCTACAGCAAACGCCGCAGCCTGGAAACCAAGATAGAATCCATATTCTCAACTTGCGCTCAGGATGCAGACCAGCTGCGAAACTCTGCCAAGCAGACGAGACAAAGGAACTACACCATCTACATGCACACCAAGAACAGGAAACTTGAGAAACTCGGCATCACCACCAGCAGCAACCAAGCCTCCCCCGGTACCACAGTAGAAAACATTACCACTGCAGGGAAGTCCATTGTCAACTTGTCCGACTGCACACTTCAACCAGATGAAATTGAAGTTCTCAGCCGAGGGCTTAATTTTTGCCCCACCACCAAAATAGACCCCATCAGTCTCGCAGCGGACACAGAGGAATTCATCAGGCGAATGTAGCTGTGGGAGTTCTTCCACAAACCCCAAGAGGCCAACAGCGAACACAATGAGACAGCCAATGAACCGGAACAGCCGACAGAGAGATCCGCAGTGCATCCGAAGAGGAAAGAGTCGAATTGGATTCCTCCGGAAGGCCGCTGCCCTCGACGTGACATGTATGCCCAAGCCATCAGGAGGTGCGTCAACACCAAATTCATCAGCCGCACTCACAAGACAGCCCCAAACATCACCCAAGCACAACGCAACGCCATCCACGCTCTCAAGACCAACCGCAACATTGTCATCAAACCAGCAGACAAAGGAGGGGCCATCGTCATACTGATCAGAACGGATTACTGCAAAGAAGTGTACCGACAACTAAACAATGAGGAACCCGTAGATCCGACCAAATAACACACCCGTCAACTCAACATTCTGATCAAGACCTTTGATCCGGACCTTCAGAGCACCCTCCGTGCTCTCATCCCACATACTCCCCATGTTGGAGATCTCTACTGCCTCCCGAAGATACACAAGGCCAACACACCCGGCCGTCCCATCGTATCAGGCAATGGGACCCTGTGCGAGAACCTCTCCGGCTATGTCAAGAGCATCCTGAATCCCATTGTACAAAGACCCCCAGCTTTTGTCGTGACACTACGGACTTCCTACAGAAACTCAGCGCACATGGAGCAGTTGAACCAGGAGCACTCCTCGTCACAATGGATGTCTCGGCACTCTACACCAGCATCCCCCACGACGATGGCATTGCCGAAACGGCCTCAGTACTCAATGCCGTCAACTGTCAGTTTCCAGATGCAATTTTACAACTCATCCGCTTCATCCTGGACCACAATATCTTCACCTTCAACAACCAGTTCTTCATCCAGACACACGGAACAGCCATGGGGACCAAATTCGCACCTCAATATGCCAACATCTTCATGCACAGGTTCAAACAAGACTTCTTCACTGCACGGGACCTTCAACCGATGCTATACACTAGATACATCAATGACATTTTCTTCCTTTGGACTCATGGTGAACAATCACTGAAACAACTATATGATGACATCAACAAGTTCCATCCCACCATCAGACTCACCATGGACTACTCTCCGGAATCGGTTGCATTCTTGGACACACGCATCTCCATTAAGGACAGTCACCTCAGCACCTCACTATACCGCAAGCCCACGGATAACCTCACGATGCTCCACTTCTCCAGCTTCCACCCTAAACACGATAAAGAAGCCATCCCCTATGGACAAGCACTCCGTATACACAGGATCTGCCCGGGTGAGGAGGATCGCAACAGACACCTGCAGACGCTGAAAGATGCCCTCATAAGAACAGGATACAGTGCTCGACTCATCGATCAACAGTTCCAACGTGCCACAGCGAAAAACCGCACCGACCTCCTCAGAAGACAAACACGGGACACGGTGGACAGAGTACCCTTCGTTGTCCAGTACTTCCCCGGAGCGGAGAAGCAACGGCATCTCCTCCGGAGCCTTCAACATGTCATTGATGAAGATGAACATCTCACCAAGGCCATCCCCACACCCCCACTTCTTGCCTTCAAACAACCGCACAACCTCAAACAGACCATTGTCCGCAGCAAACTACCCAGCCTTCAGGAGAACAGTGACCACGACACCACACAACCCTGCCACAGCAACCTCTGCAAGACATGCCGGATCATCGACACAGATGCCATCACCGCACGTGAGAACACCATCCACCAGGTACACGGTACATACTCTTGCAACTCGGCCAACATTGTCGACCTGTTACGCTGCAGGAAAGGATGTCCCGAGGCATGGTACATTGGGGAAACCATGCAGACGCTGCGACAATGGATGAATGAACACCGCTCGACAACCACCAGGCAAGACTGTTCTCTACCTGTTGGGGAGCACTTCAGCGGTCACGGGCATTCAGCCTCTGATATTCGGGTAAGCGTTCTCCAAGGCGGCCTTCACGACACACGACGGCACAGAGTCGCTGAGCAGAAACTGATAGCCAAGTTCTGCACACATGAGGACGGCCTCAACCGGGATATTGGGTTCATGTCACACTATTTGTAACCCCCACAGCCTGCCTGGACCTGCAGAGTTTCACTGGCTGTCCTGTCTGGAGACAATACACATCTCTTTAGCCTGTCTTGATGCTCTCTCCACTCACATTGTTTGTATCTTAAAGACTTGATTCCAACCATTATTCTGTAAATTGAGTTTGTGTCTTTATAAGCCCTGTTTGTGAGCAGAATTCCCACTCACCTGAAGAAGGGGCTTGGGGCTCCGAAAGCTTGTAAGGCTTTTGCTACCAAATAAATCTGTTGGACTTTAACCTGGTGTTGTTAAACTTCTTCCCGAGATTAAAGTCATGATGTGGAGATGCCGGCGTTGGACTGGGGTAAAGACAGTAAGAAGTTTAACAACACCAGGTTAAAGTCCAACAGGTTTATTTGGTAGTGTGGCTTGTGAGGCTTTTGCAACCAAATAAACCTGTTGGAGTTTAACCTGGTGTTCAACTTCTTCCCGGGATTAAAGCGTGGGAGCTGTAAACCCGGGACCTGCAGGGTCGTATTCGGGCTGTGCGGCCTACAGCGGGTGTTTGTGAAGCCAGAGCTCCCTCCCGACCCCGACTCCCGGCTCCATTTCTCCCGCAGCCCCACCGACTCACCCACTGAAAAAAGCGGCTCCCGCACTCAGGGCTCCGAGCAAAGTGACACTGCGCACGCTCCAGATACATAACTGCGCTGCGCAATGGGCTCCTGTGGAATGAATAGGACACTTTCACACCCGCACGGGCACCTGGGTATTAACGGCGTCATTGTCAAAGACAATAATAGAAAATTATCTTGTGCAATTAGGATCAAATAATGTTTAAAAATGCATTCCTCGGAATTTGTGCGCTGCCATTCACTCTTTCTATAATTGATTTAAACCAGTGCTCTCCTGTGGGAATACCGCGAGTTTTTAAAACTTTTCCCACTGGTTTCCCTCTCTCTCTCTTCTCTCCTGAAGGAGCTCATACTGGTTGGGTAAATCCCACAGGGACTGGTTTCTTTCACTTTCTTTATCCTGATGCTGAATATTCTGTTTCATGGAATGATACATCACAGATGGAAACCATTTGGCTCGTCCTGCCCAGTCGGGCTGTCTTTAAGATCTATCCAATTAATCCCACAGCCCTGCTGGCAGAGTGAGAACAATGTATATATACTGCAGCAATGCAAGAGGTGAATGGAAAATGTTTTCCAGTTGCATACCTCTCAGACACACTCACCCCTAGAAAGATAAATTGACGTGTGTACTAAGCAGATATTGAGGTTCCACTTAAAATTAAAACAGAAGGTGCTGGAAAAATGTAGCAGTCACCGGGGCCGAGTTGATGGTCAAAATGATGGTGCTGAGCTGCTGTTAGAATGTAACCAGCAATTCAACAAGCCACTCAAAATATTGAATCAAATAAAATTGATCAAAGATTGAACCAAAGTATTCCGTTTTCCAACATGGTGCTATGATTTTTTGTGATGGTTTTAATGTTCTCACAATTACCTGGTGTAGTCTGGGTTTATTTTATACTCATTCCAACCCATCGCTGTTCATGAAGCACATTACCCCCACTCTGATTCCCCATCCCATCAGAGACAACTCAGTCACTGACTGGAAACTAGGGCTTTTCATGAGAGCTCTGACAACCGAGAATGCACAGTAGGCAGAATGAACCTGAGCTAACAAACCCCAGACAGTGAACATTATCTCCCAGACCCGAATATAAAGTAGTGAACATTCTCCCCACAGACCTGAATATAAAATAGCGAACATTATCCCCTCGACCCAATATAAAACAGTGAACATTATCCCCCCAGACCTGAATATAAAGCAGTGAACATTCTTCCCCCAGACCCGAATATAAAAGAGCGAACATTATACCCCCCAGACCCAAATATAAAACAATGAACATTATCCCCCCAGACCCGAATATAAAACAGTGAACATTATTCCCCCGACCCAAATATAAAACAATGAACATTATCCCCCAGACCTGAATATAAAACAGTGAACATTATCCCCCCCCAGACCCGAATATAAAACAGTAAACATTATCCCCCCTCAGACCCGAATATAAAACAATGAACATTATCCCCCCCAGACCCGAATATAAAACAGTGAACATTATCCCCCCAGACCCGAATATAAAACAGTGAACATTATCCCCCCAGACCCGAATATAAAACAGTGAACATTATCCCCTCCAGACACGAATATAAAACAGTGAACATTATCCCCCCAGACCAGAATATAAAACAGTGAACATTATCCCCCAGACCCGAATATAAAACAGTGAACATTATCCCCCCCAGACCCGAATATAAAACAGTGAACATTATCCTCCAGACCGGAATATAAAACAGTGAACATTATCCCCCCCCCAGACCCGAATATACAACAGTGAACATTAGCCGCCCCAGACCCGAATATAAAACAGTGAACATTATCCCCCAGACCCGAATATAAAAGAGTGAACATTATCCCCCCCCAGACCTGAATATAAAACAGTGAATATTATCCCCCCCAGACCCGAATATAAAACAGTGAACATTATCCCCCCCAGATCCGAATGTAAGAGTGAACATTGTCCCCCCCAGACCCGAATATAAAACAGTGAACATTATCCCCCCCCAGACCTGAATATAAAACAGTGAATATTATCCCCCCCAGACCCGAATATAAAACAGTGAACATTATCCCCCCCAGATCCGAATGTAAGAGTGAACATTGTCCCCCCCAGACCCGAATATAAAACAGTGAACATTATCCCCCCCCAGACCTGAATATAAAACAGTGAATATTATCCCCCCCAGACCCGAATATAAAACAGTGAACATTATCCCCCCCCAGACCTGAATATAAAACAGTGAACATTGTCCCCCCCAGACCCGAATATAAAACAGTGAACATTATCCCCCCCCAGACCTGAATATAAAACAGTGAACATTATCCCCCAGACCCGAATATAAAAGAGTGAACATTATCCCCCCCCAGACCTGAATATAAAACAGTGAATATTATCCCCCCCAGACCCGAATATAAAACAGTGAACATTATCCCCCCCAGATCCGAATGTAAGAGTGAACATTGTCCCCCCCAGACCCGAATATAAAACAGTGAACATTATCCCCCCCCAGACCTGAATATAAAACAGTGAATATTATCCCCCACAGACCCGAATATAAAACAGTGAACATTATCCCCCCCAGATCCGAATGTAAGAGTGAACATTGTCCCCCCCAGACCCGAATATAAAACAGTGAACATTATCCCCCCCCAGACCTGAATATAAAACAGTGAATATTATCCCCCCCAGACCCGAATATAAAACAGTGAACATTATCCCCCCCCAGACCTGAATATAAAACAGTGAATATTATCCCCCCCAGACCCGAATATAAAACAGTGAACATTATCCCCCCAAGACCCGAATATAAAACAGTGAACATTATCCCCCCCAGACCCAAATATAAAACAGTGAACATTATCCCCCCCAGACCTGAATATAAAACAGTGAACATTATCCCCCCCAGACCCGAATATAAAGCAGTGAACATTATCCCCCAGACCCGAATATAAAGCAGTGAACATTATCCCCCCCAGACCCGAATATAAAACAGTGAACATTATCCCCCCCAGACCCGAATATAAAACAGTGAACATTATCCCCCCCAGACCCGAATATAAAACAGTGAACATTATCCCCCAGACCCGAATATAAAACAGTGAACATTATCCCCCCCAGACCCGAATATAAAACAGTGAACATTATCCCCCAGACCCAAATATAAAACAGTGAACATTATCCCCCCCAGACCCGAATGTAAAACAGTGAACATTATCCCCCCCAGACCCGAATATAAAACAGTGAACATTATCCCCCAGACCCGAATATAAAACAGTGAACATTATCCCCCCCAGACCCGAATATAAAACAGTGAACATTATCCCCCAGACCGGAATATAAAACAGTGAACATTAACCCCCCCAGAACCGAATATAAAACAGTGAAGATTATCCCCCCCAGACCCGAATATAAAACAGTGAACATTATCCCCCAGACCCGAATATAAAACAGGGAACATTATCCCCCCCGGACCCGAATATAAAACAGTGAACATTATCCCTCAGACCCGAATATAAAACAGTGAACATTATCCCTCAGACCCGAATATAAAACAGTGAACATTATCCGCCAGATCCGAATATAAAACAGTGAACATTATCCCTCAGACCCGAATATAAAACAGTGAACATTATCCGCCAGATCCGAATATAAAGCAGTGAACATTATCCCCCCCCAGACCCGAATATAAAACAGTGAACATTATCCCCCCCAGACCCAAATATAAAACAGTGAACATTATCCCCCAGACCCGAATATAAAACAGTGAACATTATCCCCCCCAGACCCGAATATAAAACAGTGAACATTATCCCCCCAGACCCGAATATAAAACAGTGAACATTATTCCCCCCCAGACCCGAATATAAAACAGTGAACATTATCCCCCCCAGACCCGAATATAAAACAGTGAACATTATCCCCCCCAGACCCGAATATAAAACAGTGAACATTATCCACTCCACACTTGAATACAAAATTGTCCTGATGGATTCAGACAACATTATCACAATATTCCAAATGTGTTTTTTCCAGGAATAGATTCAGCGGCTGCATCACTGGAGGCCAGAGATACTCTCCTCATACTCGGCTCATGTGAGGAATCCCTCCAATGAGGCTCAGGAATGCTGCAACCAGAGTCACGTGACCACCAAGTGTGTAACTGAACAAACTACCGCAACGTTGAAGATGTGTTTCAGTGAGAAATGATTTGCTTCACCTGTTGCTTCAGATGAGAGAGAAAATGTCCCTTTCTGGGGTAATTTGACCTTGACCCAGGCACTTTTCAGATCTGAAAGTGATGGCCTTTAGCACAATCACAAGGCTGCACAATACAGAGGGAACACTAATCTGTTTCATTCTGTGACTATGTCGTGGTTACACGAGTGATACTTTCCACTAATTAGCTGCCAGCACCAAAAAGGCATTCAGCCCCCCACACAAATGAGCAAGACTGGGTATGAATATCTTTATTTGGTAGCAAATACCATTAGCTTTCGGAGCGCTGCTCCTTCATCAGATAGAGCTCTCAAACAGGGCACAGAGACACAAAATCAAGTCACAGAATACTGATTAGAATGCGAATCTCTACTGCTAACCAGGTCTTAAAGATACAAACAATGTGAGTGGAGGGAGCATTAAGCACAGGTTAAAGAGATGTGTATTGTCTCCAGACAGTAACCCCCACAGCTTGCCTCCTGGACTTGCAGAATCTCACTGGCTGTCCTGTCTGGAGACAATTGGAAATCTTAAGCAGTGGAACCTTTCAGACACTGAATTGTACAGTTTGCACCAAACATCAATTTCAGATTTCAGGAAAAGTTCATAAACTTATTATCAACAAGTTCCTGTTGAGAGTTCCTGAATTTAAAAAATCACAGATGGTGCTTTTAAAAAGGGACACAGCAGCCCTGAAAATCAGTGACATCTCAGAACATTAAACTTCAGCCAGTTGTAGCGATTGTTAATGTCAGCAGAAACAAACCAAATATTGTCAGACTATCAATCCTGGATGTGATTAACAGCTGCAGTAACTGCAAAGTCCAACTCCTGCTGACAATTGTGAACTTGCAGATGTGTCAGCAAGTGGGATGACCGAGTGTATCCCTTCCCACACACAGAGCAGGTGAATGGCCTCTCCCCAGTGTGCGTGAGCTCATGGAAATGCAGGCTGCCAGACTGAGTGAATCCCTTCCCACACATGGAGCAAGTGAATGGTCTCTCCCCAGTGTGAGTGCGTTGATGAGCAGTGAGGATTGATAACTGCCTGAAACTCTTTCCACAGTATGTGCAAATAAATGGCTTCTCCTCAGTGTGAATTCGCTGATGTGACAGGAGGCCGGATGAATTGGTGAATTCCCTCCCACACGTGGAACAGGTGAACAGCCTTTCCCCAGTGTGAACTCGCTTGTGTGCACTGAGGTTGGATGAAGACCTGAACCTCTTTCCACAGGAAGTGCAGCTGAACGGTCTCTCCTCTGTGTGAACTCGCTGGTGTGACAGCAGGTTAGATGACAGAGTGAATCTCTTACCACACACAGAACAGGTGAATGGCTTCTCTCCTGTGTGAATTCGCTGGTGTGACCAAAGACCGGATGGCCCAGCAAAATCCTTCCCACACAAGGAGCAGGTGAACGATCTCTCCCCAGTATGAACTCGCTGATGTGCACTGAGGTTGGATGAACATGAGAACCCCTTTCCACAGGTGGAGCAGCTGAACGGCCTCTCCTCAGTGTGAGTTCGCTGGTGTAACAGCAGGTGGGATGAGGTAGTGAATCCTTTCCCACACACAGAACAGATGAATGGCCTCTCTCCAGTGTGACTGTGTCTATGGTTTTCCAGCAAGTATGGATAATTGAATCCTTTACCACAATCCTCACATTTCCACGGTTTGTCCATGGTGCTGGTATCCTTCTGTCTCTCCAGGTTGGATGATTAGTTGAAGCCTCACCCACATACAGACCATGTGTATGGTTTCTCCCCACTGTGAATGGTGTAATGTCTTTCAGGATATGTAACTTGTTAAAGCTCTATCCACAGTCAGTTCACTGGAGCACTCTCACTTGGGTGTGTGTGTGTCTCCGTTCTTTTGCTGTCACATTGAATTTTGAAATTTTCTCCCACTGACAAAACAGGGAATGATTTCTCCCTCCACTGTCAAAAGCAATCATATTCAGGCCAGAATGAATCGAATGGCTCTGTCAGACTTTGATCTGAAGTTTAGTTTGAGTTTCCTGTCTGTGAATCCTCCTCATCAAGTTCCCTGCAAAAAGAGTTTTAAAAAACTAATTCAGAACAGACAATTTCAGTTTCCACGAAACATTTCTCTATCTCATTTATCTTGAGCTGTAATCCCCATCCCACACTCTCTCTCTTGTCCCCGAGCTGAAATCAAACTCATTGCCCCATCTCCACTCTGAGCCCAGCTCCCTCTCCCTCCAGCTGGATTCAGTCCTCCAGACCATGTGCAGATTGAGAGTACAATCAAGGAGTCAATTATTTTCCTTCCAAGTCAGGGGACGTGCAGCCCCACTGACTCTGTTGTTACCACAATAGGCACATGTGCTCTGCCCACCAATGAAACACCGCGGTGACCATTAACATGGGCCTGTTCCTAGGAAAGGCTTCATTTTATTTGTGCCACAACAGCAGGGGAATTACCTCCTGCACAGACACAAAGGTATCATCAGTCACAGAAAATAATTGCAGCTGGTGTCTCAAACCTCATTTTACCATTTGCTCTCAGACATTCTCAATTCAATTTTGAAATGCAAACTGAAATCTGGCATTGTGGGGTAAATTAAAACACATTTTAATGGTCATTTTCAGAATGACTATTCCTGAGAATTAATTCCCAAGTCAGTAAATTAAAATTCTCATCAGCAATGGAGGTGGCACAGTGGTTAGCACTGCTGCCTCACAGCTCCAGGGACCTGGGTTCGATTCCCAACTGGGGTTACTGTCCTTGTGTAGTCTGCCCGTTCTCCCCATGTCTGCGTGGGTTTTCTCCAGATGCTCCGGTTTCCTCCCATTGTCCAAAGAGATGCCAGTTGGGGGAATTGGCTATGCTAAATTGCCCCTTAGGGTCCTGGGATGAGTAGGTTAGAGGGATTAGCAGGTTACATATGTGGGGTTACGGGAACAGGGCCTAGGTGGGATTGTTGCCAGTGCAGACTCGATGGGCCGAATCACCTCCTTCAGCACTGTCGGGATTCTATGAAATACATTGGGAGAATTGCTATTTTAATGGGTATTTTCACAAGTGCTATAAAATGATTTTTCAAAACAAATTATTATTTTCTTCAACAGATGATTAATAAATAAACAGTATTTAATAAAACTACCACCCAATATGGGGTTCTGGATTCTAACTCAGGGTTTCTGAGCTCCAGGAACCACTAACTGAACCAACCGGGAATTGTCTCCGCAAAACTTCCCCAACTCCCTCCCGGGAAAAAGCTGCAAACCCGGGAGCTGCAGCTTTTTACTGGGGGTGTTGGGGCCTCCAGCGGGTGTTTGTGAATCCTCCCCACTCACCTGGGCCTGTTCCCGGGAGGGAGGGAGGGAGGGAGAAGCCCCGCAGCTGCAAACCAGGGAGCTGACAATGATTCTGAAGGGTTTGCGGATCCACAAAGTGTTTCCAAATCCTCCCAGCCACCGCCTAACGCTGACTCCGCTTCTCCGGGACAAACAAGCGCCAAGGACAGCAATGACACTGCGCATGCTCCACATCACAATGACCGAGGGACTGATTGACGGCAGCTCCGGACCAATAGGAAGAGGGGGCGGAGCTGGAGGACCGAGCGGGAGCGGCTGGTCCTCCAACCAATCGGAGTGAATGAGGGGCGCGACCTGAAGCATGCGCAGTGCGGGTAATGGCGACGGACGGCCGGTTTGAGTTTGGAAGCGAGATCAATACGAGGTAGAGGGCGGCGCGCGGGGAATGATAAATGTGGCGGGTGGGTGGAGAGACTTTGTAAACATGTTGTTCAAACCCAAACCCCGGAAATGAACTTCCCGGTCCCCCCCTTTGTACCCAATGGAGCGGCAGCTTGTAGTGTTAGACCCGGGCTGACTGCCGCCATTGAGGCTGCATGTGGGAGGCCGGCAGGGATTGTGATCGGAGAGCGAAGCCCTGACGTCACAATGGAATGGGTGAGAGTGTGACGTCACAATGGAATGGGTGAGGGTGTGTCGTCACAATGGAATGGGTGAGTGTGATGTCACAATGGAAGGGGTGAGAGTTCCAGATGAGCTGAGACTGGGCTGGAGTCGGGCGATGGCACTGACATGTGGCCCGGTGGCACAGTGGTTAGTGCAGCTGCCTAACAGCGCCAGGGACCCGGGTTCAATTCCAGCCTCGGGTCGCTGTCTGTGCAGAGTTTCTACATTCTACCCGTGTCTGTGTGGGTTTCCTCCGGGTGTTCCGGTTTCCTTCCACAGTCCAAAGATGTGCTGGTTAGACGGATTGGCCATGATAAATTGCCACTTGGTATCAGGGGGTTAACAGGTAAATATGTGGATAGGGCCTGGATGGGATTGTTGTCGGTGCAGGCTCGATGGGCTGAATGGCCTCCTTCTACGCTGTATTTTATTATTCATTATCATTAATTAATTACTATTAATGCTTCTATGAATGAAGGTGGTCTTGATGATGATGTGGACATGTGGCTGGAAGCTCATCTTGGGATGAACTATTTCACCCTGGTTATGAACAGCCTGGTCCAGCCTCAGACAGTTGCCAGGAGGAGAGATAAAGTTGTTGGTGAGGGAGTGGAGTTCATAGTGGGGACTGAACACAATGGGTTCAGTCTTCCCAGTATTTATATGAAATAAATTTCTGTTCTTTCAGTACTGGATGTCAGACAAGTCAGGATGGTGTGTGAGTTGGAGAGGAACTTGGAGCTGATGGTGTTCACAGGGTTTGGAAATTCTGTCAAAGTTCCTGTTGAGTTGTCGATGCATAAAATCTCTCTCCTCACCTCCGGCCTCTCCTACTTCTCTCTGTTTCCACTCAGGGTGTGGAGATGCCGGCGTTAGACTGGGGTAAGCATAGTAAGAAGTCTCACAACACCAGGTTAAAATCCAACAGGTTAATTTGGTAGCATAAGCCACAGGCTTTTGGAGTGCTGCCCCTTCATCAGATGAGTGTGAGTTCTGTTCACAAACAGGGCATATAAAGACACAAACTCAATTTACAAGGTAATGGTTGGAATGCGAGTCTTTCCAGGGAATCAAGTCTTAAAGGTACAAACAATGTGAGTGGAGAGAGGGTTAAGCACAGGTTAAAGAGATGTGTATTGTCTCCAGCCAGGACAGTTGGTGAGATTTTGCAAGCCCAGGCATGTCGTGGGGATTACAGATAGTGTGACATGAACCCAAGATCCCGGTTGAGGCCGTCCTCATGTGTGATTGACAGATCCATGCTCACTGCTTCCTGCCCTGGACGCAGTGAGCTGAAAATTTCCATGCAGGCTGCCAGACAGATAGATGTCCACATTACTGGAGTAAAAATGTGTGGAATATACAGACCGAATTCACTTCATTCCCTTCAGTTGCTGCAAGTCCCCAATTTCCCCCAGAATGAGAAAAGAAATGGAAAGGGGGAAACATTGATTTCCTCCCAGATGTTGCCCAGAGGAGGAAGATTCACTCTGAAGCTCATTGGCCAACTTCTGCATTGTGACGTCACAATGGAGCCCTGCCTGAATCAGCCAATAGGAGTCACTCTGCTCCACGGTGATGTCTCCGGGTTCCAGTGCGCAGGCCCGGGCGCGCGGACCCGGGAGCCCCGCCCCCATCCATTGTTCCCCATCCCCTTACACCTCCTTGAGTCAAGGTTTCCAGGCAACCGGCTGGCGGCTCCGGCCAGAACGAGAAGCCGCTCGGTGAGCTCCCCCTCCCCCTGGCCCGGGACTGCGCATGTGCGGGGGAGAGGGAAAGCTGCGCATGTGCGGGGGAGAACCCACCCTCTGATCTTCATGCTGAGGTGTTGACCAATGGGAATAGTTGGAGGACCGGAAGGATTCTGGTCTTCCGGCCAATCTGAGCGCAGGCTTTGTGTGAATGAAGATTGATCTTCAGACTGACTGAAACTTCCTCCTGTCACTAATATCTGTGAGTAAAACACTTTCTTTTCTCCCCCTTTCCATTTCTTTTCTCATTCTGGGGGAAATTGGGGACTTGCAGCAACTGAAGGGAAAGGAATTGAATCCAGGGAGGGTGCAGACTCTGGAAAGGTTGGCCCAGGTCTCTCTCTCTCTCTTAAACCAGAAAATGATCAATTTCTGCCCATTGTTTGCTGTTAGCCAATCTTCTATCCACGCCAATATGTTCCCCCCGCAGCATGAATTTTTATTTGCTGCAATAACCTTTGATGTGGCACCTCATCAAATGTCTTCTGGAAATCTGAGTACAGCGCATCCACCGGTTTCCCTTTATCCAATTCCCGATGGGGAATTTTAGAAAATTGAACAACACATCAACTATCTCACTCTGTTAAGACCCGAGAATGAAGCCCAGCAGGACCCGAGGACTCATCAGCCCACAGCTCCAACAGTTTGCTGAGGACCACTTCCCTGGGAATTGTGCTTTTTCAGAGTTCATCCCACACTTCTGTTTTCTGATTTCCAGCTGTTTCTGAGTTTTAACTGTATCCTCTATTGTGAACACCGAGGCAAAATACTTGCTCAATTCATCTCCCAGCTCCTTATTTTTCATTATCAATTCCTGGACTCACTTTCTATTAGACAGTTAAGAAATGAGGTGGAGCAAGTGACTGAAGTGTCAGTCGGGGAGCACTATTGGGAGCACCAATACTTTCAAAATAGTTCTGGAAAAAGATAGGACAGGTCCACAGGTCAAGGCCCTAAACTGGAGCAGGGCCACTTTTGTGGGCATTAGGCAGGATCGAGCAGATGTTGATTAGGTGAGTTTGTTTGAAGGGAAAGGAATGACTGGCAAATGGGAGGTTTTAAAAGTGTGATGGCAAGAGTCCAGGGGCAGTATATTCCTGTTAAGATGAAGAGAAAGAATGGTAAATTTAGGGATCTCTGGCAGACAAGGGACATTGAGGCTCTGGTCAGGTAAAAGAAGGAAGCATACATTGGGTTTAGGCAATCGGGGACAAGTGAATCACTCTGACTATAAAAAGTGTAAGAAAATACTGAAGAGGGAAATCAGGAGGACAAAATGAGGGTCTGATATGGATCTGGCAGGTAAGATTAAAGAAAATTCCAAGAGGTTCTATCACGATATTAAGAGTAAAAGGGTGGCTAGAGAGAGAATAGATCCCCTTAAAAATCAGTATGGCCATCTGTGTGTGGAGCCACAGGAGATGGGTGAGATTTTTAATGAATACTTCTCCTCTGTGTTTACTGCGGAGAGCACCATGAGTGCTAAAGAAATAAGGGAAACAAGTGGTGATGTCTTGGGCACACGCACGTTACTTGGGAGGAGGCATCTGCAGCCTTATAAAAGCAAATTACTGCGGATGCTGGAATCTGAAACCAAGAGAGAAAATGCTGGAAAATCTCAGCAGGTCTGGCAGCATCTGCAAGGAGAAAAAAGAGCTGATGTTTCTTGTCTAGATGACCCTTTGTCAATGCTCTGGAACATCAGTTCTTTTCTCTCCATACAGATGCTGCCAGACCTGCTGAGAATGGGGAGAGAGTGTGTGGGGTGGAGATTTACAGCTTTTGGGGAATGAGAGAGGAAAGAATGTTCCATAGAAATTGTCTGTTCTGAATTTCTATCCTGTACTGACACTGATGACTTTTGTAAACTCATTTTACAGGATATTGAAAGAGAAAACACAGGCCGAAATCTCAAACGTCACGTCTCGATCAGACAGAGTCATATTCCTTGGGACCTCAATATCATCGGACTTTGAATCCAGAAGGAGAAGTGATTGTCCAGTCTGTCAATTTGAAAAGATTTGAAATGTCAGTGAGAGTGAAAAAGCATCAATACACTGACACACTTGAGTGAGAGTGTTCCAATGCACTGACGAAAGAGCTTTAACCAGTTACACAGTCTGAATAAATATCACACCATTCACAGCGGGGAGAGACTGTAATCTTGTTCTGTGTGTGGACGAAGTTTCAACTAATTGTCCACCCAAGAGAGAGGTAAGGACACCTGCACCATGGAGAAACCATGGAAATGTGTGGACTGTGGGAAGAGATACAGATACCCGGTTGTGAACGTGCCCTCGTCATTCCACAGGAGCCTATTGCGCAGGCGCAGTGCTGTATCTGGAGCATCCGCAGTGTCACTTTGCTCGGAGTCCTGTGAATGGGGGAGACGCCTTTTTCAGTGGGTGAGTTGGTGGGGCTGCGGGAGAAATGTAGCCGGGAGTCGGGGTAGGGAGGGAGCTCTGGCTTCACAAACACCCGCTGTCGGCCGCACGGCCCGAATAGACCCTGCAGGTCCAGACATCTCTTCTCTCAGAGGATTTCTCTTCCACAGGGACCAGTGGAAGCTCAGGATCATTGAATATATTCCAGTTCGACAGATCTTTGACTGACAAGGGTGTCAAGGATTATGGGGAACAGACAAGAAGATGGAGCAAAAGCTAAGATGTGGGGGGATTTCTTCACTCAAGGATGTGGTAAATCTTTGGAATTCTCAATCCCTGAGGACCGTGAAACCTCAGTCATCAACTATTTTCAAGAGAGAGATTGATTGGTTTCTAGATATTGAAGATATCAAGGGATATGGGTTTAGTGTGGGGAGAATGATGCTGAGGTAGATGAACGAATTATCTCATTGAATAGTTTAAAAGACTCGATGGGCCAAATGGCCGACTACAGCTCCTATTTGTTCTGGTCTCTGTGTCCAGGACAGGAAGCAGTGAGCATGGATCTGTCAATCAGCCTCAATCAGCACCTTCAGGAGAATTGGGAGGGTGAATATTAGATACAGCAGAGTGAGAATGGAGGGAGAGTGTGTGGGATGGAGATTTACAGCTTTTGGGGACTGAAATAGGAAAGAATGTTCCATAGAAACTAGAACCATAGAAAATTACAGCTCAGAAACAGGCCTTTTGGCCCTTCTTGTCTGTGCCGAATCATTTTATGCCTCGTCCCACTGACCTGCACTTGGACCATATCCCTCCACACCCCTCTCCATGAACCCGTCCAAGTTTTTCTTAAATGTTAAAAGCATTTAACTATTTTATTTGGCAGCTCATTCCACACTCCCACCACTCTCTGCGTGAAGAAGCCCCCCCTAATATTCCCTTTAAACTTTTCTCCTTTCACTCTTAACCCATGCCCTCTGGTTTTTTTCTCCCCGAGCCTCAGCGGAAAAAGCCTGCTTGCATTCACTCTATCTATACCCATCAAAATCTTATACACCTCTATCAAATCTCCCCTCAATCTTCTACGCTCCAGGGAATAAAGTCGCAACCTATTCAATCTCTCTCTGTAACTCAGCTTCTCAAGTCCCAGCAACATCCTTGTGAACCTTCTCTGCACTCTTTCAACCTTATTAACATCCTTCCTGTAACTAGGTGAGCAAAACTGTACACAATACTCCAGATTCGGCCTCACCAATGCCTTATATAACCTTACCATAACGCTCCAACTTTTATACTCGATACTCCGATTTATGAAGGCCAATGTACCAAAGACACTCTTTACGACCCTATCCACCTGTGACATCACTTTTAGGGAATTCTGTACCTGTATTCCCAGATCCCTCTGTTCAACTGCACTCTTCAGAGTCCTACCATTTACCCTGTACGTTCTTCTTTGGTTTGTCCTTCCAAAGTGCAATATCTCACACTTGTCTGCATTAAATTCCATTTGCCATTTTTCAGCCCATTTTTCTAGTTGGTCCAAATCCCTCTGCAAGCTTTGAAAACCTTCCTTACTGTCCACTACACCTCCAATCTTTGTATCATCAGCAAACTTGCTGATCCAATTGACCACATTATCATCCAGATCATTGATATAGATGACAAACAACAATGGACCCAACACCGATCCCTGCGGCACACCACTAGTCACAGGCCTCCACTCAGAGAAGCAATCCTAGAACTGTCTGTTCTGAATTTCTATCCTGTACTGACACTGATGACTTTTGTAAACCCATTTTACAGGATATTGAAAGAGGAATCACAGGCCGAAATCTCAAACGTCGCGTCTAGATCTGACAGAGTCATATTCCTTGGGAGCTGAATATCATCGGACTTTGAATCCAGAAGCAGAAATGATTTGAAAAGATTTCAAACATCAGTATGACTGGAAAAGTACCAACACTCTGCCACACTCGAGTGAGAGTGTTCCAGTGCACGGACTAAAGAGTTTCAACCAGTTCCACAGCCTGAATAAATATCACATCATTCACAGCGGGGAGAGACTGTACTTGTGTTGTGAGCGTGGACGAGGCTTCAACTGATTGTCCACCCAAGAAAGAGGCAAGGACACCTGCACCATGGAGAAACCATGGAAATGTGGGGACTGTGGGAAGAGATACAGTTACCCATCAGAGCTGGAAGCTCATCGGCGCAGCCACACTGGGGAGAGGCCATTCACCTGCTCGCAGTGTGAGAAGGGATTCATTCAGTCATCCAGCCTGCAGAGACACCAGCAAATTCACACTGGAGAGAGACTGTTCATCTGCTCTCAGTGTGGAAAGGGATTCACTCGGTCATCCCACCTGCAGACACACCAGCGAGTTCACACTGGAGAGAGACCGTTCACCTGCTCTCAGTGTGGGAAGGGATTCACTCAGTTATCCAGCCTGCAGACACACCAGCGAGTTCACACTGGGGAGAGGCCCTTCACCTGCTCTCAGTGTGGGGAGGGATTCACTTGTTCATCTAACCTGCAGGTGCACCAGCGAGTTCACACTGGGGAGAGGCCATTCACCTGCTCTCAGTGTGAGAAGGGATTCATTTGTTTATCCCGCCTGCGGAGGCACCAGCGAGTTCACACTGGGGAGAAACCATTCACCTGCTCTCAGTGTGGGAAGGGATTCACTGACTCATCCAGCCTGCGGATACACCAGCGAGTTCACACTGGGGAGAGGCCGTTCACCTGCTCTCAATGTGGGAAGGGATTCAGAGTTTCATCCCAGCTGCTGAGACACCAACAATTTCATGAGTGATTCCAGAGGTTGGATTCTGCTGTTATTGTTTCTGCTCTCAATTACATCCAGGACTGCATTTTGTTCATTCTCACAGTTGGTCAATGGGGAGGGTCAGGGGGTTTCTTTCTGCTGGACTGGCCGGTCTCACGACTTTGCCTCCAGTGGGCTGATTCTCTTTGAGTCTTGTTGCGAATACCTGGTTTCAGATTTCACAAGGATCACAGAGTGACAGGATGTTAGGAGGTTATAGAGGTTTAGAACATGGAAACAGGCCCTTCGGCCCAACTTGTCCATGCTGCTCAGTTTTTACCACTAAGCTAGTCCCAAAAGGGGCGGCACGGTGGCACAGTTGTTAGCACTGCTCCTTCACAGCTCCAGGGACCTGGGTTCAATTCCCGGCTTGGGTCACTGTCTGTGTGGAGTTTGCACATTCTCCTCGTGTTTGCGTGGGTTTCCTCCGGGTGCTCCGGTTTCCTCCCACAGTCCAAAGATGTGCGGGTTCGGTTGATTGGCCATGCTAAAAATTGCCCTTAGTGTCCTGAGATGCGTAGGTTAGAAGGATTAGTGGGTAAATATGTAGGGATATGGGGATAGGGCCTGGGTGGGATTGTGGTCGGTGCAGACTCGATGGGCCGAATGGCCTCTTTCTGTACTGTAGGGTTTCTATGTTTCTGTGTTAATTGCCCGTATTTTGCCCATATCCCTCCATACCCATCTTACCCATGTAACTGTCTAAATGCTTTTGAAAAGACAGTATTGTACCCGCCTCTACTACTGCCTCTGGCAACTCGTTCCAGACACTCACCACCACCTGAGTGAAAAACTGCCCCTCTGGACCCTTTTGTAACTCTCCCCTCTCACTTTAAACCTAAAACTAAGAACAAGGAATGTATCGATAAAATGATTAGAGAACAGAGCCAACGTTTCGAGTCTGGATGACACTTCATATGAGCTGTTATGAAGGGTCATCCAGTATCAAAACATTAGCTATATTCTCTCTCCACAGATGCCGTCAGACCCGCTGAGATTTTCCAGCATTTTCTGTTTTTGTTTCAGATTCCAGCATCCGCAGTATTTTACTTTTATGATAAAATGATTAGTTCTGATTGGAATCCCCACGACCCTCCCGCAAGACAGGGGGAGTGATGGCAAAGGGAGAAAAAGGATAAGGATGATAAAGACTGCGTTCTGATTCTCGGTGCCCATGTAGTTTTAACAAAACGAGTGAACCAGTTTATAAAGAACAGAAGTTACCCATCGCTAACAAAAACTGATCAAATTAAAATAATTAGGTTGAGGAAGAGAACAAAAGAATTAATAGATGAAGTTTAAAATCAACTTTGTTTTGCTGTTAGAGAAGTTTTTAAAAATTATGTAAAGTGATGTAACTGTGTAACAAGTGTTTTCTGTTCACTCCCCGCTTTAGGTCCTGTAGAAAAGTTAACCCTTTCAGCAGACAGTTGATTTCGTCATAGAGTCATAGAGGTTTACAGCATGGAAACGGGCCCTTTGGCCCAACTTGTCCATGCCGCCCCTTTTTTAACCCCTAAGTTAGTCCCAATTGCCCGCGTTTGGCCCATATCCCTCTATACCCATCTTACCCATGTAATGGTCCAAACACTTTTTAAGGTTGAACCCACCTCTACTATTACTGCTAGCACGAGGGGACATAGCTTTAAATTGAGGGGTGAGAGTTCTTTACTAGAGAGTAGTAAGGGCGTGGAATGCCCTGCCTGCAGCAGTCGTGGACTCGTCAACATTAAGAGCATTCAAATGGTTATTGGATAAACATATGGATGATATTGGAATAGTGTAGATTAGAGGGGCTTTAGATTGGTTCCACTGGTCGGCGCAACATCGAGGGCCAAAGGGCCTGTACTGCGCTGTAATGTTTTATGTTCTATTACCTCTGGCAGCTTTTTCCAGACACTCATCACCCTCTGTTAGAAAGAAATGCCCCTCTGGACCCTTTTGTATCTCTCCCCTCTCTTAAACCTATGCTCTCTAGTTTTAGACTCCCCTACCTTTGGGAAAAGATGTTGACTATGTAGCTGATCTATGCTTCTCATTATTTTATAAACCTCTATAAGGTCATCCCTAAGCCTCCTACACTCCAGGGAAAAACGTCTCAGTCTATCCAGCCTCTCCTTATAACTCAAACCATCAAGTCCTGGTAGCATCCTTGTAAATCATTTCTGCACTCTTTCTAGTTTAATAATATCCTTTCCATAATAGGGTGACCAGAACTGTACACAGTATTCCACATGTGGTCTTCCCAATGTCTTGTACAACTTCAACAAGACATTCCAACTCCTGTATTCAATGTTCTGACCGATGAAACCAAGCATGCCGAATGCCTTCTTCACCACTCTGTCCATCTGTGACTCCACTTTCAAGGAGTTATGAACCTGTACCCCTCGATCTCTTTGTTCTTTAACTCTCCCCAACGCCCAACCATTAACCTGCCCAGGTTCGATCGACCAAAATGCATCACCTCGCATTTATCTAAATTAAACTCCATCTGCCATTCGTCAGCCCATTGGCCCAATTGATCAAGATCCTGTTGCAATCCTAGATAACCTTCTTCACTGTCCACTATGCCACCAATCTTGGTGCCATCTGAAAACTTACGATCCATGCCTCCTACATTGTCATCCAAATCATTCTTATAAATGTCAAATAACAGTGGACCCAGCAGCGATCCCTGAGGCACCCCGCTGGTCACAGGCCTTCAGTAGGGCAGATGGACGGCTGAATCCCTTCCCACACACACAGCAGGTGAAGGGCCTCTCCCCAGTGTGAATTCTCTGGTGGTTCAATAGGGCAGATGGGCGGCTGAATCCCTTCCCACACACACAGCAGGTGAATGGCCTCTCCCCAGTGTGAATTCTCTGGTGGTTCAATGGGGCAGATGGGCGGCTGAATCCCTTCCCACACACACAGCAGGTGAATGGCCTCTCCCCAGTGTGAGTATATTGGTGCTTTAGCAGATCCTTTTTGTTTTTAAAGCTCTTCTTACAGTCAGAACAATTAAAAAGTTTGTTGTCAGAGTGAATAAGTTGATGTGTCTGCAGGTGGGATGACTGAATGAATCCTTTCCCACACACAGAGCAGGTGAACGGTCTCTCCCCAGTGTGAATGCGTTGGTGTGTCAGCAGATCTTTTTTGCATTTAAAACTCTTCTCACAGTCAGAACACGTAAACAGTTTCTCATCCGTGTGAACAAGTTGGTGTGTCACAATGTGGGATGAGCGAGTGAATCCCTTCCCACACACAGGGCAGGTGAACAGCCTCTCCCCAGTGTGAACCTGTTGGTGTGTCAGAAGGTTGTATGAATGGGTGAATCCCTTCCCACAAACGGAGGAGGTGAACGGTCTCTCCCCAGTGTGACTGCACCAATGAACTTCCAGTTGTGATGGGAAACCGAATCCTTTCCCGCACTCCACACATTTCCACGGTTTCTCCATGGTGCTGGTGCCCTTGTGTTTCTCCAGGTTGGATGATCAGTTGAAACCTCGTCCACACACACAACATACATGTAGATTCACCCTGCTGTGAACTGTGTGATGTTTTTTCAGGCTGTGGACGAGTTAAAGCTCTTTCCACAGCCAGTTCACTGGAACACTCTCAATCGGGTGTGTGTTTGTTCCAATGCTTTTCCGGTCACACTGATGTTTAAAGTCTTTACTGACAGACAGAAGAGTCAAACATTTCTCCTCCCGCATTCAAAGACCGATGATATTCAGCTCCTAATGAACAAAATGACTTTGCCAGTCATGATGTTCGGTTTGAGTTTTCTGTCTGCCAATCCTCCACTTCCAATATCGTGTAAAAAAAAATTTGGAAAAGTCATCACTGTCAGTCCGGAATAGAAATCCTGAACAGACAATTCTAGTTTCTCCGGAACATTTTTTCCTCTCTTGTTCCCCAAAATCTGTAAATCCCCATCCCACACACTCTCCCTCCTCCCTGGGCTTAAACCCATCTCACCATCTGTACCATTTCTTTCCTCCACTCCCAGTTTTCTCCCTCCCTCTCCTCTGTCTGTGTTCAGTTCTCCAGCTCCTGTCTGCAGACTGACAATAAAACCAATGGCTCTTATTGGGGGTGTTGGGGCCTCCAGAGGGTGTTTGTGAATCCTCCCCGCCCACCTCCCAGGGTTTCCTTCCTTCCCAGAGATCAGAGTCCTCATTGATTTGAGGCCAAACTGTAACCTCTTATTTATTGTCCCCCTCCCCCATCCTCTGATGTGAACCATCCTCCAGTGGCTGAGCCAGGGTGGGGCCGTTAACCTGGGCCTGTTCCCGGGAGGGAGGGAGGGAGAAGCCCCGCAGCTGCAAACCAGGGAGCTGACAATGATTCTGAAGGGTTTGCGGATCCACAAAGTGTTTCCAAATCCTCCCAGCCACCGCCTAACGCTGACTCCGCTTCTCCGGGACAAACAAGCGCCAAGGACAGCAATGACACTGCGCATGCTCCACATCACAATGCCCGGGGACTGATTGACGGCAGCTCCGGACCAATAGGAAGAGGGAACGGGACTGGAGGACCGAGCGTGAGCGGCTGGTCCTCCAACCAATCGGAGTGGATGAGGGGCGGGACCTGAAGCATGCGCAGTGCGGGTAATGGCGCGGACGGTCGGTTTTAACTCGGAAGCGAGATCAATACGAGGTAGAGGGCGGCGTGCGGGGAATGATAAATGTGGCGGGTGGGTGGAGAGACCTTGTAAACATGTTGTTCAAACCCAAACCCCGGAAATGAACTTCCCGGTCCCCCCCTTTGTACCCAATGGAGCGGCAGCTTGTAGTGTTAGACCCGGGCTGACTGCCGCCATTGAGGCTGCATGTGGGAGGCCGGCAGGGATTGTGATCGGAGAGTGAAGCCCTGACGTCACAATGGAATGGGTGAGAGTGTGAGGTCACAATGGAATGGGTGAGAGTGTGACGTCACAATGGAAAGAGATAGGATCAGGCAGGCTAGGAAAGTGTTTCTCTGGAGTAAAGGGAAATACAGTGTCATCAGGGAGGAAATTAGACGGGTAAATTGGAAGGAGGCATTCTTGGGGAAAAGTACCGAAGGAAAGTGGAGGATTTTCAAGGAATGTTTGTCTGGAGCTCTGCATGACAACGTTCCGATGAGACAGGGGGGTGTTGGTAGGGTACGGGAACCGTGGTGCACGAAGGTTGTGATGAACCTGGTGAATAAGAAAAGAGAGGCGTACAGAAGGTTCAGAGAGCTAGGAGGTGTTAAGGATTTAGAAGAGTATACGGGATGTAGGAAGGAGCTTAAGAAGGAAATTAGGAGAGCGAGAAGGGGCCATGAGAAGGCCTTGGCGGGTAAGATTAAGGAGAATCCCAAGGCTTTCTACAAATATGTCAAGAGTAAAAGGATGAGATGTGAAGGCATAGGACCCTTAAAAGGTGAAGGGGGAAAAGTTTGTGTGGAACCGTTAGAAATGGCGGAGCTGCTTAATGAATACTTTACCTCGGTATTCACGGTGGAAAGGGATCTGGGTGGTTGTACTGCTGGTTTGCGGTGGACAGAAAGGATCGAGCATGTGGACATAAAGAAAGAGGATGTGTTGGAACTATTGAATGGCATCAAGGTTGGTAAGTCGCCGGGACCGGATGGGATGTACCCCAGGTTACTGTGGGAGATGAGGGAGGAGATTGCGGAGCCTTTGGCGATGATCTTTGCATCGTCGATGGAGACGGGAGAGGTTCCGGAGGATTGGAGGATTGCAGATGTGGTCCCTATATTCAAGAAAGGGAACAGGGACAGCCCGGGAAATTACCGACCGGTGAGTCTAACCTCAGTGGTTGGTAAGTTGATGGAGAGGATCCTGAGAGACAGGATTTATGATCATCGAGAGAAGTTTAGTATGATCAAAAGTAGTCAGCACGGCTTTGTCAAGGGCAGGTCGTGCCTTACGAGCCTGGTTGAGTTCTTTGAAAATGTGACCAAACACATTGACGAAGGAAGAGCGGTGGATGTGGTCTATATGGACTTCAGCAAGGCGTTCGATAAGGTCCCCCATGCAAGACTTCTTGAGAAAGTGAGAGGGCATGGGATCCAAGGGGCTGTTGCCTTGTGGATCCAGAACTGGCTTGCCTGCAGAAGGCAGAGAGTGGCTGTGGAGGGGTCTTTCTCTGCATGGAGGTCAGTGACCAGTGGAGTGCCCCAGGGATCTGTTCTGGGACCCTTGCTGTTTGTCATTTTCA
Source organism: Mustelus asterias (assembly GCF_964213995.1). Classification (NCBI taxonomy): domain Eukaryota; kingdom Metazoa; phylum Chordata; class Chondrichthyes; order Carcharhiniformes; family Triakidae; genus Mustelus; species Mustelus asterias. The sequence continues at coordinate 867,683 of NW_027590163.1, forward strand.
TAAATGACCTGGATGAGGAAGTGGAGGGATGGGTTGGTAAGTTTGCTGACGACACCAAGGTAGGTGGTGTTGTGGATAGTTTGGAGGGATGTCAGAAGTTGCAGCGAGACATAGATAGAATGCAAGACTGGGCGGAGAAATGGCAGATGGACTTCAACCCGGATAAGTGTGTGGTGATCCATTTTGGCAGATCCAATGGGATGAAGCAGCAGTATAATATGAAGGGTACCATTCTTAGCAGTGTAGAGGATCAGAAGGACCTTGGGGTCCGGGTCCATAGGACTCTTAAATCGGCCTCGCAGGTGGAGGATGCGGTCAAGAAGGCGTATGGCGTACTGGCCTTCATTAATCGAGGGATTGAGTTTAGGAGTCGGGAGATAATGCTGCAGCTTTATAGGACCCTGGTTAGACCCCACTTGGAGTACTGCGCGCAGTTCTGGTCCCCTCATTACAGGAAAGATGTTGAAGCCATTGAAAGGGTGCAGAGGAGATTTACAAGGATGTTGCCTGGATTGGGGGGCATGCCTTATGAGGATAGGTTGAGGGAGCTTGGTCTCTTCTCCCTGGAGAGACGAAGGATGAGAGGTGACCTGATAGAGGTTTACAAGATGTTGAGAGGTCTGGATAGGGTAGACTCTCAGAGGCTATTTCCAAGGGCTGAAATGGTTGCTACGAGAGGACACAGGTTTAAGGTGCTGGGGGGTAGATACAGAGGAGATGTCAGGGGTAAGTTTTTCACTCAGAGGGTGGTGGGTGAGTGGAATCGGCTGACGTCGGTGGTGGTGGAGGCAAACTCGTTGGGGTCTTTTAAGAGACTTCTGGATGAGTACATGGGATTTAATGGGATTGAGGGCTATAGATAGGCCTAGAGGTGGGGATGTGATCGGCGCAACTTGTGGGCCGAAGGGCCTGTTTGTGCTGTGGCTTTCTATGTTCTATGTTCTATGTCACAATGGAATGGGTGAGGGTGTGATGTCACAATGGAATGGGTGAGGGTGTGACGTCACAATGGAATGGGTGAGAGTGTGACGTCACAATGGAATGGGTGAGGGTTCCAGATGAGCTGACACTGGGCTGGAGTTGGGCGATGTCACTGACATGTGGCCCGGTGGCGCAGTGGTTAGTGCAGCTGCCTAACAGCGCCAGGGACCCGGGTTCAATTCCAGCCTCGGGTCGCTGTCTGTGCAGAGTTTCTACATTCTCCCCGTGTCTGTGTGGGTTTCCTCCGGGTGTTCCGGTTTCCTTCCACAGTCCAAAGCTGTGCCGGTTAGACGGATTGGCCATGATAAATTGCCACTTGGTATCAGGGGGATTAACAGGTAAATATGTGGATAGGGCCTGGATGGGATTGTTGCCGGTGCAGGCTCGATGGGCTGAATGGCCTTCTCCTACACTGTACTTTATTATTCATTATTATTAATTAATTACTATTAATACTTCTTGATGATGTGGACATGTGGCTGGAAGCTCATCTTGGGATGAGCTGAGACTGTATTAAGAGTAAAAGGGTGACTAGAGAGAGAATAGATCCCCTTAAAAATCAGCATGGCCATCTGTGTGTGGAGCCACAGGAGATGGGTGAGATTTTTAATGAATACTTCTCCTCTGTGTTTACTGCGGAGAGCACCATGGGTACTAAAGAAATAAGGGAAACAAGTGGTGATGTCTTGGCCACACGCATGTTACTTGGGAGGAGGTATCTGCAGCCTTATAAAAGCAAATTACTGCGGATGCTGGAATCTGAAACCAAGAGAGAAAATGCTGGAAAATCTCAGCAGGTCTGGCAGCATCTGTAAGGAGAGAAAAGAGCTGATGTTTCTTGTCTCGATGACCCTTTGTCAAAGCTCTGAAACATCAGTTCTTTTCTCTCCATGCAGATGCTGCCAGACCTGCTGAGAATGGGGAGAGAGTGTGTGGGATGGAGATTTCCAGCTTTTGGGGAATGAGAGAGGAAAGAATGTTCCATAGAAATTGTCTGTTCTGAATTTCTATCCTGTACTGACACTGATGACTTTTGGAAACTCATTTTCCAGGATATTGAAAGAGGAATCACAGACTGAAATCTCAAACGTCACGTCTGAACGTGACAGAATCATATTCCTTGGGACCTCAATATCATCGGACTTTGAATCCAGAAGGAGAAATGATTGTCCAGTCTGTCGATTTGAAAAGATTTGAAATGTCAGTGTGAGTGAAAAAGCATCAACACACTGCCACACTTGGTGAGGGTGTTCCAATGCACTGACTAAAGAGCTTTAACCAGTTACACAGCCTGAGTAAATATCACACCATTCACAGCGGGTAGAGACGGTAATCTTGTTCTGTGTGTGGACAAAGTTTCAACAAATTGTTCACTCAAGAGAGAGGTAAGGACACCAGCACCATGGAGAAACCATGGAAATGTGTGGACTGTGGGAAGAGATACAGAGCCCCATATAAGCTGGAAGCTCATCGGCGCAGCCACACTGGGGAGAAGCTGTTCATCTGCTCTCAGTGTGAGAAGGGATTTAATCAGTTCCCCAGCTTACGGATACACCAGCGAGTTCACGCTGGGGAGAGACCATTCACCTGCTCTCAATGTGGGAAGGGATTCACTCGGTCATCCAGCCTGCAGACACACCAGCGAGTTCACACTGGGGAGAGACCATTCACCTGCTCTCAGTGTGGGAAGGGATTCAGAGTTTCATCCCGGCTGCTGAGACACCAGCAAGTTCACGAGTGATTCCAGGGGTTGGATTCTGCTGTTATTGTTTCTGCTCTCAGTTGCATCCAGGCTTGCATTTTGTTCATTCTCACAGTTGGTCAGTGGGGAGGGTCAGAGGGTTTCTTTGTGCTGGACTGGCTGGTCTCTGCCTCCAGTGGGCTGATGCTCTTTGAGTCTTTTTGCGAATACCTGGTTTCAAATGTCACAAGGATCACAGAATGACAGGGTGTTAGGAAGTTTAGAGATATTTAGTCAGAAGAAAACAGAGGTTGGCAGTGCAAAGGTACATTTCTGAATGGAGGGCTGTGACAACTGACATTGTGTGGAGATGCCGGCGTTGGACTGGGGTAAACACAGTAAGAAGTCTCACAACACCAGGTTAAAGTCCACCAGGTTTATTTGGTAGCAAATACCATAAGCTTTCGGAGCACTGCTCCTTCGTCAGATGGAGTGGAAATGTGCTCTCAAACAGTGCAAACAGACAGAATCAAGTTGCAGAATATTGATTAGAATGCGAATCCTACAGCCAGCCAGGTCTTAAATGTACAGACAATGTGGGTGGAGGGAACATTAAACACAGGTTAAAGAGATGTGTATTGTCTCCAGACAGAACAGCTCGTGAAATTCTGCAAGTCCAGGAGGCAAGCTGTGGGGGTTACTGATAATGTGACATAAATCCAACATCCCGGTTTAGGCCGTCCTCATGTGTGCGGAACTTGGCTATCAGTTTCTGCTCAGCGACTCTGCGCTGTCGTGTGTAGTGAAGGCCGCCTTGGAGAACGCTTACCTGAAGATCCAAGGCTGAATGCCCGTGACTGCTGAAGTGCTCCCCCACAGGAAGAGAACAGTCTTGCCTGGTGATTGTTGAGCGGTGTTCATTCATCCGTTGTCGTAGCGTCTGCATGGTTTCCCCAATGTACCATGCCTCGGGACATCCTTTCCTGCAGCGTATCAGGTAGACAACGTTGGCCGAGTTGCAAGAGTAGGTACCGTGTACCTGGTCGATGGTGTTCTCACATGAGATGATGGCATCTGTGTCGATGATCCGGCACGTCTTGCAGAGGTTGCTGTGGCAGGGTTGTGTGGTGTCGTGGTCACTGTTCTCCTGAAGGCTCGGTAGTTTGCTGCGGGACAATGGTCTGTTTGAGGTTGTGCGGTTGTTTGAAGGCAAGAAGTGGGGGTGTGGGGATGGCCTTGGCGAGATGTTCGTCTTCATCAATGACATGTTGAAGGCTCCAGAGGAGATGCCGTAGCTTCTCCGCTCCAGGGAAGTACTGGACGACGAAGGGTACTCTGTCCACCATGTCCCGTGTTTGTCTTTTGAGGAGGTTGGTGCGGTTTCAGGAGAACAGTGACCATGACACCACACAACCCAACTCAATAGCCTAATCCTGCTTTTTCCCTTAACCTTTGATCCCATTCGCCCCAAGTGCTTTATCCAGCCGCCTCTTGAATACATTCAATGTTTTGGCATCAACTACTTCCTGCGGTACTAAATTCGACAGGGTCACTATTCTTTGGGTGAAGAAATGTCTCCTCACCTCCGTCCTAAATGGTCTACCCTGAATCCTCAGACTGTAACCCCCGGTTCTGGACTCCCATCGGGAACATCCTCCCTGTATCTATCGTGTCTAGACCTGTTAGAATTTTATAAGTCTCATTGAGATCCCCCCTCATTCATCTGAACTCCAATGAAAACAATCCTAACCTAGTCAGTCTCTCCTCCTACATCAGTCCTGCGATTCCCTGAATCAGCCTGGTAAACATCCTTTGCTCCCTCAGCTTGACACATTTATTTGTCTGTCGAAAAGGATGGTCTTTTTCCTAATGTTCATAATTAAAGGGCAGCTTTCCCCAGGAGATGGCTGACATTTAAGGGGACAGTACATTAATATAGGACAGAGATATGTCTGGTGTTATATGGTACCCAGATTAGATATATTATTTATGTTTCTGTAATAAAATACATTTATTATTATTTCTTGCATTATAATATAATGCTGTAGCAACGTTATACATTTCCAGTCATAAAGTCATTACAGCACAGAAGGAATCCATTTGGTAACTCGAGTCCATGCTGACTCTCTGTATAACATTCCAGTCCCATTCCCACTCAATATCCCCATTCTCCTGAAAGTTTATTTCCTTCAAGTGCCCATCCACTTTCATTTTGAAATAGAATCCATAGATATGGATGGAGATTTACAACTTTTTGGGAATGAAATAGGAAAGAATCCCGAGGACAGTGAAGCCTCAGTCATCAACTATTTTCAAGAGAGAGATTGATTGGTTTCTAAATATTGAAGATATCAAGGGATATGGGTTTAGTGTGGGGAGAATGATGCTGAGGTAGATGAACGAATTATCTCATTGAATAGTTTAAAAGGCTCGATGGGCCAAATGGCCGACTGCAGCTCCTATTTGTTATGGTCTCTGTGTCCAGGACAGGAAGCAGTGAGCATGGATCTGTCAATCAGCCTCAATCAGCACCTTCAGGAGAATTGGGAGGGTGAATATTAGATACAACAGAGTGAGAATGGAGGGAGAGTGTGTGGGATGGAGATTTACAGCTTTTTGGGGAATGAGAGAGGAAAGAATGTTCGATAGAAACTAGAATTGTCTGTTCTGAATTTCTATCCTGTACTGACACTGATGACTTTCGTAAACTCATTTTACAGGATATTGGAAGAGGAATCACAGACTGAAATCTCAAACGTCACATCTAGATCTGACAGGGTCATATTCCTTGGGAGCTGAATATCATCGGCCTTTGAATCCAGAAGGAGAAATGATTGTCCGGATCTGTTGAATTGAAAAGATTTCAAACATCAGTGTGACTGGAAAAGCACCAACACACTGTCACACCCGAGTGAGAGTGTTCCAGTGCACTGACTGAAGAGCTTTAACCAGTTACACAGCCTGAATAAATATCATATCATTCACAGCAGGGAGAGACTACCCGTGTTCTGTGTGTGGACGAGGCTTCAACTGATTGTCCACCCAAGACAGAGGCAAGGACACCTGCACCATGGAGAAACCATGGAAATGTGCGGACTGTGGGAAGAGGTACAGAGTCCCATCAGAGCTGGAAGCTCATCGGCGCAGCCACACTGGGGAGAGACCATTCACCTGCTCTCAGTGTGGGGAAGGATTCACTCAGTCATTCAGCCTGCAGTCACACCAGCGAGTTCACACTGGGGAGAGGCCATTCACGTGTTCTCAGTGTGGGGAGGGATTCAGTCATTTATCCAGCCTGCGCAAACACCAGCGAGTTCACACTGGGGAGAGACTGTTCACCTGTGCTCAGTGTGGGAAGGGATTCACTTGTTCATCCAACCTGCGGAGACACCAGCCAGTTCACACAGGGGAGAGGCCATTCAGCTGCTCTCAGTGTGGGAAGGGATTCACTCTGTCATCCAGCCTGCGGGCACACAAGCGAGTTCACACTGGGGAGAGACCATTCACCTGCTCTCAGTGTGGGAAGGGATTCACTCTGTCATCCCACCTGCGGAGACACCAGCGAGTTCACACAGGGGAGAGACCGTTCACCTGCTCTCAGTGTGGGAAGGGATTCACTCAGTCATCCCACCTGCAGACACACCAGCGAGTTCACACTGGGGAGAGGCCATTCACCTGCTCTCAATGTGGGGAGGGATTCATTCGGTCATCCCAGCTGCAGATACACCAGCGAGTTCACACTGGGGAGAGGCCATTCACCTGCTCTCAGTGTGGGGAGGGATTCACTCAGTCATCCAGCCTGTGGACACACCAGCGAGTTCACACTGGGGAGAGGCCGTTCACCTGCTCTCAGTGTGGGAAGGGATTCACTCGATTAACCAGCCTGCGGATACACCAGCGAGTTCACACTGGGGAGAGGCCGTTCACCTGCTGTCAGTGTGGGAAGGGATTCAGTGATTCATCCAGCCTGCTGACACATCAGCGAGTTCACACTGGGGAGAGGCCATTTACCTGCTCTCAATGTGGGAAGGGATTCACTCGGTCATCCTGCCTGCAGACACACCAGCAGGTTCACACTGGGGAGAGGCCGTTCAGCTGCTCTGTGTGTGAGAAGAGATTCAGTCTTTCATCCCACCTGCTGAGACACCAACAAGTTCATGAGTGATTGCAGGGGTTGGATTCTGCTGTTATTGTTTCTGCTCTCAATTACATCCAGGACTGCATTTTGTTCATTCTCACAGTTGGTCAATGGGGAGGGTCGGAGGGTTTCTTTCTGCTGGACTGGCGGGTCTCATGACTTTGCCTCCAGTGGGCTGATGCTCTTTGAGTCTTGTTGCGAATACCTGGTTTCGAATTTCACAAGGATCACAGAGTGACAGGGTGTTAGGAAGTTAAGAGTCACTATTTCTGTTTGAAACCCCCCAGATGCCCATCCAATTTCCATTGTAATTGTTTATTGTCTCCACTTCCTCCTCCCTCGTAGGCAGCAAGTTCCAGGTCATTACCATTCGCTGCATCAAAATATTTTTCCTCACATCCCTTCCTGCATCTCTGATCCAAAACCATAAATCTGTGTCCCCCTCATCCTTGTCCCTTCAGCTAATGGGAACAGCTTTTCTTTGTCCACCTTGTCTAAACCTGTCAGAATCTTGTCCACCTCTATCAAATCTCCCCTCAACCTCCTTTGCTCCAAGGGGAACAACCCCAGCCTGATATCGACAATAAAGAACAAACTAACAGAATATGTTAATACCTGAAATCAAATGGGAATGTTTAATTTCTGTTTTAAAGATATTGTGAATATATTGTCCTGGACAATAAAGGAATTGGAATAACTCACCTTGGGTGTGGTTGAATGGAATATATCAATCTGGTATCCACCTACAGTCCAGTGAAAGTCTGGAATGTGTAGCTGGAAATCCCTCCCTAACAGCACTGTGGGTATACTTACACCTCAGGCATTGTAACAGTTCAGGAAGGCAGTGTTGGGGTTGACCATGGCCGAGGCAGCTACATACAGCCACATATTCTGTTATAATTGAAGGACTGCAGATTCAATGTGAGGCATTATGTGACTGGACTATCTTGACCACATTCCTGTGACTGCTCAGTTTCTGCAATCACGAACCATTAAAGCTGCTTAGCAGGGCCCCGACAGAGGACCTGGTGAGAATATTTACTCAATGAGCTAAAATTAAACTGGGGTGGCACGTTGGTACAGTGGTTAGCATTGCTGCCTCACAGCGCCAGGAACCCTGGTTTTATTCCCAGCTTGGGTCACTGTCTGTGTAGAGTTTGCACATTCTCCCCGTGTCTGTGTAGGTTTCCTCCAGGTGCTCCAGTTTTCTTCCACAGTACAAAGAAGTACGGGTTAGGTGGATTGGCCATGCTAAATTGCCCCTTTGTGTCAGGGGGTCTTGCGAGGGTAAATGCATGGGGTTATGGGGATAGGGTCGGTGGGATTGTGGTTGGTGCAGACTTGATGGGCTGAATGGCCTCCTTCTGCACTGTAGAGATTCTATGAGATTATTGCAGGACCGGCTGGTGTTCAGCGGCTGAGAAACCTGGAATCTGTAAAAAAGGGGGCTGACTAATCAACAGACGGGGGTAGGTAGCTGACCAAGAAGTTAAGAAGCGTTCTCAGGCATGTTTAAATTATTTCATCATAGATTTGTGATAAGAACTGTGAGGGACTTGTGACCCGGTAGTCGGTGAAGTGACGGTATACTCCAAGTAGCACTGGACTGAAAAGTGGACGTCTAAGAGTGGATTCTAATGGTTATGATCCTACCCAAGCATGGCCAGTGAAAAATTCAGAGCTCGAGTAGGGACTGGACAGATTTCTTACCTGTCTTTTGGAAACTAAGAACAAGGAACTTATCGATAAAATGATTTGAGAATAGAGCCAACATTTTGAGACTGGATGACACTTCATAGGAGCTCTCATGAAGGGTCATCCAGACTTCAAACGTTGGCTCTATTCTCTCCCTACAGATACTGTCAGATCTGCTGGGGTTTTCCAGCATTTTCTGTTTTTGTTTTACCTTTATAATAAATGATTCGGTCTGATTGGAATCCCCACGATCCTCCCGCAAAACAGAGAGAAAGTGGTGGCAAAAGGAGAAAAAGGATATGGATGATAAAGTCTGGGTTCTGATTCTCCGAGCCCATGTTGGATTAACAAAATGAGTGAACCAGTTTATAAAGAACAGAAATTACCCATCCCTAACAAAAACTGATCAAATTAAAATAGGTTGAGAATATAACAAAAAAATTAATAGATGAAGTTTAAAATCAAGTTTCTTTTGTTGTTAGAGAGGGGATTTTTCACAGTAACTTCATTGCAGTGTTAATGTAAGCTTACTTGAGACTAATTATAAACTTTAAGTTTTTTAAAGTTATTTTGTTAGAGGGGTTCAGAATACCTTGAGATTAAAAACTAATAAAGGCTATTGAAACAGGGTGGACTGACTTAGACTAACGTAGAATAAGGATCACAATGTGCCTTATTTATATTATACAAAGGTACTGTCTGCATAGAGACACATATAACCACTGGTAGAGAATTTAAACATGTATTTCAGATTTAAATATGTACTTTTTGTACTGAAATGTATACCTTGGCCAAACTGCAGACTGCCCTAAAGCATAATGGGATAAAAGCTGAGTGAGACAGTCCACGTTCTGTCTGAACAGTGAAGCCACAGAGCACAGTTTTTATCAGTATGAGTTATAAGGGATGGCTCAGCAGACAGTGGAAAGGAACTTTTGAACCCTATAACCTTTGTAATAGAAGTTGCTGAGAGTCAGTTAGAAAGCAACCTTTGAACCCTATGGACCTACGTAAGTGAAAGTTGCAAAGTAACAGTGGGCAGGAACTTCCAGATTCTGCAGACCAATGAATTCCCATTCTTCCAGAAGATCGGATGTTATTGGCCAAGGTAAATATTGTGCACGAACATGATTGGAGCATCCAGTTAGGATGACAGAGTGGGTGGGTGAAATGAACTTTCAAAATAGTATAACTACACGGCCAATGTATTGTAACTTTAGAAAGGAGTTGGACTGCCCAGCTGCCTTTCTCCCAGCGCGTGTTGGTCAATAAAGAATGTCTTTAACCAGTATACTGTCTTTTGCAAATCTTTGTATTAACTGGGTTCAGCTCAATACTTCGCCTCCGAGAAAAACCCCCATCACATGTAAAGTGAAGTAATTGTGTGCCAAGTTTTTTCTGCTCACTCCCGACCCCTTTAGGTTCTGTAGAAAAGTTAACCCTTTCAGCAGACAGTTCATTTCTTTGTAAATCACCTGGAAACTCATGTGTCTATTTTAGTTTTTGATTGAGGATCTATGGGAACCAGTTAAATGTGGAAATTTTAAGCGGAGCCTGGAGGAATTTGGAAGAACTGTGAGAATTTTATATTGTTGTCACCTCAACCCCAGATAAAGAACAAAGATTTTGCAGCTGGCAACATGTTTGGGATTTTAAATCAACAAAGACTAGATGTTTCCTATAAAATCAGGCCTTGGAAGTTGGCTAAAAAAAGGTTAAGTTACAATGAAGGGGAATGAAGGATCTTGTGTCTTATTTTAATCAAGGAGTTGTGAGCTTAGACCATAAGACATAGGAGCAGAAATAGGCCACCAGACCCATCGAGTCTTCTCCGCTATTCAATCATGGCTGATATTTTTCTCATCCCCATTCTCCTACCTTTTCCCCATAACCCCTGAATAATCCCCTTAATAATCAAGAACCTATCTATCTCTGTCTTACAGACACTCAATGAACTGACCTCCACAGCCTTCTGCGGCAAAGAGTTCCACAGATTCACCACTCTCTGGCTGAAGAAATTCCTCCTCATCTCTGTTTTAAAGGATCATCCCTTTAGCCTGAGGTTGTACCCTCTGGTTCTAGTTTTTCCTACCAGTGGAAACATCCTCTCCACGTCCACTCTATCCAGGCCTCGCAGTATCCTGTAAGTTTTAATAAGGTACCCCCTCATCCTTCTAAACTCCAATGAGTACAGGCCCAGAGCCCTCAACCGTTCCTCATACGACCAGCTCTTCATTCCAGGGATCATTCTTGTGAACCTTCTCCGGACCCTTTCTAAGACCAGAATATCCTTCCTTAGATGTGCGGCCCAAAACTGCTCCGAATACTCCAAATGTGTCTGACCAGAGCCTCATACTGTCTCAGGAGTACATCCCTGCTGTTGTATTCTAGCCCTCTTGACATGAATGATAACATTGCATTTGCCTTCCTAACTGCCAACTAAACCTGCACATTAGCCTTAAGAGAATCTTGATCAATGACTCCCAAGTCCCTTTGTGCTTCTGATTTCCAAAGCATTTCCCCATTTAGGAAATAGTCTATGCCTCCATTCCTCCTACCCAAGTGCATAATCTCACACTTTTCCACATTGTACTCCATCTGCCACTTCTTTGCCCACTCTCCTGGCCCATCAAAGTCCTTCTGCAGCCCCCCTGCTCCTTCAATACTACCTGTCCCTCTACATATCTTTGTATCATCTGCAAACTTAGCAACAGTGCCTTCAGTTCCATCTTCCAAATCATTAATGTATATTGTGAAACGTTTGTTGTGCTCTGTCGCTTTAAGAAGCTATCACTGCGAGAGAGAATGCTGAGGATTCATTTGAAATTTACGAGCTGTGAGAATCTGTGTGTTTTGTTTGTTTTATGTGGATGTTTGTCGATGTGTTTTATCATTGTTTTGGGCTACATTTGTTAAGGTTTATCTTTCTGGAGAATTAACCTTCTCTTGAGTCTTTAATTAAAGGCATTTCTGGAAGTTTAGAAACAGAACCACAAGAACGCTTAAGGAATTAATTTCAGTTATTGTTGTAAAGCACATGCTAAGTTTCTCTGTTTGTGTGGATGATATTTGTGGGTTGAATGCTTCAAGCTTTGAGGTTTTCTGTCTGTGATTTAAATCAAACAGATTTAAATAAAGGACGTGTAATTAATGAAGCTTTTTTTCACAAAAGTTGTGAACCTAGAACCACATTCACTGGCCAGAGACATGATTCCAGGATACTGTGCTAAACTTGTGGGAATTTTAATCCGGATTCAAACTCACACATGTGAGAATGAGAGAGTTTTAATTGTAATGGTTATTTAAAATTTGGGACATGTGAAATAATTCTGACCATTCCTGTGTTCATTGAATCATAGAATCCCTCCAGTGCAGAAGGGACCATTCGGCCCATCAAGTCTGCACCGAGTCTCTAACAGAGCACCTTACCCAGGCCCTCTCTCCCTGTAACTTACACATTTACCATGGCTAACCTATCTAATCTGCACATCTTGGGACACTAAGAGGGAAATTAGCATTGCAAATCCACCTAACCCGCACATCTTTGGTCTGTTGGAGGAAACCGGAGCACCCGGAGGAAACCCACGCAAACATGGGGAGAACATGGAAAGTCCACATGGACACTCACCCAAGGCTGGAATTAAATGGGTCCCTGGCGCTGTGAGGCAGCTGCGCTGACCACTGTGCCACCATGCCACCCTATAGTTGAGGCCAAAACATTATCTGATTTCAAGAAGATATGAAATATAGCTCTTGGGGCTAAAGAAATCAAGGGATATGGAAGGAAAGTGGGAATCAGGAAATTGAATTCAATGATCAGCCATGATCAAGATGAATGGTGGAGCAGGCTCAAAGGGCTGAATGGCCTACTCCTGCTTCTAGTTTCTATGTTTCTCTCCACTGGGCCAGCATTCCACCCAGTGGCACAGTGGTTAGCACTGCTGCCTCAAAAAAGCAAATACAGCAATGGCTTTGGCATCTGCTACAATGTGACTGACAGTTTGACAACGGAGTCAAGGGCATCAGGAGCAAAAGATACCCTGGGAGGTGGAGAAGAATGTGATGGAGATTACGAGCGGGTCCTTGATAGGTTTTCTAAAGAGATTCAGAAAGGAAATAGCGAGTTGGAAAAAGTCCAGAATAAATTAATTTCCAGTTACATTGGAAACCTGTTGCCTCACAGCTGAGTACAAAATATAAAGAGTTGAGGGAACTGGTGGATAAGCTGCAGAATGGAGCTGATTGCTGGCAGGAGAGCACGTCTGACCTGGACAATCAGTTACATTGGAAACAGGGGGCAGATGATAGGGTGAGTGGAGCTCAGAAAAATCTACTGCTGTTCGGCCAAACTCTGGAACAAGATATTGATTTACAGTCAGAAAATATCAGATCAAGTGAAGAGTTAGAAAATGCAATGGGGATTTTGAGGAAGTTAACTCAGCCACAAAGAGACACCTCCCTGAGACAGACCACTCCCCGTGTTTAGCTAACATCAAACAACCTGAGACACAAATCAGTCACCGGTGAGAAGATGTCGTTGTTTTCTCCAAAAAAAAGAATCACTGAAAGCACTCCTCCCTCTCCTCTGCCTCTCCTGTGTGATAAGGGAATGCAGGTGTGTGAGGTTAGCCATGACTTCTGCACCGTCATGATCCACAACGCTTACTCCAAGTTGGTTTGCCCAGTTGAAGGAATACTGTACATTTGAGTCATAATTGTTGAAGCAGGGTGCTGTTTGAAAGCATCATAGATTCGAAGAATTAGTTTGGAAAGGGAATAAAAATTAATTTAAATTGCACTGCCGTGTGTTTCTGTTTGAAATAAATTCAGAATGTACTAAAATGTGAAAGGAATGTATTTGGGTTTGAATTGTGAAGGCCAATTTGCTCCCAAAACACAAAGATAAGGCTGCAGTTTGGCAGCAAACCAGTTCCAACTTTCCAAAACATCTGAGTTTAAATTGTTGAGATTCGGTTAACAACACATTTCACAAAGTATTTCTTTCAACTTTGATTAAGTAACAAATATTGAAAATTGAAATTGGTATTCAAAAATGGATAGAGAAAAGAGATGAAATTTGAACAAAATTGAAGAAAATAACATGAGGGAAGTTTTTTAAATTATGTAAGTTGATGCAATTGCCAAGTTTCCTCTGCCCACTCCCCGCCTCTCTCGGTTCCACAGAGAAGTTAACCCTTTCAGCCGACAGTCGATTTTTATAAATCTCCACACAGCCTTTGTTTTTTAATGTAACCTGTGATTGGACATATTAACTCACTGGGATCTTGGCCAGAGCCAGATGGATTGTTTGTGTTTTTTTTAAACAGGTGATGTTGTTTTCCAGCTCTGAGTGAAGTCAACAGTTTTGAGAATTAAAGCAGAGAATAAAATACTTTACTTTTCAGAAAACCACCAAGCCTGCTTAGGATATTGGAATTGATAAACATCTGACGTGAGTTGCTATTTCAAGCATTGAAAATGGAAATCACCTGTTGTTTAAGGGAAAGAACAAAGTTGATAATGCCTGGAATCAAACACAAATTTGGGGCAGCACGGTGGCACAATGGTTTGCACTGCTGCCTCACAGTGCCAGGGAACAGGTTCGATTCCCGACTTGGGTCACTGTCTGGGTGGAGTCTGCACATTCTCCCTGTGTCTGCGTGGATTTCCTCCGGGTGCTCCAGTTTCCTCCCAGAGTCGAAAAGACGTGCTGGTTAGGTGCATTGGCCATGCTAAATTCTCCCGCAGTGTGCCAGAGCAGGTGCCGGAGTGTGGCGACTAAGGGATTTTCGCAGTAACTTCATTGCAGTGTGAATGTAAGCCTACCTGTGACGAATGAATAAACTTTTACTTCAAATATTGTTAAAGTTTTTAAAGTTTATTTATTAGTGTCACAACTAGACTTACATTAACACTGCAATGAAGTTACTGTGAAATGTTTGGTTTCTTTTTAAAGTTATTATGAGTATATTTCATGTTTTAAAAGATTCTCCAGAACTCCGGAAATTGTAGTTTAAAGGAATGCATACATTCGGGTACGGAACATTCTGGTAAAGGGGAAGTATAGACGAGGTAAATGAGGTGGCACCTTTTTCTTGGAGATATTTAAAGTTTATTTATCAGTGTCACAAGTAATGCTTACTGCAATGACGTTACTGTGAAATTCCCCGAGTCACCACATTCCGGCGCCTGTTTGGGACAATGCTCCTAATCAGCACGTCTTTCAGTCTGTGGGAGGAAACCGGAGTACCCGGAGGAAACCGACGCAGAGACGGGGAGAATGTGCAAACTCCACACAGACAGTGACCCGAGCCGGGAATCAAACCCAGATCCCTGGTGCTGTGAGGCAGCAGTGCGAGCCACCGTGCCACCCCTTGTTTGTTTCTTTGTCCATGAACTGTTTGAGAGAAGTGAATTTTATAATCTGGCCACCATCTGAGACATTGGGATTGTGCAGGGGGAAATCAGCAAATATGTCGAGATGGAAAACCCCTTTGACCCCGGCTTTTGACTTTCTTTTGAAGTTTCCAGCAGAATTATTGAATGGTGCATCCTTTGAAAGAGAGTGGAATTCAGGATGATGATTGGTAAAATACCCAGCACCATCGCTATAGACCTGATAAACCTTTCACAAATACAAAACAAGGATTTGTGGGAGAGGACAGAGAGATAACAACAAGCAAGACAAAGTACATGTCTAGTTAATAACAACAACATGAGAGACAACATTTAACATGCAGGGAAATGTGTGAAGATGGCTTATGAATGTGAGACTCCAACAGAGAATTAAAGAAGGAATTGGAACACTGATGTGAGAGTGCAGAATTGGTTTGTAAGTTGTGAATGAACTAACATCCGAGAGTGCACAGTGCAGCTGTGCTGAAGAATGAAGTGTGGCACGGTGGCACAATGGTTAGCAGTGCTTCATCACAGCGCCAAGGACCCGGGTTCAATTCTGGCCTCGGGTCACTGTCTGTGTGGAGTTTGCACAATCTCTCCGTATCTGCGTGGGTTTCCTCCAGGTGCTCCGGTTTCCTCCCACACTCCAAAGATATGCAGGTTAGGTTGATTGGCCATAGTAAATTGCTTCTGAGCGTCAGGCGAACTAGCAGGGTAAATAAATGGGGTTTTGGGGATAGAGCCTGGATGGGATTGTGGTCGGTGCAGACACGATGGGCCAAATGGCCTCCTTCTGCACTGTAATGATTCTATGATTCAAATGGGACTTTCTCAGCTGCTTGACTAACAGCGTGACATGAAATGGTTAATATGACCTGAAGAGTAAGAAATCATTTTGAAATGATCAAGGCACTGACACAGACTCCAGAGAAACTGACTGGAAGAACAAATTAAAGTAAATGGAATTTTGGACTGGGACAAATGAAGGCGCGGGAGAAATAATACTGAATAAGAATTATTACAAGATGGAGCAGGTTAAGGGACAGGTTGAGAATTGTTTTGAATCTATGCAATTTATACAGCAATTATATGTTATCACTGCTTTTATATCCAATTACACCATTTCAATTATGTCTGAAAATTAGTTGTGAGAAGGAGATTGTAAAGGGAATGGAAGTTGGCTACCTTGGGCTAAGCCAATGAGGAAAAGGGGGAAAATGCCAGAGTGAATGAATAGATTTAGTAAAAGGGGTGATAGATGTAACACCCCTGCATTAGAGTAAAATCACATGTTAATCAAATGCTCCACATCAAGGTTCTAATATCAGCAAGGTTGTTTACTTGTTTGAGGAACAAACAGTTTCTGGATTACAGACAAGTCTTTGGGTGAAGTTTTAATAATAAACCTACATAGGCAAAATAGGAATTTTTGAACAATGTTCTGTGCTCTGACTAACAGTATAACATTTATAGCTGTATTGGAGCTGGGAGCTGTGTTAGAATGCTCAGTGGGATTTGTGAGTGATCTTGGGCTTTGCAGGTTGGACTCTAGTTGTGGAGGTACTGAGTGCCCCTGGGGCAGGATTTTGGGAAATCGCCTTTGGTTCAGGACCCCGAGGAAGATTCACATTTCTACTTGGGGTGGTCACTCAATGGAGTTAGTGAAAGTCATTATTGTTATTCATAATTTTACCTTTCTAAAAATAAACTTTGAAATGGGAATGGGAAAATGAGCTGTAGTCCAGAAGCCAGTGTTGAGTGTTGTGAGGTACTGAGGAGGGTATCAAGGTTGCAGGAGTGTACCGGCAGACAGGAAGGTGGGTTGAAGTGTGTCTACTTCAATGCAAGGAGCATCTGGAATAAGGCAGGTGAACTTGGAGTGTGGATTGGTACTTGGGACTACAATGTTGTGGCCATTACGGAGACATGGTTAGAACAGGGACAGGAATGGTTGTTGGAAGTTCTGGGGTATAGATGTTTCAGTAAGAGTAGGGAAGGTGGTAAAAGAGGTGGAGGAGTAGCATTATTAATCAAGGATAGTTTAACGGCTGCAGAAAGACAGTTCGAGGGGGATCTGCCTACTGAGGTAATATGGGCTGAAGTTAGAAATAGGAAAGGAGCGGTCACGTTGTTAGGAGTTTTCTATAGGCCCCCAAATAGTAATAGAGATGTGGAGGAAGAAATTGCAAAGCAGATTATGGATAGGTGTGGAGGTCACAAGGTAGTTGTCATGGGTGACTTTAACTTTCCAAATATTGATTGGAACCTTTATAGGTCAAATAGTTCGGATGGGGCAGTTTTTGTACAGTGTGTGCAGGAGGGTTTCCTGACACAATATGTGGATAGGCCGACAAGAGGTGGGGCCACATTGGACTTGGCCCGTTTCATTACCCAGTACCAAGTGTTCGGTTTGTTTGTGGGAGAGCACTTTGGAGATAGTGACCACAATTCGGTGTCTTTCGTTATTGCAATGGAGAGGGATAGGGCCATACGGCAGGGCAAGGTTTACAATTGGGGGAGGTGGAATTATGATGGGATTATTTTGATGCAGCGAATGGTAATGACCTGGAACTCGCTGCCTACGAGGGTGGAGGAAGTGGAGACAATAAACAATTACAAAGGAAATTGGATGAGCGTTTGGGGCATTTCAAAAATAAATGCTGACTAAATATCTCTGAACTTCCTCACACCCGGTCACTCTGTCATTCTTGTGAAATTTGAAATCAGGTATTTGCAACAAGACTCAAAGAGCATCAGCCCACTGGAGGCAAAGTTGTGAGACCGGCCAGTCCAGCAGAAAGAAACCCTCCGACCCTCCCCAATGACCAACTGTGAGACTGAACAAAATGCAGTCCTGGATGTAATTGAGAGCAGAAACAATAACAGCAGACTCTCATCCCCATATTCACTTCTGAACTCGCTGGTGTCTCAGCAGATTCGATAACTGAGTGAATCTTTTCCCACATGCAGAGCAGTTGAATGGCCGCTCTCCTGTGTGAACTCGCTGGTGTTTCTGTAGGTTGGATGACTTACTGAATCCCTTCCCACATTGAAAGCAGCTGTATGGTCTCTCCCCTGTGTGATCTCGCTGGTGTGTCTGCAGGCTTCATATCCGAGTAAATCCCTTCCCACACTGACAGCAGGTGAATGCACTCTCACCAGTGTGAACTTGCTGGTGTCTCTGCAGAGTGGATGAATCAGTGAATCCCTTCCCACACACCCAGCAGGCGAACGGCCTCTCCCCAGTGTGGCTGTGCCGATGAGCTTCCAGTGGAGAGGGCACTTTGTATCTCTTCCCAGTGTGTTGTGCCTGATTCAATTGACAAACAGTTTATTGAGTTACGCCAGCGGGGAGAAGCCACAGGGACTGACCATGTGCAACTCCACCCAACAAAGAATATCATCAATTCTTATCCAGTTACTCAGCCCATCCCGGCTGGACACAATCCAATCAGAATGGCGATAGATTACATACATTATAGGTTCAATAAAATTAGTATCTGGGCATTATGGGGCTTTGTGATCATCTCATGGACAGGTGCCCCATCATGATGCTTTCCAGACCCCCCTTGGGGGGGGGTCTTTCTTGGGCTTTCTTTGTACATCGACTCCCTTAGTTAGAAATGGGGTGGATTAAAAGTTCTCAAATGGACGTCAGCACCCTTCCTTTGTTTTAATCGAATGACCACGTGGTCTGGGAATCATTTCTATTTAATACTCTCTCTTTTTAAACTCTTTTCTTCAGTATCCAATTCCAGAATTTTCCTTTCCTTTGTGTGACTTGTGTCAGGAATAAATCTTTGGACCTGACAGGAAGTTTAACCCAAGATCAATCCAGCACAGGATTGGTCAGAATCATTTCACATGTGTCAAATTTTAAAGAACCATTACAAATTAAAACTCTCATTCTCACATGGGTGAATTGTATCCGGATTAAAATTTCCAGATGTTTAGTAAAATATCCTGGAATCCTGTCTCTGGCCAGTAAATATGGCTCCAGGTTCATAACTTCTGAACAAAAAAAGTTTTATTGATCACACTTCCTTTTTTAAAAATCTGTTTGATTTAAATCACAGACAGAAAACCTCAAAGCTTGAAGCATTCAACCTACAAATATCATCCATACACAAACAGAGAAACTTAGCATATGCTTTACAACAACAATGACCAAAATTAATTACTTAAGCGTTCTTGTGATCCTGTTTTTAAACTTCCAAAAATGCCTTTAATTAAAGACTCAAGACAAGGTTAATTCCCCAGAAAGATAAACCTGAACAAATGTAGCCCAAAACAATGATAAAACACATCTACAAACATCCACAAAAAACAAATGAAACACACAGGTGGAAAAAGTGGTGAAGGCATATGGCATGCTTGCTTTTATTGGACGGGGCATAGAGTATAAAAGTTGGCACATGATGTTGCAGTTATATCGAACGTTGGTTAGGCCGCATTTGGAATACTGCGTCCAGTTCTGGTCACCACACTACCAGAGGACGTGGAGGCTTTGGAGAGAGTGCAGAAAAGGTTTACCAGGATGTTGCCTGGTATGGAGGGTATTAGCTAGGAGGAGAGATTGAGTAAACTAGGGTTGTTCTCTCTGGAAAGAGGTTGAGGGGGCAACCTAATAGAAGTTTATAACATTACGAAGGGCATAGATAGGGTGAACAGTTGGAAGCTTTTTCCCAGGTCAGAAATGACAAACACAAGGGGTCACAAGTTCAAGGTAAGGGGGGCAAGGTTCAATACAGATATGCGGGGGACGTATTTTACACAGAGGGTGGTGGGGGCCTGGAATGCACTGCCAAGCAAGGTGGTTGAGGCAGACACGCTAGGATCATTTAAGACTTATCTAGATAACCACATGAACAGACTGGGAATAGAGGGATACAAACGGATGGTATGTTAGGAATACATGATCGGTGCAGACTTGGAGGGCCGAAGGGCCTGTTCCTGTGCTGTTTTGTTCTTTGTACATATTCCAGACTTTCACTCGACTGTCGGTGGATATCAGATTGGTATATTCCATTATAGGGTCTGTTCTGTGCTGTACTGTTCTATGTTCTATAACATCTTTGTTGATTTAAAACCCCAAACACGTTACACCCAAACACCGGCAAAATCTTTGTTCTTTATCTGGGGATAAAATTCTCAGTTATTCCAAATTCCTCCAGGCTATGCTTAATATTTCCACATTTAACTTATTCCCAGAAATCCTCAATTATAAACTAAAATAGACACATGAGTTTCCGGGCAGTCTCAGGAATATGGTCAAGATAGTCCAGTCCCACAATGCCTCACATTCAATCTGCAGTCCTTCAATTATAACAGAATATGTGGCTGTATGTAGCTGCCTTGGCCATGGTCAACCCCAACCCCAAGGGTGCCTTCTTGAACTGCTGCAATGCCTGAGGTGTACGTACACCCACAGTGCTGTTAGGAAGGGACTTCCATCGAAACACAGAAAAACTACAGCACAATACCAGCCCTTCAGCCCACAAAGTTGTGCCGAACATGTCCCTACCTTAGCGATTACTAGGCTTACCTATAACCCTCTATCTTACTAAGTTCCATGTACTTATCTAAAAGTCTCTTAAAAGATCCAATCGAATCCGCCTCCACCACCGTTGCTGGCAGCCCATTCCTCGCACCCACCAACCTCTGAGTGAAAAACTTACCCCTGACATCTCCTCTGTACCTACTCCCCAGCACCTTAAACCTGTGTGGTCTTGTGGCAACCATTTCAGCCCTGGGAAAAAGCCTCTGACTATCCACTCGATCAATACCTCTCAACATCTTATACACCTCTATCAGGTCACCCCTCATCCTTCATGTCTCCAAGGAGAAAAGACTGAGCTCACTCAACCTATCCTCATAAGGCATGTCACCTAATCCAGGCAACATCCTTGTAAATCTCCTCTGCACCCTTTCTATGATTTCCACATCCTTCTGTAATGAGGCGACCAGAACTGAGCACAGTACCCCAAGTGTGGTCTGACCAGGGTCTTATATAGCTGCAACATTATCTCACGACTCCTAAACTCAATTCCTCGATTGATGAAGGCCAGTACACCATCCACCTTCTTAACCACAGCCTCAACCTGCACAGCTGCTTTGAGCGTCTTACGAACTCTGACCCCAAGATCTTTCTGATCTTCCACTCTGCCAAGAGTCCTACCATTAATATTATATTCCGCCATCCTATTTGACCTGCCAAATGAACCACCTCACACTTATCTGGGTTGAACTCCATCTGCCACTTCTCCACCCAGTTTTGCATCCTATCAATGTCTCGCTGCACCTTCTGACATCTCTCCACACTATCCACAACACCTCCAACCTTTGTGTCATCAGCAAACTTGCCAACCCATCCTTTCACTTCCTCATGGAATTGCGGATAGCGAAGAGCATTGTCGGGCAATACAGCAGGATATAGATAGGCTGGAAAATTGGGCGGAGAGGTGGCAGATGGAATTTAATCCGAATAAATGCGAAGTGATGCATTTTGGAAGAAATAATGTAGGGAGGAGTTATACAATAAATGGCAGAGTCATCAGGAGTATAGAAACACAGAGGGACCTAGGTGTGCAAGTCCACAAATCCTTGAAGGTGGCAACACAGGTGGAGAAGGTGGTGAAGAAGGCATATGGTATGCTTGCCTTTATAGGACGGGGTATAGAGTATAAAAGCTGGAGTCTGATGATGCAGCTGTATAGAACGCTGGTTAGGCCACATTTGGAGTACTGCGTCCAGTTCTGGACGCCGCACTACCAGAAGGACGTGGAGGCATTGGAGAGAGTGCAGAGAAGGTTTACCAGGATGTTGCCTGGTATGGAGGGTCTTAGCTATGAGGAGAGATTGGGTAGACTGGGGTTGTTCTCCTTGGAAAGACAGAGAATGAGGGGAGATCTAATAGAGGTGTACAAGATTATGAAGGGTATAGATAGGGTGAACAGTGGGAAGCTTTTTCCCAGGTCGGAGGTGACGATCACGAGGGGTCATGGGCTCAAGCTGAGAGGGGCGAAGTATAACTCAGACATCAGAGGGACGTTTTTTACACAGAGGGTGGTGGGGGCCTGGAATGCGCTGCCAAGTAGGGTGGTGGAGGCAGGCACGCTGACATCGTTTAAGACTTACCTGGATAGTCACATGAGCAGCCTGGGAATGGAGGGATACAAACGATTGGTCTAGTTGGACCAAGGAGCAGCACAGGCTTGGAGGGCCGAAGGGCCTGTTTCCTGTGCTGTACTGTTCTTTGTTCATCCAGGTCATTTATAAAAATCACAAAGAGTAAGGGTCCCAGAACAGATTCCTGGGGCACTCCACTGGTGACCGACCTCCATGCTGAATATGACCCGTCTATAACCACTCTTTGCCTTCTGTGGGCAAGCCAGTTCTGGATCCACAAAGCAATGTCCCCTTGGATCCCATGCCCCCTCACTTTCTCAATAAGCCTTGCATGGGGCACCTTATCAAGTTTCCAGTTACTGAGAGAGACAAGAGATGAAATTGCTGGGCCTCTCACAAAAATCTTTGTTTCTTCATTGGACACAGGTGAGGTCCCAGAGGATTGGAGGATAGCAAATGTGGTCCCGTTATTTAAGAAGGGTAGCAAGGATAACCCGGGTAATTATAGGCCAGTGAACTTGATGTCCGTGGTAGGGAAATTGTTGGAGAAGATTCTTAGAGATAGGATCTATACACATTTAGAACTGAATAATCTCATTAGCGATAGACAACATGGTTTTGTACAAGGGAGGTCATGCCTCATAAATTTGGTTGAGTTTTTTGAGGAGGTGACAAAAATGACTGACGAGGGAAGGGCCGTGGATGTCGTCGACATGGATTTTAGTAAAGCGTTTGACAACGTCCCTCATGGAAGGCTGGTGCAAAAGGTTAAATCTCATGGGATCAAAGGTGAACCAGCTAGATGGGTACAGAACTGGCTTAGCCATAGAAGACAGAGGGTAGCAGTGGAGGGGTCTTTTTCTGATTGGAGGTCTGTGACTAGCGGTGTTCTACAGGGCTCTGTACTGGGACCTCTGCTGTTTGTGATATATATAAATGATTTGGAGGAAGATGTAGCTGGTGTGATCAGTAAGTTTGCGGACGACACAAAGATTGCTGGAGTTGTGGATTGTGATGAACATTGTCAGAGAATACAGCAGGATATAGATAGGCTGGAAAATTGGGTGGAGAAATGGCAGATGGAATTTAATCCAAATAAATGTGAAGTGATGCATTTTGGTAGATCTAATGCAGGGGGGAGCTATACAATAAATGGCAGAACCATCAGGAGTATAGACACACAGAGGGATCTGGGTGTGCAAGTCCACGATCCTTAAAGGTGGCAGCACAGGTGGAAAAGGTGGTGAAGAAGGCATATGGCATGCTTGCCTTTATTGGGGCATAGAGTATAAAAGTTGGCACATGGTGTTGCAGTTATATGGAACGTTGGTTCGGCCGCATTTGGAATACTGTGTCCAGTTCTGGTCACCACACTACCAGAAGGACGCGGAGACTTTGGAGAGAGTACAGAAAAGGTTTACCAGGATGTTGCCTGGTATGGAGGGTATTAGCTATGAGGAGAGATTGAGTAAACTCGGGTTGTTCTCCCTGGAAAGACGGAGGTTGAGGGGCGACCTAATAGAAGTTTACAAAATTACGAAGGGCATAGATAGGGTGAACAGTTGGAAGCTTTTTTCCAGGTCAGCAATGACAAACACAAGGGGTCACAAGTTCAAGGTAAGGGGGGCAAGGTTCAATACAGATATGCGGGGGACGTATTTTACACAGAGGGTGGTGGGGGCCTGGAGTGCACTACCAAGCAAGGTGGTTGAGGCAGACACGCGAGAAACATTTAAGACTCATCTTGATAACCACATGAACGACAAGGAATAGAGGGATACAAATGGATGGTCTAGTTAGGAACACATGATCAGCGCAGGCTTGGAGGGCCGAAGGGCCTGTTCCTGTGCTGTATTGTTCTTTGTGCTTTAAAATAGACACATGAGTTTCCGGGCAGTCACAGGAATGTGGTCAAGATAGTCCAGTCCCACAATGCCTCACATTCAATCTGCAGTCCTTCAATTATAACAGAATATGTGGCTGTATGGAGCTGCCTTGGCCGTGGTCAACCCCAACCCCAAGGGTGCCTTCCTGAACTGCTGCAATGCCTGAGGTGTACGTACACCCACATTGCTGTTAGGAAGGGACTTCCAGCTACATATTCCAGACTTTCACTGGACTGTAGGTGAATATCAGATTGATATATTCCATTCAACCACACCCAAGGTGTGTTATTCCAATTCCTTTATTGTCCAGGACAATACATTCACAATATCTTTCAAACAGAAATTAAACATTCCCATTTGATTTCAGACAGTAACATATTCTGTTAGTTTGTTCTTTATTGTCAATGTCAGGCTGGGGTTGTTTTCCTTGGAGCAAAGGAGGTTGAGGGGAGATTTGATAGATGGGGGACAAGATTCTGACAGGTTTAGATAAGGTGGACAAAGAAAAGCTGTTCCCATTAGCTGATGGAACAAGGACGAGGGGGGACACAGATTTCTTGTTTTGGGTTAGAGATGCAAGGGAGGGGGGAGTGGGGGGCTGGGGGGGGGGGGGGGGGGGCAGTGGGGTGGGGGGGGAATTGAGGGGGGAGATGTGAGGAAGAATATTCTGATGCAGTGAATGGTAATGACCTGAAACTCGCTGTCTATGAGGGTGGAGGAAGTGGAGACAATAAACAATTAAAAAGGAAATTGGATGGGCATTTGGGATGTTCCAAACAGAACGAAGAACAAAGAAAATTACAGCACAGAAACAAGCCCTTTGGCCCTCCAAGCCTGCAGCAACCATGCTGCCCGTCTGAACTAAAACCCCCTACCTTTCCAGGACCATATCCCTCTATTCCTATGCTATTCATATATTTGTCAAGACACATCTTAAAAGTCACTATCGTATCTGCTTCCACTACCTTCCCCGGCAACGAGTTCCAGGCACCCACCACCCTCTGTGTAAAAAACCTGCCTTGTACATCTCCTTTAAACCTTGCCCCTCGCACCTTAAACCTATGCCCCCCAGTAACTGACTCTTCCACTCTGGGAAAAAGCTTCTGACTATCCACTCTGTCCATGCCCCTCATAATCTTGGAGACTTCTATCAGGTCTCCCCTCAACCTCCGTCGTTCCAGTGAGAACAGACCAGGTTTCTCCAAACTCTCCTCATAGCTAATGCCCTCCACACCAGGCAACATCCTGATAAATATTTTCCGTACCCTCTCCAAAGCCTCCACATTCTTCGGGTAGTGTGGTGACCAGAATTGAACACTAGATTCCAAGTGCGGTCAAACTAAGGTTCTATAAAGCTGCAACATGACTTGCCAATTTTTAAACTCAATGCCCCGGCCGATGAAGGCAAGCATGCCATATGCTTTCTTGACTACCTTCTCCACCTGCATTACCACTTTCAATGACCTGTGTACCTGTACACCGAGATCCCTCTGCCTATGAATGCTCTTAAGGGTTCTGCCATTTACTGTATATTTCCATTCTGTATTAGACCTTCCAAAATGCATTACCTCACATTTGTCCGGATTAAACTTCATCTGCCATCTCTCCGCCCAATTCTCCAACTACTCTATATCCTGCTGTATCCTTTGCCGTTCCCCATCGCTATCCGCAATTCCACCAACCTTTGTGTCGTCCACAAACTTACCAATCAAACCAGTTACATTTTCCTCCAAATCATTTATATATATTACAAACAGCAAAAGTCCCAGCACTGATCCCTGCGGAATGTCACTTGTCACAGCCCTCCATTCAGAAAGGTACCTTTGCACTGCCAACCTCTGTTTTCTTCTGACTAAATATCTCTAAACTTCCTAACACCCTGTCACTCTGTGATCCTTGTGACATTTGAAACCAGGTATTTGCAAAAAGACTCAAAGAGCATCAACCCACTGGAGGCTGAGACCAGCCAGTCCAGCACAAAGAAACCCTCTGACCCTTCCCATTGACCAACTGTGAGAATGAACAAAATGCAATCCTGGATGTAATTGAGAGCAGGAACAATAACAGCAGAATCCAACCTCTGGAATCACTCGTGAACTTGCTGGTGCCTCAGCAGCCGGGATGAAACGCTGAAACCCTTCCCACACACAGAGCAGGTGAACGGCCTCTCCCCAGTGTGAACTCGCTCGTGCGTCTGCAGGTTGGATAACTGAGTGAATTCTTGCCCGCACTGAGAGCAGGTGAACGGCCTCTCCCCAGTGTGAACTCGCTGGTGTGTTTGCAGGTTGGAAAGCTGAGTGAATCCCTTCCCACACTGAGAGCAGGTGAACGGCCTCTCCCCTGTGTGAACTCGCTGGTGTGCCCGCAGGCTGGATGACTGAGTGAATCCCTGCCCACACTGAGAGCAGGTGAATGGTTTCTCCCCTGTGTGAACCCGCTGGTGTGTCCGCAGGTCGGATGACCGAGTGAATCCCTTCCCACACTGAGAGCAGGTGAATGGTCTCTCCCCAGTGTGAACTCGCTGGTGTGTCTGCAGGCTGGATAACCGAGTGAATCCCTTCCCACACTGAGGGCAGGTGAACGGTCTCTCTCCAGTGTGAACCCGCTGGTGTGTCCGCAGATGGGTTGACCGAGTGAATCCCTTCCCACACTGAGAGCAGGTGAACGGCCTTTCCCCAGTGTGAACTCGCTGGTGTGTCTGCAGGCTGGATAACTGAGTGAATCCCTTCCCACACTGAGAGCAGGTGAACGGCCTCTCTCCAGTGTGAACTCGCTGGTGTCTCTGCAGGCTGGATAACTGAATGAATCCCTTCGCACACTGAGAGCAGGTGAATGGTCTCTCTCCGGTGTGAACTCGCTGATGTGTCTGCAAGTGGGATGACAGAGTGAATCCCTTCTCACATTGAGAGCAGGTGAACGGTCTCTCCCCAGTGTGAACTCGCTGATGTCTCTGCAGGTGGGATGACCGAGTGAATCCCTTCCCACACTGAGAGCAGGTGAATGGGGGCTTCTCCCCAGTGTGAACTCGCTGGTGTGCCCGCAGGTCGGATGACCGAGTGAATCCCTTCCCACACTGAGAGCAGGTGAACGGCCTCTCCCCAGTGTGAACTCGCTGGTGTGCCTGCAGGTTGGATAACTGATTGAATCCCTTCCCACACTGAGAGCAGGTGAACGGCCTCTCCCCAGTGTGAATTCGCTGGTGTGTCAGCAGGCTGGATGACCGAGTGAATCCCTCCCCACACTGAGAGCAAGTGAATGGCCTCTCCCCTGTATGAACTCGCTGGTGTGTCCGCAGCTCGGATAACTGAATGAATCCCTTCCCACACTGAGAGCAGGTGAATGGCCTCTCCCCAGTGTGAACTCGCTGGTGTCTCTGCAGGCTGGATAACTGAGTGAACCTCTTACCACACTGAGAGCAGGTAAATGGCCTCTCTCCAGTGTGAACTCGCTGGTGTCTCTGCAGGCGGGATGACTGAGTGAATCCATCCCCACACTGAGAGCAGGTGAACGGCCTCTCCCCAGTGTGAACTCGCTGGTGTATCTGCAGGCTGGATAAATGAGTGAATTCCTTCTCACACTGAGAGCAAGTGAACGGCCTCTCTCCAGTGTGAACTCGCTGGTGTCTCTGCAGGTGGGATGACTGAGTGAATCCCTCCCCACATTGAGAACAGGTGAACGGCCTCTCTCCAGTGTGAACTCGCTGGTGTGACTGCAGGCGGGATGACCGAGTGAATCCCTCCCCACACTGAGAGCAGGTGAATGGCCTCTCCCCAGTGTGAACTCGCTGGTGTGTCTGCAGGCTGGATAAATAAGTGAATTCCTTCTCACACTGAGAGCAAGTGAACGGCCTCTCTCCAGTGTGAACTCGCTGGTGTCTCTGCAGGCTGGATATCCGAGTGAATCCCTTCCCACACTGAGAGCAGGTGAAGGGCCTCTCCCCAGTGTGAACTCGCTGGTGTCTCTGCAGGTGGGATGACTGAGTGAATCCCTCCCCACATTGAGAGCAGGTGAACGGCCTCTCCCTAGTGTGAACTCGCTGGTGTCTCTGCAGGTTGGATAACTGACTGAATCCCTTCCCACATTGAGAGCAGATGAACGGCCTCTCCCCAGTGTGGCTGCGCCGATGAGCTTCCAGCTCTGATGGGGTTCCGTATCCCTTCCCACAGTCCGCACATTTCCATGGTTTCGCCATGGTGCAGGTGTCCTTACCTCACTCTTGAGTGGACAATTAGTTGAAACTTCGTCCACACACAGAACAAGATTACAGTCTCCACCTGCTGTGAATGGTGTGATATTTATTCAGACTGTGTAACTGGTTAAAGCTCTTTAGTCAGTGCATTGGAACACACTCACTCGAGTGTGGCAGTGTGTCGATGCTTTTTCACTCACACTGACATTTCAAATCTTTTCAAATCGACAGACTGGACAATCATTTCTCCTTCTGGATTCAAAGTCCGATGATATTGAGGTCCCAAGGAATATGACTCTGTCAGATCTAGACGTGACGTTTGAGATTTCAGCCTGTGATTCCTCTTTCAATATCCTGGAAAATGAGTTTCCAAAAGTCATCAGTGTCAGTACAGGATAGAAATTCAGAACAGACAATTTCTATGGAACATTCTTTCCTCTCTCATTCAGAGGGTGGGTTCTCCCCCGCACATGCACAGCTTCCCCTCTCCCTCGCACATTTTGCAGTCCCGGGCGGGGGGAGGGGGAGATCACCGAGCGGCTTCTCGCTCTGGCCAGAGCCGTCAGCCGGTTGCCTGGAAACCTTGGCTCGATGTGGTGTAGGGGGAGGGGAACAATGGGTGGGGGCGGGGCTCCCGGGTCCGCACGCCCGGGCCTGCACCATGGAACCCGGAGACATCACCGCGGAGCGCAGTGATTCCTATTGGCTGATTCAGGCAGGGTTCTATCGTAGCGTCACAATGCGGAAGTTGTCCAATGAGCTTCAGAGTGAAATTTCGCTCTCCGATCACATTCCATTGTGACGTCACACACTCACCCATTCCATTGTGATGTCACACCCTCACCCATTCCATTGTGACCTCACACTCTCACCCATTCCATTGTGACGTCAGGGCTTCCCTCTCCGATCACAATCCCTGCCGGCCTCCCACATGCAGCCTCAATGGCGGCAGTCAGCCCGGGTCTAACACTACAAGCTGCCGCTCCATTTGGTACAAAGGGGGGGACCGGGAAGTTCATTTCCGGGGTCTGGGTTTGAACAACATGTTTACAAAGTCTCTCCACCCACTCGCCACATTTATCATTCCCCGCGCGCCGCCCCCTACCTAGTATTGATCTCGCCTCCAAATTAAAACCGCCCGTCTACCCGTCGCCATTACCCGCACTGCGCATGCTTCAGGTCCCGCCTCTCATTCACTCCGATTGGTTGGAGGATCAGCCGCTCCCGCTCGGTCCTCCAGTCCCGCCCCTCGTTCACTCCGATTGGTTGGAGGACCGGCCGCTCCCGCTCGGTCGGCCAGTCCCGCCCCCTCTTCCTATTGGTCCGGAGCTGCCGTCAATCAGTCCCCGGGCATTGTGATGTGGAGCATGCGCAGTGTCATTGCTGTCCTTGGCGCTTGTTTGTCCCGGAGAAGCGGAGTCAGCGTTAGGCGGTGGCTGGGAGGATTTGGAAACACTTTGTGGATCCGCAAACCCTTCAGAATCATTGTCAGCTCCCTGGTTTGCAGCTGCGGGGCTTCTCCCTCCCGGGAACAGGCCCAGGTTAACGGCCCCATCCTGGCTCAGCCACTGGAGGGTGGTTCACATCAGAGGATGGGGGAGGGGGACAATAAATAAGAGGTTACACTTTGGCCTCAAATCAATGAGGACTCTGATCTCTGGGAAGGAAGGAAACCCTGGGAGGTGGGCGGGGAGGATTCACAAACACCCGCTGGAGGCCCCAACACCCCCAATAAGACCCATTGGTTTTATTGTCAGTCTGCAGACAGCAGCTGGAGAACTGAACCCAGTAAGAAGTCTCACAACACCAGGTTAAAGACCAACAGGTTTATTTGGTAGCAAAAGCCACTCGCTTTCGGATCACTGCTCCTTCATCAGGTGAGTAGGACTTGTGTTCATAAACGGGCATATATATTGACACAAACTCAATTTACAAGATAATGGTTGGAATGTGAGTCTTTACAGGCAATCAAGTCTTAAAGGTACAGACAATGTGAGTGGAGAGAGGGTTAAGCACAGGTTAAAGAGATGTGTACTGTCTCCAGCCAGGACAGTTAGTGAGATTTCCACATCAAGAACTGAACCCAGACAGAGGAGAGGGAGGGGGAAAACTGGGAGTGGAGGGAAGAAATGGTGGAGATGTTGAGATGGGTTTGGATTTCAGTCCAGGGGAGGAGGTAGAGTGTGTGGGACGGGGATTTATAGATTTGGGGGAACAAGAGAGGAAAATATGTTCCAGAGAAACTATGAATTGTCTGTTCAGAATTTCTATCCTGCACTGACAGTGATGGTATTTGTAAACTGTTTTTGCAGGGTATTATGAAGCAGGATTTACAGATGTGAAACTCAAACCAAACTTCACATCAAGATCTGTTTCAGTGATTTGATTCATCAGAAACTGAATATCATCAGCCTTTGTCTACAGAAGGAGAAATGTTCATTCTGTCTGCGGGCAAAGATTTCAAACATCAGTGTGACTGAAAAAGCACCTACACACACACACACCTGAGAGTTTCCAATGTGCTGAATGTGGAAAGTGGTTTAACAAGTCTGAAAAATAATCACATCATTCTAACTGAGTAGTGACCCGACACACATTCTGTGTAAACGAGGCTTCAACTCATCATCCAACCTGGAGTCACATGAGGACACCCGCACCACAGAGAAACCACTGAAATGTGTGGACTGTGGGAGGGGATTCAATTACCCGTCCGAATTGGATATTCATCGTCGCATTCACACTGGAGAGAGGCCGTTCACCTGCTCTGAGTGTGGGAAAGGATTTGCTTACTCATCCAGCCTCTATACACACCGGCGTGTTCACACTGGTGAGAGGCCGTTCACCTGCCTCGAATGTGGGAGGAGATGTCATGCTTTATCAAGCCTCCTGATTCACCGGGAGGTTCACTCCGATCAGAGACTGTTTCAGTGTTCTGATTGTGAGAAAAGCTTTAAAAGCACAAAGGACCTCCTGAGACACCAGCGCACTCACATGGTGGTGAGACCGTCCTCCTGCTCAGTGTGTGGGAAGGGATTCACTCAGTCATCCCACCTTCTGACACACCAACTTGTTCACACTGATCAGAGACCATTTCAATGTTCTGACTGTGAGAAGAGTTTTAAAAGTAAAAATGATTTACAAGTCCATCAGCGCACTCACACTGGGGAGAAGCCATTCACCTGCTCCGTGTGTGAGAGGAGATTCGGACGTTTATCCCAGCTGCAAACACACCAGCGAGTTCACTCTGATAAGAGACCATTTCAGTGTTCTGACTGTGAGAAGAGCTTTAAAAGTAAACAGGATTTGGTGACACACCAGCGAGTTCACACTGGGGAGAAACCGTTCACCTGCTCGGTGTGTGGGATGGGATTCACCCATTCATCCCACTGTCTGAGACACCAGCGAGTTCACACCGGGGAGAAACCATTCATTTGCTGTGTGTGTGGGAAGGGATTCACTGATTCAGCCCAGCTTCTGATACACGAGCGGATTCACACTGGGGAGAAACCCTTCACTTGCTCCACATGTGGGAAACGATTCACTCAGCCACCCCAGCTCATTGCACATCAACTGGTCCACACTGATCAGAGACCTTTTAAATGTTCTGACTGTGAGAAGAGCTTTAAAAGCACTAAGGACCTGCTGAGACACCAGCAAATTCACACTGGGGAGAGATCATTCACCTGCTCCATGTGTGGGAAAAGGTTCACTCAGTCATCCCACCTGCTGAGACACCAGCAGGTTCACACGGGAGAGAGATCGTTCACCTGCTCCGTATGTGGGAAGAGATTTGCTCGGTCAGCCAATCTGCTGAGACACCAGCAAGTTCACAAGTCACTGCAGGGGTTGGATTCTGCTGTTGCTGCTAATCCCATGCAGGACTGAATCATGTTCATTCTGTTATTAAGGAGACTGGGATGGGACACAGATAATCTCCGTGCAATCAGGCAGAGTCAACATGGTTTTGTGCAAGGGACATCCTGTTAATTGATGTGTTGGATTCTTTGAGGAAGTAACAAGCAATGTGGATAAAGTGGAACCTGTGGATGTGGTGTATTTAGTTTTCCAGAAGGCATTTGACAAGGTGCCACATCAATGTTTACCACACTTAATAAGAATTCGTAGCATAAGGCATATTAGCATTTTATCCATGTTGATTCTTTATATTAGCATGGATAGAGGATTGATGAGCTAATCGGAAACAGAGAGGAGGGAGAAACAAGTCATTTTTGGGATGGCAAAGTGTAGCCTGTGGAGTGCCACAGGGACCAGTGCTGGGCCCTCAACTATTGACAAACTATTTTCATGATGTGGATGACAGGATCAAAATTTGTTGATAACACAAAGGTAGGTAGGAAAGTGAGATGTGAATGACCATAACAAGCCTGCAAAGCGATATAGATAGGGTCAGTGAGTGGGCAAAAAGTTGGCAACTGGAACAAGATTTTTGGATAATGTGAACTTGTCCATTTGGCAGGAAGGATGGAAAAGCAGCTGATTATTTAAACAGAGAGAGATTGCAGAACTTTGAGGTACAGAGGGATCTGGGTGTCCTGGTACCGTAATCAGGAAAAGTTAGTGTGTGGATCCAGCAAATG
Source organism: Mustelus asterias (assembly GCF_964213995.1). NCBI lineage: Eukaryota > Metazoa > Chordata > Chondrichthyes > Carcharhiniformes > Triakidae > Mustelus > Mustelus asterias. The sequence goes on from NW_027590163.1 coordinate 900,378, forward strand.
ATTAGAAAGGTAAATGAATTGTTGTTTATTGCAGAGATGTTTTGCTGCATTTGTTCAGGGTATTGGTGAGACCACATCTAGAGCACGGTGTACAGTTTTGGTCTCCTTACTTAAGAGAGGACTTGTGTGAGAAGTAGTTCAGAGAAGGTTTAGTTGACTGATTCACGGGATGAGGGTGTTATCATACAAGGAAATGTTGGACATGTTCGGCCTGTATCGAAAGGGGTTTAGAAGAATGAGAGAGGATCTGATTGAAACATAAAATTCAGAGGGGACTTGACAGAGTGGATGTTGATTGTAGAGAGAGGAGAACTAGAGGCACAGTTTAAAAATACGGGGTCTCCCATTTAAGACTGGGATGAGGAGAAACCTTTTCTCTCAGAGGGTTGTTACAGTGTGGAATTCTCTTCCACAGAGAGTGGTGGAGGCTGGCTCACTGAATATTCTGAAGTCTGAATTTAATAGATTCTTGATTGACGAGAGTCAAAGGGTGTGAGGGGTAAGAAGGAAAGTGGAGTTGAAGCTACAATCACATCAGCCGGGACCCTATTGAATGGTGGAGCAGGCTCGAGGGGCCGAGTGGCCTTCTCCTGCTCCTAATTCACATGTTCCCATTGTGATAGTTGGAGTTTGTTTCTGCTGATGTTAATTTCCCAAAAAACTGAGCTGCAGCTTAATCTACAGAATAGAATCAAATAAATCTTGCCAATCTGATTGTTCAGCCAGGGTCTAACTGGGCGGCACGGTAGCACAGTGGTTAGCACTGCTGCTTCACAGCTCCAGGGTCCCGGGTTCGATTCCCGGCTCGGTTCACTGTCTGTGTGGAGTTTGCACATTCTCCTCGTGTCTGCGTGGGTTTCCTCCGGGTGCCCCGGTTTCCTCCCACAGTCCAAAGATGTGCAGGTTAGGTTGATTGGCCAGGTTAAAAATTGCCCCTTAGAGTCCTGAGATGCGTGGGTTAGAGGGATTAGCAGGTAAATATGTGTGGGTAGGGCCTGGGTGGGATTGTGGTCGGTGCAGACTCGATGGGCCGAATGGCCTCCTTCTGCACTGTAGGGTTTCTATGATTTCTATGAATGACAGAGCGGACTGGAAGAGCTGAACAACCAACTCCAGTTCCTGTGTAGTTTCTCCCAGGCTTCTCCCACTCTCTAACTCTGCTCCAGTGCTGGTTTCTGATGAAGTCTCTTCTCCCCAGGTCTCCCATCACTTTCCATTCATCAGCTGGTGTCTGAGTCCAAGTTTACCAGGAACAGGAGGAGGTCATTTATCCCCTCAAGCCTGTTCTCTCATTCACTGAGGTCATGGCTGATCTGTAACCTAACTCCATTTACCCAGATATTGTTTTAATCCTGACTTCCTCAGTCTGTTACAATGAGATTTAAAAAATAACTTTTGTTTACATCAGACCTTCAATGTAGGAGAGTGTCCCAAGGTGAATCTCAGAAACATCAATTGATAAATCAGACAACTGGCACTGAGGGGATGTTAGGAGGCTGACTGAAGACTTGGTGCAGTGTAAAGGGTCAATGTTAAATTTGTAAATATTCTACTCAGTGATGTAAGATCAGATGATAAGAGTTTGCTGAGAGATGGTTCTATGCTGAGCCTTGTGCTGTACATATTTAGAAGAAGGTGCAATAAAAAGTTATATTAACCAATAGCCTTGCCTCCAGCAGTCTTTGTCAATCCTGGCCAATCCCTGTGGCATAGGGACACCCACACTTGTTTGGGAGGAAGCTCCAGGATTTTGACCGAGTGACAGCGAAGGAACAGCGATATATTTTGAAGTCAAGATGGTGAGTGTTACGATCCCAGTTGATGTTATAATTGGACAGGATGATTCCAGGATGGAACACTGGCTCAAAAGACCGCAACTTTTACTTTTTGTAGAAAACATAAAGGAACAGAATCACAGGACTGCCAATTAGCTTTTAACAAAATATTTATTAAACACGAAGAGTTTGACGATAACAAAATACTCCTTGACTCACACTTACCTTCACAAATGTATCCAGATTTCAAGAATAACATAGATTTAAAATTCCTTATGCTATAATGTTCTCAGTAAACACATGGTTCCTTTAAACCCACAGGTTGGCTGCGATCAGACAAGCCCCACTCTGAAACCAAGTGGCAGATGCAACTCAATCGATCCTCTGTGGATTTCTCCTCAAATTTCCCCCCAGATGATTGTCACGAGTGTTTCCAAACTTGGCTCTCAAAAAGACACGTGTTAATATCTCCTTCCAAAGCAACTTTCTCACTTCCAGGTCTTCCAATTGTTCTTTCAAACAAGGCTTTCTCTCCACTCTTTTAGCAAGAAGCTGCCTCTAGGTTTTTAACTCTCAGAATTCCTTTGCCTTGAATTGCAACATGCTTCCAAAATTCTGCATAAACTCAGATCATCAGTCCGTAACAGAATACAATTGCTTCAAAATCTGGATTTAAGGACATCAAACCTTCCCACTATTTCAGATATGCGGCTTCTCTTTCGCCAACCTCATCAGTTCTTTTCTTCCCAGGTCTGAGTTTAACTTCCATGAATAGTATCCTGTTCCAAAGACAATGCTGTTCCTTTTTTACTTAAATATTCCTGAAACTTCTTTTCCATTCCCGGGTTTCTCAAACGAACTGTCCTTTAATTCCTCTGGAGCTTGCTTTCGGACACATTACTCCATTGTATGGCTTTCCTGCTTCTAGTAGAGCTGAGAGCTGCTCACTCTCTCGTTTCCTCACCCCAACTGCTATAGAACAACGAACAAAGAAAATTACAGCACAGGAACAGGCCCTTCAGCCCTCCAAGCCTGCACCGGTCATACTGCCCGACTGAACTAAAACCCCCTCCCCTTCCGGGGACCATATCCCTCTATTCCCATCCTATTCATGTATTTGTCAAGACGCCCCTTAAAAGTCACGACCAAAGATTATAAATTCAACTAATACTACACTCAAAAAACTTTCTCACCCTCAAGGTGCCCCTGGTTGCTATGCAACAATGCATTATTTCTCCAACTTCACGTTTATTTTTCACGCCATAAACTCTCTCAGCACAACAGGAATACAATTTCAATTGAAACCTATCCCCCACACATGCAAACACCTTTGTTCAACATGAATCCAACCAAAGTTCTCCTCTTCCTACACAGAAACACTAAATCAAACTTACTTAAATCTATACTTTATTACTAATATTTAACAATAGAAACATAGATCACTTAAAACTATCTCTGTTTTCCTGACATGAGTGACTTAGAGAGGAAACTCCAGGTGGTGATATTCTCATGTATCTGCTGCTCTTGTCCTTCTAGATGGTAATGTTCCTGAGTCTGTAAGATGCTGCCTCAGGAGTCTTGGTGAGTCCCTGCAGTGCATTTTGTAGATGGTACACACTGTTGCTCCTGTCCGTCGGTGGTAGAGGGAGTGAATGTTTGTGGTTAGTGTGTTGATCAAGTGGGGCTGCTTTGTCCTGGATGGTTTTGAGCTTGAGTGTTGTTGGGAGCTGCACTCATTCAGGCAAGTGGAGAGTATTCCATCTCATTCCTGACTTGTGTCTTGTAGATGGTGGACGGGCTTTGGCTGGGGGAGTCAGAAAGTGAGTTACTCTCCTCAGGGCTGCCAGTCTCTGACCTGCTCTGGTAGCCACAGTGTCTATGAGTTTCTGGTCAATGTAACCCCCGCAGGATGTTGATAATGGAAGGGGGATTCAGTGATGGTAATACCCTTGAATGTCAAGGGGTGATGGTTAGATCTTCTCCTGTTGGAGATGGTCATTGCCTCGGACTTATGTGGCATGAATGTTACTTGCCACTTGTCAGCCCAAGCCTGGATATTGTTGTATTTGGACATGGACTGTTTCAGTATCTGAGGAGTCACAAATGGTGCTGAACATTGTGTATTCATTGGCGGATATCCCCACTTCTGATCTTATGAAGGAGGGAAGGTCATTGATGAAGCAGCTGAAGATGGTTGGGCCTCGGACACGACCCTGAGAGATCCCTGCATTGATGTCCTGGAGCTGAGATGACTGACCCTCCACAACCACAACCATCTTCCTAATTGCCAGTATACGTCCAACCAGCAGAGAGTTTGCCCCTTGATATCCATTGATTCCAGTTTTGCCAGGGGTCCATGATCTGGGTGGCACAGTGGTTAGACCAGTTGGCTCACAGCCCCAGGGACCGGGTTCGATTCCGACCTTGGGTGGCTGTGTCGAGTTGGCACATTCATCAGCTTTTTTTTTGTGGATCATTTCAGTGGAAATGTGCTCTCCCAGACTCAAAGAGCATCAGCCCACTGGAAACAAAGTTGTGAGACTGGCCAGTCCAGCAGAAAGAAACTCTCCGACCCTCCCACTTCACCAATTGTCAAAATGAACATGGTTCAGTCCTGGATGTGATTAACAGCAGCAATAACAGCAGAATCCAACCCCTGTCATCACTTGTGAACTTACTGGTGTCTCAGCAGGTGGGATGACTGAGTGAATCCCTTTGTGAATCCTTGTGAACTCGTTGGTGTGTCTGCAGGTGGGATGACTGAATGAATCCCTTTCCACACTCAGAGCAGATAAACGGCCTCTCTCCAGTGTGAACTTGCTGGTGACTCTGCAGATAAGATGAAAGAGCGAATCCTTTCCCACACTCAGAGCAGGTGAATGGTCTCTCCCTGGTGTGAACACGTCGGTGTGCCTGCAGGTTAGCTGAACGAGTAAATCCCTTCCCACACTCAGAGCAGGTGAACGGCCTCTCCCCGGTGTGAACTTGCTGGTGATTCTGCAGGTCGGATAACTGAATGAATCCCCTGCCACACTCGGAACAGGTAAATGGCCTCTCCCTGGTGTGAACCTCCTGGTGTGACACTAGGTGGGATGATTGAATAAAACGCCTCCCACACTCGGAGCAGACGAATGGCCTCTCCCTGCTGTGAACTCCCTGGTGTGACATTAGGTGTGACGATTGGATAAAACGTTTCCCACATTCGGGGCAGCTGAATGGCCTCTCCCTTGTGTGTGTTCCTTTGTGTGTCACTAGATGTGATAACTGAATAAAACGCTTCCCACACTCGGAGCAGGGGAACAGCCTCTCCCTCCTGTGGACTTCCTGGTGAGTCACTAGGTGTGATAATTGAATAAAACACTTCCCGCACTCAGAGCAGTTGAAAGGCCTCTCCTTAGTGTGGGCTCGCTGGTGTATCTGCAGGTGAGATGACTGAGTGAAACCCTTTCCACAGTCGGAGCAGGTGAATGGTCGCTCTCCGGTGTGGATTTGTTGGTGATTCAAAAGTTCAGATGAATGATTGAATTGCTTCCCACACTCAGAGCAGTTGAATGGTTTTTCCCCAGTGTGAACTTGCTGGTGTGTCAGCAGGTGGGATAACTGAGTGAATCCCTTCCCACACTCAGAGCAGGTGTACAGCCTCTCCCTACTGTGAACTGCTTGGTGATTCCACAGGTCGGCTGCCTGGAGAAAACCCTTCCCACACTCAGAGCAGATGAAGGGCCTCTCCCCAGTGTGGCTGCATTGATGAATCTTCAGGGCAGATGGGGAGCAGTCTCCTTCCCCACACTTGGAGCAGGGGAACAGTCTCTCCCCAGTGCGAATATGTTGATGAGTTTGCAGTGCAGACGGGATATGGAATTCCTTACCACAATCCTCATCTTTCCCCGGTTTCTCCATGGTGTGGATGTCCTTGTGTCTTTCCAGGTTTAACAATCAGTTAAATCCTCATCCACACATAGAGCATGTGCACTGTCTGTCCCCGCTGTAAATGATGTGATATTTTTGCAGTCTGTGTAACTGGTCTTTTGACAGTCAGTGTACTGGACACTCTCACTCAGGCCTGTGTTTCTTGGTGCCTTTCCAGTCACACTGATGTGACAGAAAAAACAGATAAATATTTCTTCTTCTAGATTCAAAGTCTGATGATATTCAGGTTCTGATAATTTGAGTGACTCTATTAAGCCTTAACATGTTTTGAGATTGCTGGCAGCAAATCTTCCCCTTATAACTTCCTGTAAAATGAGTTTACAAAAGTCATCACTGTCAGTATCAAACAGAAATTCAGAATAGACAATTCTAGTTTCTGTGGAACATTTCTTCCTTTCTCGTTCCTCTCGATCTGTACATCTCCATCCCACACCCTATCCCTGTCTCCTCACTCTGCTGTATGTATAATACACCCTTCCAATTCTCCTGAAGGTGTTGATTCATGCTGATCAACAAATCCATACTCACTGCTTCTTCTCCAGCACTGAGATATCTTCATGCAGGCTGCCAGTCTAAATACCTAAATATACTTAGTGAAGTAAAATGTATGTAACATAGGGGACCAGTTTAATAAATAGAAGTACAGCAAGGCTATGAGATAGAACATTATTTCAACAGTGAACATTCTTGAATATCAATTGTTTGGCTATGAGGGTGGTGCATTTTGATACATTCAATATTTCAAAATGAAATTAGATGGGCAGTCAAAATAGACTGGCAGGGGAACAGGGATACAGACGGGATGAGGAGCATATCAGCCATGATTGAATGGCGGAGCGGACTCAATGGGCCAAATAGCCTAATTATGCTCCTCTATCTTATGAACTTATGGGGGAATGGGACTGACTAGTTGGCTCTACAGATAGTTAGCATGGACTTGAGTTGCTGAATGGACTCCTTGTGTGATACAATAACCCGATTACTGAAAATAAACTACTTAGTTACAGTATTAACAAAACTAAAAATAATAAAAAATGAACTTTATTACTGGACCATGCATAATATATCTAATTTGTACCATATTACAAGACTGCACACATCTCTGTCCTATATTAATTTACTGCCCCTTAAATTTCAGCTATTTCCTCGGGAAATCACTCCTTTAAATTGTGAACATTAGGAAAGAGACCATCCTCTTAACCAGACAAATAAATGTGACAAGTTGAGGAAGCAAAGGATGGCAATGTCTTTAAGAGGGAGAGAGATACCTGGGCCAACCTTTCCAGAGTCTGCAGCTCCCTGAATTCACTTCCTTTCCCTTCAGTTGCTGCAAGTCCCCAATTTAACCCCAGAATGAGAAAAAGAAGGAGAGAAGAAAACAAAGTGTTTTACTGACATGTAGAAAGAGGTTTCAGTCTGTCTGAAATCCAATCTGCATTGTCACAAAGCCCGCACTCTGATTGGCTGGAGGACCAGTGTCCTTCCGGTCCTCCAATTCTTCCCATTGGTCAATACCCCTCATGAAGACAGTGGTGCAGCGGAAGTGAGTGGGAGACACTTTGACCTCGGTCGCTCTCAGTTGTTGGCCAATGGGAAACGCTATCCTCCGCACATGCGCAGCACTTCTCTGGGTTCATCATGCGCAGTCCCACCCGGCGAATAGAGCGATTTCCTCAGCGCGGGGGATTGTGGGAGCCGCGGCCGCCATTACTCGGCCGGAGCCCAGTCTCCAAACACCTGGGACTGCGATGGATGGGATGGGGAGGAGGCGAAGTGACCCCATCCAGATATGATGTACATCTGGGTAGTCACTGGAATTGATAGCGAAGCCGCCTTAGCAAAATTCAGGTGTAAAAATTTAGACACCTGGGTGACATATTGGGGAGTGGAATAGCTCAATGTGAAACTGAACCCCAGAGTCAGCAGCGTCCTTGGGGGAGAACTGGGGAAAAATAAGGAGGATGGTCAAAAGAATTAGGCTTACAATTGATAGGGAGGAGGCAGATGTTTAAAGTTTGAAATTTGATTAAATTTGATTTATTATTGTCACATGTATTAGTAGACAGTGAGAAGTTTGTTTCTTGTACGTTTTACTGACAAAGAGAAGGAAAGAGGAGGGTGCAGAATGTAGTATTACAGTCATAGCTAGGATATAGAGAAAGATCAAATTAATGTGAGGTAGTTCCATTCAAAAGTTTGATGGCCTCAGGGAAGAAGCTGTTCTCGATTTGGTTATACATGTTCTCAGACCTTTATATCTTTTTCCCGATGGAAGAAGGTGGAAGAAAGAATGTCCAGGGTGCGTGGGGTCCTTGATTACGCTGGCTGCTTTTCTAAGACAGTGGGAAATGTAGACATAGTCAATGGATAGGAGGCTGGTTTGCATGATGGATTTGGTCTTTCATGACCCTTTGTAGTTTCTTGTGGTCTTGGACAGAGCAGGAGCAATATCAAGTTGTGATACAACCAGAAAGAATGCTTTCCAGAAAGGGAGGAGAAGGTTATGTGACAACCAGAATATCAGTTTCAAATTTCTATCCTGTGCTTACATTCATTGCTTTGATAGATGTTTTTATTTACAAGGGATTAGAATGGAAGGATTTTCAGTCAGAAATATCTTGGTTCATTTGGACACGACTATCATCAGTGATCAAATGTCAGGGGAACAATGATGCCCTGTTCAAAAAGATTTCAATCATCAGTGCGAATGGAAAAGTTGAGTGATGCACATTCCCAAGAGAGAGAGAGATTTCCAGGGAAAGAGACATAAGAATATATGAACGAATGAACTAGGAGTAGGCTACTCAGTCCCTCCAACCTGCTCCACAATTCAATAAGATCATGGCAGATCTGATTTTAGCCTCAACCCCACAGTCCTGGCTACTCCTAATAACTTTTCAGTCCCTCATAAATCAAGATTCTATTTGACTGTGCTTTTAACTTATTCAAAGACAATGCTTCCACTGTCTTTTGAGGAAGAGTTCCAGAGACTCACAGCCCTCTTCGAGAAAACATTAGTAATCTTGGTCATAGATGAGCAAACTCTTATTTGTAAACATATGCTCCACCCCTGCCAGGTCTAGATTCTCCATTAAAAGAAAACATTCTCTCCACATCCACCCTGTCAAGACCCTCAGGTTTTGATCTAATCACCTCTTACTCTTCTAAACTCTAGTGGATACAAGCTGACCCTGTCCAACATTTCCTCATCAGACAACCTGTCTATTCCTGGTATTAGTCTAGAAAACCTTCTCAAAACTGCTTCCAATACATTTACATCTTTCCTTAAGTAGGGAGACCAATACTGTGCACAACACTCCAGATGTGGTCTCACCAATTGTGTGTACAACTGGAGCATAACCTCCCTACTTTTGTAATCACTTTCCCTCACTATGAACAATAACATTCTATGAGCTTTCCTAATTACTTGCTGTTCCTGTATACTGGCCTTTTGGGATCCGAGGTGATCAAAAAGTTGCTGACACCTGAATCTAGCCTGTGAAACAAGTGTGTTCTGTTAGCGTGGTTGGGTACCTGAGAGATTGTTTGGAAGCTTGAATGCACATGGAGATCGAGGCCAGACGAATACAGAAAGAAGTTGAAATCCTGGCGGTGGATCCTTGGTGAAGGCATCCAATAGAAAGAATTGTATAGGAGAAGATTCCAAAGTGTCATCTTCGAGAGTGTGGGATTGGAAATGCTCATGTGGAAGACAGAATTTCAGTGAGATCAGTTGGCTCACAGTTTGACAACCATCTGGGGAAATGATGAGAAATCCAGAGAAGTTGTATTCGGTGACATCTGTCACTTGGTTTCAGAGTGTGGGGTGTCTGGCCACATTTCACCGATTGGTTTGCATGGACTGTGAACTTACTGAGAATATTTGAGTGTAAGATAAAGTTTGTAACTTGTGTAATGGTAGAAATCTGTTTATATCTGTCAAGGTATTGCTGGGGTGAAGGAGAGTTAATTCTACTTAATGTTTTCTTGTTTAATAAAAGTTTACCAAAAATCTCTGTCTGCTCATCCAGCTATCTAAACAAAATAATAGTGAGGATCTATCAAGCCATCTTCCATCCTGGAATCTGACATTGCCAGTAGTAACATCAGCTGATACAATAAGGTACTTTCACCTCTATGAGGCAGTTCAGCTCTTTTCTCCATGTTTGAACCAAGGCTGTAATGAGATCAGGAACTCAGTGACCCTTGCAGAACCCAAACTGACCATCAGTGAGTAGTTTCTTCTGAAGCAAGTGCCACTTAACAGCAGATATCCCCTTTCATCACTTTACTGATGATCAAGGGAGGTTGAATGCACCAATAATTGGCCGGGTAGCATTTGTCCTGCTTTTTGTATGCAGGGTGTACCTGATCAATTTTCCTCACTGCTGGGTAATCAGTAATTTATAAAGATTCAGGATAACTCCCTGCTTTGCACTCCATACCTCCATTCATAAACTGAGGACCCCATTAGCTTTTTTAAAAAAACAGCTTTGTCAACTTGCCTTGTCACAATCAATGAATTTTGATAAAATGCTCTCTGAGTTGGTGCAGACTCGATGGGCCAAATGGCCTCCTTCTGCACTGCATGGACTCTATGATAGAACTGGGCATTGCCAGTGTGCATGTGAAAACAAACACGGTGCTTTTGAATGATATAACATAGTGGCAGCATGTAGATGAGAGATAGGAGGGGCCATGGATAGATCCCAGAGGGACTCCGAGTTCAGGGACTTGGGAGAGAAAAGTGATATGAGATGGAGCGGTTGTTGGCGAGAACGGTGTGGTCACAGATTGATTTTTTAGGATGGGTGATGGTGGTGAATTTGAAGGGAGGAGGGACAGAATTAAAAGAGATTAAAAGAGATTGAGAGCTGCAAACAGTATCAGCTAACACGGGAAAGGTGGGTGCTCGGTGGTTTAGTGGGAATAGGGTCAATACAACAGAAGACAGTATGTGCTCTGAGAGGGCATAAGTGAGATATAGGATAGAAACTGGAGAAACCTGGGGTTAGGACTTGGATGAGGAACTTTCTATAAAGTCTGGCTCAATGGGCTAATGGAAGGAAGGGAAGCAGCAGAGGTAGTTGATCAATTTGTCTCAATCTGAGTGACAAAGAAGCTCCATGAGCTCCTCACACTTGTTACTGGAGGTGAGGATGGAAGGAGACAGGGGAGAGGGAGAGCCCTTCCAAAGAAATTAACATGAATGAGAAATTAAAAAGATTTACCGCACTGTGTGCTTCAGACAAAACTGATTTATTTTCCTTTGATCAACAATATTAACTGTAACAGGCCTGGAGTTTATTCACATGAACAGAAACAGACTCCACTGAAGATGGTTGTCGTGGATGAGATTAACAGGAAAATCCAATCAATGTAGTTACTTGTGAACTCGTTGGTGTTTCAGCAAGTGAGATTTCTGAATGAATCCCTTCCCACACTTGGAGCAGGTGAATGGTTTCTCCCCATGTGAGTGCGCTGGTGGACAGTGAGGGGTGATGATCGTCTGAACCCACTCCCGCAGTGAGAGCACCTGAATGGTCTCTCATCATTGTGAAGATGTTGGTGGGACATCAGTTCCTCAGAACCTTTATAGCACTTCCCACAGTCTGGACCTTTGAAAAGTCTGTCTTTAGTGTGAACCCGCTGATGTCTCAGATGGGTGGATGACTGCATAAAGTCCTTCCCACACTCAGAGCAAGTGAATGGCCTCTCCCCAGTGTCAATACACTGGTGTCCAGTGAGTTGAGATGATTGCCTGAACCCAGTCCCATAGTGAGAGCACCTGAACAGTCTCTCTTCAGTGTGAACACTTTGAGGGGACGTAAGTTCCCAGGAACCTTTATAGCACTTCCCACATTCCGGGTATTTATAAGGTCTCTCGTCAATGTGAACTCGCTGGTGTCTCAGCAAGGTGGATAAATGGGTGAATCCTCTCCCACATTCAGAACAGGTGAATGGTCTCTCCCCAGTATGAACTCGCTGGTGTTTCAGCCAGTTGGATGAATCACACACGGAGCAGGTGAACAGCTTCTCTCCAGTGTGAACTCGCTGGTGCGTCAGCAAGTTTGATAACCGAGTGAATCCCTTCCCACATATAAAGCAGGTGAATGCGTCACTGAGTTTCCAGCTCAGACGGGTAACCAAATGCCTCCTCACAGTCCCCACATTTCCACAGTTTCTCACCAGTGTGAATACGCTTGTGTCTCGACAGGCCAGAAGATTGGCTGAAGCCTCGTCCACACACAGAACACATGTACGATTTCCCACCAGTATGAACAAGGATTTTTTTCTTTCCATGTTCAAAATTTGATGATATTCAGTTCCAATAATTTGGGCAACTTTGTCAGATCCCGATATGATGTTTGGTTTCCGGTTTCCCTGTTGCAAAACCACCCCTTCTAAGACCCTGTCAAGTGAATTTAAAACAGAAAAAAAAGTGAGAGAATCCACAAAACACAAAGGCAGGTTGTGAAATTGAGCTGAATAAATATGGCAATTTTTGGGGCTGGCACAAGGAAAAAGTGAGCATGGAAACTGCTGGATTGTTAAAAACCCAACTGGCTCATTAATAACCTTCAGGGAAGGGAAGCTGACCCCCATCTGAGCCGAGACAAGATTATGATCTCTATGAGGGGAGAAGAGGGAGAGAGGATTGGAAGCAGAAGAAGAGAAAGAGAGTGATTTTCTATTTGTACAAATCAACCAGGATTTTAACAGAAGTGTGTCAAACACTTACCCCTAACATCTCCCCTGTACCTACCCCCCAGCACCCTAAACTGGTGTCCTCTTGTAGCAGACATTTCCACCCTGGGAAAAAGCCTCTGAGAGTCCACCCGATCTATGCCTCTCAACATCTTATACACCTCTATAGGTCTCCTCTCATCCTTCGTCTCTCCAAAGAGAAAAGACCAAGCTCCCTCAGCCTATCCTCATAAGGCATGCCACTCAATCCAGGCAACATCCTTGTAAATCTCCTCTGCACCCTTTCAATCTTTTCCACATCCATCCTATAGTGAGGCAACCAGAACTGAGCATAGTACTCCATGTGGGGTCTGACGAGGGTCTAATATAGCTGCAGCATTATCCCCGGACTCCTAAACTCAATCCCTCGATTGATAAAGGCCAGCACACCATACGCCTTCTTAACTACCTCCTCCACCTGCGGGGCTGCTTTCAGAGTCCCATGGACCCAGACCCCAAGGTCCTTCTGATCCTCTACAGTACTAAGAGTCTTTCCCTTTATATTGTACTCCTGCATCCCATTTGACCTGCCAAAATGGACCACTACGCATTTATCTGGGTTGAAGTCCATCTGCCACTTGTCCGCCCAGTCTTGCATCCTATCTATGTCCCTCTGTAACTTCTGACATCCCTCCAGACTATCCACAACCCCACCAACCTTCGTGTTGTCGGCAAACTTACCAACCCATCCCTCCGCTTCCTCATCCAGGTCATTTATGAAAATGACAAACAGCAAGGGTCCCAGAACAGATCCCTGGGGCACACCACTGGTGACCGACCTCCATTTAGAAAAAGACCCATCTATACCCACTCTCTGCCTCCTTTGGGCAAGCAATTTCTGGATCCACTGGGCAGCTGCCCCTTGGATCCCATGCCCTCTCACTTTTTCTAGAAGCCTTGCATGGGGGACCTTATCGAACGCCTTGCTAATATCTATATAAACCACATCTACCGCCTTCCCTTCGTTAATGTGTTTAGTCACATTTTCGAAGAACTCCACCAGCTCGTAAGGCATGATCTGCCCTTGACAAAGCCATGCTGAGTATTCTTGAGCATACTAAACCTCTCTAAATGCTCATATATCCTGTCCCTCAGGATCTTCTCCATCAGTTTACCAACCACTGAGGTTAGACTCACCGGTCGGTAATTTCCTGGGCTATCCCTATTCCCCTTCTTGAAAATAGGAACCACATCCGCAATCCTCCAATCCTCCGGCACCTCTCCCGTCTCCATCGACGACGCAAAAATCGTCAGGGACTCTGCAATCTCTTCCCTCGCCTCCCACAGTAACCTGGGGTACATCCCATCCGGATCCGGCGACTTATCTATCTTGATGGCATTCAAAGATTCCAGCACAACCTCTTTCTTAAAGTCCACATACTCAATCCTTTCAGTCCACCGCAAGCCCACAGTACATCCACCCAGGTCCTTCTCCTCTGTGAAAACCGAGGCAAAATACTCATTGAGCACCTCTGCCATTTCTACTGGTTCCATACACCGAGCTGTGTGTGTTTGGTGCCTCAAAAAAATACAATCTCATCTCCCTCCTCACCCTCTTTACCAATTACCTTCGAAGGTGAGAATGAGCCTGCCAACCCCTTTCACCCGCTTTCTCTAAAATACATAAACTTAGTCATGAAAAGCCCAGCTAAATAAAATGTTATTCCTGAGAGTTTATTCATGAAGCAGAACATGGTTAAAAACACAAAATTATTTCAGATCAAAGCCAAGGGTAAAAAGGTGTGAACAATGTTTCTCTTCAGCTCCTCTGTAATCTGTTCCCATGGTCCCTTGCTTTGGACACAGGGACACTGAACCCTGGGGGTCATATCACCATGACCCAGTCACCCCTCCCATGCCCCAATTAGTTAAAGGCCTTTTCCAGTCAGTTCCCCAGCACCTTTTGCCTCACTCTTAGTGTGACACCCAGGTTCCCAACTGGGACTCAGGCCCTGTTATTCTCAGCTAAATTCAGCCCTCAGCTCTGTCGCCCGGCTGTCATTGACACAAGAAGCAAGACGGGCAGAAAGGTTCCCGAAGCTCAAATGGAAACTTGAAACTTGTGGCTCCAAACAAACACTTCAACATTTGTCAGTCAGATACATGTTATTTAGACTGGGGTTTTATTATTAAACTTTGTCACTGCAGATAAAGGGAGGGGGCTTCAAATGGGTAAACGCTAAGAAAATTGCAGAGCGATGGGATTAATCGGATAGCTGGCATAAGCACAATGGATCAAATTACCTCCTGCTTTTGGCACAGTGGTTAGCACTGCTGCCTCACACTGCCAGTTCAATTCTGGCCTTTGGTGACTGTGTGGAGTTTGTATGTTATGCTCCTGTCTGCATTGGTTTCCTCTGGGACCAGTTAGACCCCAACTTGAGTCGTGAGTCCATTTCTGATCACCACACTTTAGGAAGTGAGGGCCCTTGAGAAGGTGCAGAGGAGATTTACCAGAATAATACCAGGGATGAGGGGTTTTAACAACAATGTTAGGCTGGAGAAACTGGGGTTGTTCTCCTTGGAACAAAGTAGATTGAGGGGAGATTTGATGAAGGTGTACACATTTATAACAGATTTTAGAAGATAGATAAAGAAAAGCTGTTCTCATCAGCTTCGGACACAGTTTTAAGATTTTGAGCAAGATCTACAGAGGAGGTTGGAGGAAAAAACATTTACACAGTGAGTGGTAATGACCTGGAACTCAATATCCAGGTCCTGTTGAATAGTGACTCAGTCAGATTTTGATGTGAGATCTAGTTTGAGTTACTGCCTGCAACTTCTTTTCCAATACACTACAAAATAAATTTACAAAATCCATCACAGTCATGTCCAGGTCTGAAATTTGGAAGAGACAAACATTTCTCTTGGTTTGATAGATTCGATAGAGGTGTAGAAATTTATGACAGGTTTAGATCAGACAGAGAAAGAAAAGCTGTTGCCATTGGCTGGTTGTACAAGGATGAGGTGGCACAGATTTAAGGTTTGGCGAAGAGATGCAGAGGGGATGTAAGGAAGAACATTTTATCACAGACCCTGATAATGAACTGAAACTCGCTGAATATGAGGGGGTGGAAGCAGAGACTGAACGATACCAAAAGGAAATTGGATGGACGCTTGAGGGGAATAAATCTGCAGATTATGGCACTAGAACAGGGCAATGGGACGGAATGTTTTTTCTACAAAGTTGGCCTGGACTCAATAGGCCAAATGGCCTGTCCCAATTACTGTGTGATCTAAAGAGAATAATTTCAGCTACTCCAGCCTCTCCAACTAACTGAAGTCCCTCATTCCTGGTTTCCTTCCCGTAAATCCCCTCTGCACCCTCTCTCAGAACTTCACATCTTTCCTAAAGTGTCGGGCCCATAGATAGGGTTCCATTCCAGAGGGATAGAATTGAAAAGCAGGAAGATTATGTTCAACTTGTTTAAAACCAGGGTTACACAACACTGGGAACTCTGCCAAATTAGTGATCTCCATTTAGGACATGGATGCACTGGGTACAGATTCAATGGAACTGAGACAAACATATTTAGTTTGGATCTAGCTGTAGTGGTAAGAAAAGCATTATTTACTATCCAGGATAAAATTAATGAATTTGTCAGTTTTTGTGAATCATTTCAGTGGAAATGTGCTCTCCCAGGCTCAAAGAGCATCAGCCCACTGGAAGCAAAGTTGTGAGATCGGCCAGTCCAGCAGAAAGAAACCCTCCAACCCTCCCACTTCACCAACTGTCAGAATGAACATGGTTCAGTCCTGGATGTGATTAACAGCAGCAATAACAACAGAATCCAACTTATGAACTCGCTGGTGCATTAGCAGGCTAGATGACTGGGTGAATTGCTTCCCACACACAGAGCAGGCGAATGGTCTCTCCCCGGTGTGAACTCGCTGGTGTGTTATTAGCTGGGATAACTGAGTGAATCCCTTCCCACACTCAGTGCATGTGAACGGCCTCTCTCCAGAGTGAACTCGTTGGTGTGTCAGCAAGTTGGATGACTGAGTGAATCCCTTCCCACACACAGAGCAGGGGAATGGCCTCTCTCCAGTGTGAACTCGCTGGTGTATCAGCAAGTTGTAGGAATTAATGAATCCCTTCCCACAAGCAGGGCAGGTTAATGGCCTCTCGCCAGTATGAATCCGCTGGTGTCTCAGCAGGTTATAGGAATTAGTGAATCCTTTCCCACAGTCAGAACAGGTGAACGGCTTCTCCCCCGTGTGAATTCGCTGGTGCGTAAGCAGGTTGGATGAATCAGTGAATCCTTTCCCACAGTCAGAGCAGGTGAACGGTCTCTCCCCAGAGTGAATTCGCTGGTGTCTGCAGGTTAGACAACCGAGTGAATCCCTTCCCACACTGAGAGCAGGTGAATGGCCTCTCCCCAGTGTGAACATGCTGGTGTGCCAATAAGGCCGATGAATCACAGAATCGCTTTCCACACACAAAGCAGATGAACGGCCTTTCCCCAGTGTGAACTCGCTGATGTGTCAGGAGGGCCGATGAGTGAGTGAATCCCTTCCCACATTTGGAGCAGGTGAATGGGCGCTCCCCAGTGTGGCTGCGTCGATGTTTCTCGAGTGCAGACGGGGATTGGAATCTCTTCCCACAGTCCCCACATTTCCATGGTTTTTCCATGGCGCTGGTGTCCTTGTGTCTCTCCAGGTTGGATGGTCAGTTGAAGCCTCGTCCACACACAGAACACCTGTACAGTCTCTGCACGCTGTGAACGGTCTAATGTGTTTGTGGAGCTGTATAGCGAGTTAAAGCTTTCTCCAGTCAGTGCACCGGAACACTCTCACTTGGGTGTGTGTACATCTCGGTGCTTTTCCAATCACATTGAAGTTTGAAGCAGACAGAACAACCAATATTTCTGCTTTTAGATTCAATGTCCGATGATATTCAGGTCAAGTGAATTGCAGATTCTGTCAGATCTTGAGTTGAGGCAAATCCTCGCCTTCTAATATTCTGGAGAAGGAGTTTACAAAGATCATTAGTATCAGTACAGGATAGACATTCAGAACAGACAATTCTAGTTTCCATGGAACATTCTTTCCTCTCTCATTCCCCAAAATCTGTAAATCTCCATTCCACACACACTCCCTCCATTCTCACTCTGCTGTACCTAATATACACGCTCCCAGATCCATGCTCATTGTTTGCTGTCCTGGAGTCAGAGATCATAAGAAATGGGAGTAAAAAGGAGGCCATTTACTTCATCAAGCTTGCTCTGCAATTCAGTGAGACCATGGCTGACCTGATCTGGCTTTAACTGCACTTTCCTGCCAGTTACCCATTCCTCTTGACTCTCCTGTTGGTCAAAAATCTGTCCAACTCAGCCTTGAATACATTCAATGAGCCAGCCTTCGCTGCTCTCTGTGGAACAGAATTCCAAAGACTAACAACCCTCTGAGAGAAGAAACTCCTCCTCATCTCCATCTATTTAAACTGTTGTAGATTTCCTCATGAGAGAAAACATCCACCTAGCAGCTCCCTGCCAAACCCCCTCAAAATCCTATTTGTTTCAATAATGTCACTACTTTTTCTTTTAAACTCCACTGAGTTAAGATTCAACATGCTCTGCATTTCCTCATAAGACAACCCTTCACCCCAGGAATCAGCCTTGTGAACTTTCTATGAACTGCTTCCAATGCCAGTATATCTTTCCTGAAGGAAGAAGTCCAAAACTGTACAGAATACTCAAGGTGTGTTCTTAACAAGCCCTTGTACAGCTGTAGCAAGACTTCCTGGAAAGTTGCTTTTGCCTGGAGTGAACCAGACCCCGAGTCGGGATATATGGATCTTCTAGTCAGCATAAGTGGGCCACATTGTGAGTCTGATTAATGATCTTAAATTGGGCCTGGTCCGCAACACCTCTTGACTGATCAGTGATGACACTGTTTGATCTCATTCAATAAGATCATGGCTGATCTGATATAATCCCCAGCTCCACTTTTCCACCTTGCCCCATAAACTTTGATTCCCTCACTGAGAAACAATACACAAGGTCTTTGTGTGGACAAGGCTTGAACAGGTTGTTTAACCGAGAGAGACACAAGGACACCGGCACCATGGAAAAGACTCATTTATGTCAGCTCTTTGCTTCTTATATGCGAACCAGCTTTCTATCCATCTCAAGACATTACCAGCAATCCTACGTGCTTTAACTTTACATAGCAGTCTGTTATGTGAGACCTTGTCGAAAGCCTTCTGAAAGTCTAAATAAACCACATCCACTGGTTCTCCTCGGTCAACTCTACTACTTACATCCTTACAAAATTCCAATAGATTCGTCAAGCATGATTTCCCTTTTGTAAATCCATGCTGTCTTTATCTGATTATACCACTGTCTTCCAAATGCCGAGTTGTGAAATCCTTGATAAGAGACACCAGCAACTTCCCCAGTACCAATGTTAGGCTCACTGGTCTATAGTTCCCTGTTTTCTCTCTCCCTCCCTTTTTGAATAGTGGGTTTACATTAGCTACCCTCCAATCTCTTGGAACTATTACCGATTCCAAAGAATTTGGGAAAATAACCACCAATGTATCTACTATTTCCAGGACCACTTCCTTAAGTACTCTGGGATGAAGCTTATCTGGACCTGGAGATTTATCCACCTTCAATCCCATCAATTTCCCCAAAAACTTCTCAACTGATGCTGATTTCCTTCAGCCCCTGACTAAAACATGTTTCTCTCAGCACTTCTGGTACATTATTCACGTCTTCCTTTGTGAAAACTGAAGCAAAGTACCAATTTAATCCCTCAGCCATTTCTTTATTCCCCGTTATGAATTCTCCCATTTCTAACATTTGTCTTTGTCAATCTTCTTCTCTTTACATATCTATAGAAACTTTTACAGTCAGTTTTTATGTTCCCTGCTCGCTTACTTTCATACTCCATTTTTCCCTTCTTAATCAATCCCTTGGTCCTCCTTTGCTGAATTTTAAACTGCTCCCAATCCTCGGGCCTATTGCTTTTTCTTGCCGATTTGAATGCTTCTTCCTTGAATCTGATACTATCTCTAATTTCCCTTGTAAGCCATGGCTTGGCCACAATTCCCTTACCACTCTTGCGCCAAACAGGAATAAACAACTTCTGGAGTATATACATGGTAGTCATGATGTGGAGATGCCGGCGTTGGACTGGGGTAAACACAGTAAGAAGTTTAACAACACCAGGTTAAAGTCCAACAGGTTTATTTGGTAGCAAAAGCCACACAAGCTTTCGAGGCTCTGAGCCCCTTCTTCAGGTGAGTGGGAATTCTGTTCACAAACAGAACTTATAAGACACAGACTCAATTTACATGAATAATGGTTGGAATGCGAATACTTACAACTAATCCAGTCTTTAAGAAACAAAACAATGGGAGTGGAGAGAGCATCAAGACAGGCTAAAAAGATGTGTATTGTCTCCAGACAAGACAGCCAGTGAAACTCTGCAGGTCCACGCAACTGTGGGAGTTACAAATAGTGTGACATAAATTCTGATTCTAGGATCGCATGATAAAGACTCAGGAGGAAAAAAGCAGAAATATTTATGTGAAATAGTGTGACATAAACCCAATATCCCGGTTGAGGCCGTCCTTGTGTGTGCGGAACCTGGCTATCAGTTTCTGCTCCGCGACTCTGCGCTGTCGTGTGTCGCGAAGGCCGCCTTGGAGAACGCTTACCCGAATATCAGAGGCCGAATGCCCGTGACCGCTGAAGTGCTCCCCAACAGGAAGAGAACAGTCTTGCCTGGTGATTGTCGAGCGGTGTTCATTCATCCGTTGTCGCAGCGTCTGCATAGTTTCCCCAATGTACCATGCCTCGGGACATCCTTTCTTGCAGCGTATCAGGTAGACAACGTTGGCCGAGTTGCAAGAGATGTCCCGAGGCATGGTACATTGGGGAAACTATGCAGACGCTGCGACAACGGATGAATGAACACCGCTCGACAATCACCAGGCAAGACTGTTCTCTTCCTGTTGGGGAGCACTTCAGCGGTCACGGGCATTCGGCCTCTGATATTCGGGTAAGCGTTCTCCAAGGCGGCCTTCGCGACACACGACAGCGCAGAGTCGCGGAGCAGAAACTGATAGCCAGGTTCCGCACACACAAGGACGGCCTCAACCGGGATATTGGGTTTATGTCACACTATTTCACATAAATATTTCTGCTTTTTTCCTCCTGAGTCTTTATCATGCGATCCTAGAATCAGAATTTATGTCACACTATTTGTAACTCCCACAGTTGCGTGGACCTGCAGAGTTTCACTGGCTGTCTTGTCTGGAGACAATACACATCTTTTTAGCCTGTCTTGATGCTCTCTCCACTCCCATTGTTTTGTTTCTTAAAGACTGGATTAGTTGTAAGTATTCGCATTCCAACCATTATTCATGTAAATTGAGTCTGTGTCTTATAAGTTCTGTTTGTGAACAGAATTCCCACTCACCTGAAGAAGGGGCTCAGAGCCTCGAAAGCTTGTGTGGCTTTTGCTACCAAATAAACCTGTTGGACTTTAACCTGGTGTTGTTAAACTTCTTACTGTATATACATGGCCCATGGATTCCTCTGGGCTGCAAACATTAGCTGCAGCCTGGGAGTGGGTGAAGCTGTTGAAAACCTGTTGCTCAGTTTGCTCTGCATTCCGGTCACTGGGACCCGGTTGGGAGCAGAAAACGCTGAAGCCCCACCCACTCACTGTTGCGTCACCAAGACACCAGCGCATGCGCTCCGCTCCTTGCTGAATCAAGATGGCGGCTGTTAACCTGAGCCTCGTTCCGGGAAAAAGACCCAAAGCTGCAAACACGGGACCTGCGGATTACTATTAGAGGTTTGAGATCTTCACCAGATATTTAGAAACCCTCTCCGTCCATCTGCTGGTTCCAATCCTCCCTCCATGTATCCGCATCCTTACCGGTTGCTGATGAGACAGAGGAATGTCTCTCCCCATTGCCAGCATCCACGCTACGCATGCGTCAAACACTGCTTCACTGCGCATGCACAACTCCCCCCCCCCCCCGTGCTGTGGATAGGGGACATTCCCCACCGCGAGGAATGGTGGGTAAAGCGCACGCCATCGAAACTCCTCATTTGTGAACAGTGAGCTTTTTTAGCTGCGATGTGAAAATTAGGGATAGGGGTGCAGTCAATAAATTAGGAATCAAATTAGGGGGCGGCACGGTAGCACAGTGGTTAGCACTCCAGGGACCTGGGTTCGAATCCCGGCTCGGGTCGCTGTCTGTGTGAAGTTTGCACATTCTCCCTGTGTCTGCCTGGGTTTCCTCCGGGTGCTCCGGTTTCCTCCCACAGTCCAAAGATGTGCGGGCTAGGTTGATGGGCCATTCTAAATTGCCCCTTAGTGTCCCGGGATGCATAGGTTAGTGGGTAAATATGTAGGGATATGTGGATAGGGCCTGGGTGGGATTGTGGTTGGTGCAGACTCGATGGGCCAAATGGCCTCTTTCTGCACTGTAGGATTCTATGATTCTAAGTACTCAAGGCATTCATTATCCACCAGGAAGTAGGGGAATGGAAATTCTCGACCAAAGTATCTGAAATTGATACATAATGAGGGGGAAATCGATCCGTATCTTTAATGAACATCAACACGCAAAAATGGAACTTGACGACTTTTAAACAGCTCGCCCTCTTGACACAGAAGTGTCATAATGGGAAATGTGTGTGATGGATAGAGCTGTTTCTGGGGCACAGGGGATTGTGGGATCCACGGCCCCATTAAACAGCAGCTATTGGTATGTGTTTTATTAGAGGAGCATCAGTGACTGCAAACATTAATTCTGTTTCTGTCTCCATAGATGCTGTCTAACCTGATGAGTATTTACAACGTTTTCTCTTTTCATTTCAGATTTCCAGCAGTTGCAGTGTTTTGATTGTGTTTAGTTGAAGGCATTGCTCATGGAACTGAATCTAGAAACAAACGGACCATTTAAAGCTGTGTTTCAAGTAAGGAAAAAGTAGTTCTGTCAGGGATTTTCATTAAATTTACATTTAGAAAAATTTCAAATTAATAACTGGAACATGGACATTACTAGAATTACCAGCAATTGGCTAAACCTCCTTTGACAGCAGCTTCCAAAACTACACACCTCTTCTCCAACATGGATAAGGGCAGTTTGTCCGTGGAAACCTCACTATCTGCATTTACTCTTCAAAATCACACACTATTCTGACTTGGTAGTATACTGCTCTGCCTTCACAATCACTCGGCCAGAATCCTAAAACTTATTTCTGCGCAACATAGTACAGTGGCACAGGGTGGCACAGTGGTCAACACTGCTGTTTCACAGCACCAGGGACCCGGGTTCGATTCCAGCTTTGGGTGACTGTGTGGAGTTTGCATGTTCTCCTTGTGACTGCATGAGTTTCCTTTAGGTGCTCCGGTTTCCTCCCACACCCCAAAGATGTGCAGGTTAGGTCGATTGACCAGGCTAAATTGCCCCTTAAATGCAGGAGGTTACAGGTTACCTCAGGATTACAAGTTGTTTTGAGATTGAAAGCGACATTTGGAGGTGATAGTTTTCCTGCGTCCTTTGAGTTGGTGAAGGTTGTGCTTTGGCAGGTTCTGTCAAAGTTCTTGTCCAGTTGTAGATGTATAAAGTCCTTACCGTTCATTCCCTCCCTGTTTCATAGAACATAGAAAAACTACAGCACAAACAGGCCCTTCGGCCCACAAGTTGTGCCGAACACATCCCTACCTTCTAGACCTACCTATAACCCTCCATCCTATTAAGCTCCATGTACTCATCCAGGAGTCTCTTAAAAGACCCTATTGAGTTCGCCTCCACCACCACTGACGGCAGCCGATTCCACTCGCTCACCACCCTCTGTGTGAAAGACTTACCCCTAACATCTCCCCTGTACCGACCCCCCAGCACCTTAAACCTGTGTCCTCTCGTGGCAGACATTTCCACCCTGGGAAAAAACCTCTGAGAGTCCACCCGATCTATGCCTCTCAACATCTTATATGCCTCTATTAGGTCTCCTCTCATCCTTCGTCTCTCCAAGGAGAAAAGACCGAGCTCCCTCAGCCTATCCTCATGAGGCATACCACTCAATCCAGGCAACATCCTTGTAAATCTCCTCTGCACCCTTTCAATCTTTTCCACATCCTTCCTATAGTGAGGCGACCAGAACTGAGCACAGTACTCCAAGTGGGGTCTGACGAGGGTCTTATATAGCTGCATCATTATCCCCGGACTCCTAAACTCAATCCCTCGATTGATAAAGGCCAGCACACCATTCGCCTTCTTAACCACCTCCTCCACCTGCGGGGCCGATTTCAGAGTCCTATAGACCCGGACCCCAAGGTCCTTCTGATCCTCTACCGTACTAAGGGTCTTTCCCTTTATATTGTGCTCCTTCATCCCATTTGTCCTACCAAAATGGACCACTACGCATTTATCTGGGTTGAAGTCCATCTGCCACTTCTCCGTCCAGTCCTGCATCCTATCTATGTCCCTCTGTAACTTCTGACATCCCTTCAGACTATCCACCACCCCACCAACCTTCGTGTCGTCGGCAAACTTACCAACCCATCCCTCCGCTTCCTCATCCAGGTCATTTATGAAAATGACAAACAGCAAGGGTCCCAGAACAGATCCCTGGGGCACACCACTGGTGACCGACCTCCATTTAGAAAAAGACCCATCTATACCCACTCTCTGCCTCCTTTGGGCAAGCCAGTTCTGGATCCACAGGGCAGCAGCCCCTTGGATCCCATGTCCTCTCACTTTTTCTAGAAGCCTTGCATGGGGGACCCGTCTCTATCTTTCTCCTCCCATTAAGGTTGAATTCTTGTGTCGATCTGGACTGGGTGGCAGGTTTCCTGCATTGAAGGACATTAGCAAACCATTTGAGTTTTTAATCACAATCCAGCAGCTTTTGTGGTCACTTTTCCTTGTGCCGGCTCCACAAATTACCGGATTCATTCAGCTCAATTTCACAACCTACCTTTGTGTTTATCACTGTTTTTTTCTCCTTTTTGAATTAATTTTACAGCATATTAGAAGAGGATGATTTGTAGGTGGGAAACTCAGATCAAACATCACATCAGGATCTGACAGTCACTCAATTCATCAGGGCCTGAACATCATCGACTTCTGAACATGGAATCAAAAAGCACCGTTCACAATGGGGAGAAGGTGTTTACATGTTCTGTGTGTGGATGAGGTTTCAGTCGCTCAACAAACCTGTCAAAGCACAAGTGCTGTCCCACTGGGGAGAAACCGTGGAAATGTGGAGATTGTGGGAAGGGATTTGATTACCCATCTGAGTTACATATTCATCACCACAGTCACACTGGGGAGAGGCCATTCACTTGCTCTGTGTGTCAGAAAGGATTCACTAAATCATCCCACCTTCTAAGACACCGGCGTGTTCACACTGGGGAGAGACCATTCACCTGCTCCGTCTGTGGGAAAGACTTCACAAACTCATCCCACCTCCTGTCACACCATCGAATCCACAGTGAGGAGAGACCTTTCCAATGTTCTGACTGTGAGAAAAACTATAAAAGGAAAAATGATCTGTTGAACCATAAACACACTCACACTGGGGAGAGACTGTTCCCCTGCTCCGTGTGTGGGAAGGGATTTACCCGTTCATTCGACCTACTGACACACCAACTTGTTCATACTGATAAGAGACTGTTTAAATGTCCTGACTGTGAGAAGTACTTTAAAAGCCAGATGGATCTGCTGATGCACCAACTCACTCACACCAGGGAGAGGCCCTTCACCTGCTTTTTCTGTAGGAAAGGCTTCACTTGGATGTCCAACCTACTTAATCACCAAAGGAGTCGCACTGGGGAGAGGCCGTTCACCTGCTCAGTGTGTGGGAAGGGATTCACTCAGTCGTCCACCCTGCTGACACACCAGCGAGTTCACACCGGGGAGAGGCCATTTCCTTGCTCGGTGTGTGGAAAGAGATTCAGTCGTTCATCCACACTGCTGAGGCACCAGCGAGTTCACAAGTAACTGAAGGGATTGGATTTAGAATCTGCTGTTAATCACATCCAGGACTGAACCATGTTCATTCTGACAGTTGGAGTTTGTTGCTGCTGATATTAATAAGCATGAAAGCTGGTGTGTGCAGTGATGTTGTTTGTAAATGTTGATTAAATCAGCTTTGATTCAAACACAGTGTTTTGGATTTCTCCAATAATAAGAGGAGAATGATTGATCTCCTGTTTTTGACAGTGCCATTATTTGGGCCTTTTCTTGCTCAAGATTATTTCTGTTCTCTGATTCATCTTTTCCCGGATTAAACTCTGAACTTTCATCAATCCTATCAATCTATTGAAGACATTGGGTGCTTGGTGAAACCCACCTGTTGGGATCAGTTGCCTTTCGGAAGATTTCCCAGTTTTCTGAAATTCCATCGTGGTTCTGGTGTTGATGTAATGATGGGAGTTTCAGTTCCAATGCTGATGATGTGGGGTCTGTGCTGACAGAAACACAGAATCCTCACAGCGCAGAAGGACATCATTCAGCCCATTGAGTCTGTCCTGGGTCTCTGAAAGGGCATTGTACCCAGTCCTACTTCCCTGCCTTATTCCCGTAACATTGCACATTCTTTCTTTTCGGATAGCAATCTAATTTTCTTTTCAATACCTCGATAGAACCTGCCTCCACGACCTTCTCAGTGAATTTGTTCCAGACTCCAACCAACCTCTGAGTGAAACATTTTTACTCACATCACTCTTACTCCTTTGCTAAATACTTTGAATCTGTGCCCTACTTCTTGGTGCTCTCTTGAGTGGGAACAGTTTCTGACTATTTACTCTGTCCATACTCATTGCTCAACCCTAATTGCCCTTGAACTGAATGGCTTGCTGGACCATTTAAAGACCCACATTGCTATGGATCTGGAGTCACATGTGGAACATACCAGGAAAGGGTGCAGATTTCCTTCCCTAAAGGACATGAGTTTTTTATGACAATCGGCAATGGTTTCATTAAAAGTTTATTTCCGGATTTTTTTGTTATTGAATTCAAATTCCACCAGCTGCCATGGTGGGATTCGAACCCAGATCCCCAGAACATGACTTTGGGTTTCTGGATTACTTGTTCAATACTACTTCGCCACTGGCTGCCCCGAAACTCATAAGAAATCTTACACCAGAAGCTTTGACCTGGATATCGAACTCAGAGATTAATATTTAGCACGGTTTTTGCTTCTTCTCTCAGACAGGAGAAGAAAAGAAACCGCAAGCTTGTTCTGTTTGAGTGTTCCACTTGTGGGTGTGACAAATTGAACTGTAATGTTTCACTTTACACACATCTGGAGTTCCTGTGAACCACCCATTGTAGAACAATATTGCAGAAGAAATCTGTTATTTTCTGGATCAATTAACCCTTTTGGAATCTTGTTTATTAAAACTCCATCACACGTACTGCATGTGAGAGCCTTTGAAATGTTCTGATCTTTTCAATTGTCATTGTTGATTTTGATGGCTTCCCTGGCATGCAAAAGCTCTACACCCCCCACAAATCTCCCAATAGAACATAGAACAGTACAGCACAGAACAGGCCCTTCGGCCCACGATGTTGTGCCGAGCTTTATCTGAAACCAAGATCAAGCTATCCCACTCCCTATCATCCTGGTGTGCTCCATGTGCCTATCCAATAACCGCTTAAATGTTCCTAAAGTGTCTGACTCCACTATCACTGCAGGCAGTCCATTCCACACCCTAACCACTCTCTACGTAAAGAACCTACCTCTGATATCCTTCCTGTATCTCCCACCATGAACCCTATAGTTATGCCACCTTGTAATAGCTCCATCCACCTGAGGAAATAGTCTTTGAACATTCACTCTATCGATCCCCTTCATCATTTTATAAACCTCTATTAAGTCTCCCCTCAGCCTCCTCCGCTCCAGAGAGAACAGCCCTAGCTCCCTCAACCTTTCCTCATAAGACCTACCCTCCAAACCAGGCAGCATCCTGGTAAATCTCCTCTGCACTCTTTCCAGCGCTTCCACATCCTTCTTATAGTGAGGTGACCAGAACTGCACACAATATTCCAAATGTGGTCTCACCAAGGTCCTGTACAGTTGCAGCATAACCCCACGGCTCTTAAACTCCAACCCCCTGTTTGGGAAGATTGCAGTCAAACTCGTCAGACTCTTTTGACAAATAGAATTTTTGTTGGGGAAGATTGCACCTTTTATGTTTCCAAGAAAGTGACGCTAATGTGCCTTTAAGAAATGTATTTTTTAAAAACATGTTCTCCGCAGTTTGTAAGCAGCTTTATTTTATTGTGGCATTGGCTGCTTGCTTAGATGTCCTTTTATTATTGCTTAAATTTGGTGTCTCAGTGTAAATGATCTCATGGATTTGGTATCTCGGTGTAAGTGGTCCCTGGATTTGATGTCTCAGTGTAAGTGGTCCCTGGGTTTGGTGTTCCGGTATTCTGAACAATGGAGAACAAGCCCCTCCCACTCATTGACAATATTGCCCCCTACAAAGATGGCGATCACCCATGCGCACTGCCGCATATTGCCCCCAATAAAGATGGAGGTCGTTAATGCGTGGGCCGATCTCAGGGATCTTTGACCCGCTCGATGCAAATGGGGTAACCGGAGAATTTTGGGGGCAGTTTACAGATCCGCACAATCTGTTTACGAAGCCTTCCCGTCCACTCGCCGGTTCCATCGTACCTACCGGTCGGCGATTTTCCGATTACAAATTACGGATCCGAGGTAAGAAGTATTCGCCGTCGCCATTGCCCGCAATGCTTCAGTCGGAGCCCCTCTTTCATGTTGATTGGTCGGAGGACCAGCCCCCCGCGGTCCTTCAGACCCGCCCCCCTCCTCCTATTGGTCCAGAGCTGCAGTCAATCACCCTCCCCGGGGCATTGTGATCTGGCACATGCGCAGTCCGCTCCGGCTGATGAGGCCGGACACTCGGTTTGAATGTGGAGCATGCGCAATTCCTTTGTTCGCCTCGGGAGCGAGAGTCCTTTGTCCCGGAGAAGCGGAGTCAGCGTTAGGCGGTGGCTGCGAGGATTTGGAAACACTTTGTGGATCCGCAAACCCTTCAGAATCATTGTCAGCTCCCTGGTTTGCAGCTGCGGGGCTTCTCCTTCCCTCCCTCCCTCCCGTGAACAGGCCCAGGTTAACGGCCCCATCCTGGCTCAGCCACTGGAGGATGGTTCACATCAGAGGATGGGGGAGGGGGACAATAAATAAGAGGTTACACTTTGTCCTCAAATCAATGAGGACTCTGATCTCTGGGAAGGAAGGAAACCCTGGGAGGTGGGCGGGGAGGATTCACAAACACCCGCTGGAGGCCCCAACACCCCCAGTAAAAAGCTGCAGCTCCCTGCAGTGACCAGGAGAGAAAATAATTGATTGATTTTATTTTGACTCTGTACAAAAGAACTGAACCCAGGCAGAATAGAGAGTGGGAGAAAAGATTTGTGAAGATATTTCACACTGGGTTTGCCAGGCTGACCAACTCTCTCAGAGAAAATGAAAGGACATCCTTCATGAGTCTGTTAGAGCAGGTGAGCAGTATTGTGTGCGGTGCTGCTGGAACTGCGAGGGTGGGCATGGGCTGGTTGGCAGCCAGAACAGTTGGAAGAGGGTGCTGCACAGATCCATCTTATGGGTGAAACAGTACCCATACGCCATGCAGCCTGGCACACTGGACTCAAACACGGGACAATCATTGAAATATGAGATGGTTGTTCAATGTGGGAGTTGGTTGCAGGACAGGGAGGTGGGAAAGTGTTCAGGATGAGGATTTACTGCTTTACAGGATCAAGTGAGGAAACTATGTTCCACAGAAAGTAGAAATGTCTGTTCTGAATTTCGATCCCGTACTGACAGTGATGATGTTTCTAAACTCCTTTTACAGGATATTTGAAATATACACACATTAAATCATCCAACCTGGAGAAACACGAGGACATCTACACCATAGAGAACCCATGGGAATGTGGGGACTGTGGGAAGGAATTCAGTTCTCCATCCCAGCTGGAAGCACATCAGCGCAGCCACACTGGGAAGAGTCTGTTCATCTGCACCGTGTGTGGGAAGAGTTTTAGTCGAATGTTCAACCTTCGCACTCATCAGTGACTTCACACTGGGGAGCGGCCATTCACCTGCTCTGTGTGTATGAAGGGATTCAGCAGTTCATCTCACCTGCTGAAACACAAGCGTGCTCACACTGGGGAAAGGCCTTTCACCTGCTCCGTGTGTGGGAAGGGATTCACTAACTCATCTGATCTCCTGATACACCAGCGAGTTCACACCGGGGAGAGGCCGTTCACCTGCTCCATATGTGGGAACAGATTCACTCAGTCACAAAACCTAATGAGACACCAGCGAGTTCACAAGTCTTCTGGAGGCAGATTCCCCAGTTATTGAACAGGTAATCACATCCTGCACTGACCCATGTGCATTCTGATAGCTATGGTGTGTTTCTGCTGCTGTTAATAATTGCTGTAACCAGCTTGAGTTAACAATTCAGGTATTTGTTCAAGATCAGATGGACTAATGGATCAACCAGGGTCTAATTGAATAACAGAGCAGACTTGAAGGGCTGAACAACCTATTCCATTTCCTGAGTAGTCTGTCCACAGGACAGAACCGCTTCCCACACAGAGTAGGTGAATGGCCTCTCCCCAGTGTGAACTTGCTGGTGCCTCCGCAGGTGCGATGACTGAGTGAATCCCTTCCCACACTGAGAGCAGGTGAATGGTCTCTCCCCAGTGTGAACTCGCTGGTGTATCCGCAGGCTAGATGACCGAGTGAATCCCTTTCCACACTGAGAGCAGGTGAATGGTCTCTCTCCAGTGTGAACTCGCTGGTGTGTCCGCAGGCTGGATGAAGCTCTGAATCCCTCCCCACACTGAGAGCAACTGAAGGGCCTCTCCCCGGTGTGAACTCGCTGGTGTCTCCACAGGTGGGAGGACCGAGTGAATCCCTTCCCACACTGAGAGCAGGTGAACGGCCTCTCCCCAGTGTGAACTCGCTGGTGTCTCCACAGGTGGGAGGACCGAGTGAATCCCTTCCCACACTGAGAGCAGGTGAATGGTCTCTCCCCAGTGTGAACTCGCTGGTGTATCCGCAGGCTAGATGACCGAGTGAATCCCTTCCCACACTGAGAGCAGGTGAATGGTCTCTCCCCAGTGTGAACTCGCTGTTGTGTCCGCAGGCTGGATGAAGCTCTGAATCCCTTCCCACACTGAGAGCAGGTGAACGGCCTCTCCCCAGTGTGAACTCGCTGGTGCGTCCGCAAGCTGCACAACTGACTGAATCCCTTCCTTCACAGCACGCAAGAAACAATACTTTTCACTGTCTATGAATACATGTGACAATAAATCAAATCAAATCAAACCCTGCACATTCTTCCTTTTCTGATAACAGTCTAAGTCCCTCCTGAGTGCCTCAGTTGAACTTGCTTCCACCCAATCTGGGCAGTGCATTCCAAACCCGAACATTTGTGCTGGAAGGGATTTGCTCAGTCACCGTGTCTCATTGACCCTTACCTTGCTCACACTGAAAGGAGTGTTTACATGTTCCCAATGTGTGAAAACCTTTAAAAGCAGACATGAAATGCGCATCACCAACTCATTCACATGAGGGAGATATCATTCACCTGATCCATGGATGCAAAAGGACTTTCCCTTTCTTCCAACCTGTTGAGACACCAATTAGTCCACAGAGGGGAGTAGTTTTTATCAGCTTTGGGTGTGGGATAGGCTTCATTCAGTCATCCAACCTGGGTGGCACGGTAGCACAGTGGTTAGCACTGCTGCTTCATAGCTCCAGGTACCTGGGTTCGATTCCCGGCTTGGGTCGCTGTCTGTGTGGAGTCTGCACATTCTCCTCGTGTTTGCGTCGGTTTCCTCCGGTTTCCTCCCACAGTCCAAAGATGTGCGGGTTAGGTTGATGGGCCATGCTAAAATTGCCCCTTAGTGTCTTGAGATAGGTAGGTTAGAGGGATTAGCGGGTAAATATGTAGGGATATGGGGGTGGGCCTGGGTGGGATTGTGGTCGGTGTAGACTCGATGGGCCGAATGGTCTCTTTCTGTACTGTCGGATTTCTATGAACCTGGTTAGACACCAGTGAGTTCACAAGTGACTGCAGAGGTTGGCTTCTGCTGTCATTACTGCTGTTTTTAAAAAAAGTTTGAAGTTTATTTATTAGTGTCACAAGTAGCCTTAACACTGCAATAAAGATACTGTGAAAATCCCCTAGTCACCACACTCTGGCGCTTGTTCGGGTACACTGAGGGAGAATTTAGTATGGCCAATGTACCTGACCAGTATGTCTTTTGGACTGTGGGAGGAAACCAGAGCATCCAGAGGAAACCCACACAGACATGGGGAGAACGTGCAGACTCCACAAAGACAGTGACAAAAGCTGTGGATCGAACCTGAGTCCTTGACACTATGAGCCAGCAGTGTTAACCACTGTGCCACAGGGCCACCCAGTTGGACTGAACAATGTTCATTCTGCGAGTCAGGTTTTGCTTCTGACAATAATAACCATCCTATCTTGACTGGGCTTTACTTCTGGATAAATATGAAATTCATCAACTTTTAAAAATATATATATTTTTCTGGATTTTTTCTTTTCCAAAGACTACAGAACTTTTACATTATTTCTGCTGAGGAACCATTATCACTCTCCATCCATTTCAGGAAACCTCATCTGGTAAAGATCTGTTCCCACAGGATTTTAGCTGTAGTGTCTGCATCATTTTTACAAACAGGGAAAGCTTCAACCCACCAGCTAAATATACCTGTAATTAGCAGGATATACCAGTCTCCTCCTTTTAGTGTGGAGAGTGAGCCGGTATAATCAAGCTGCAGTGTTTCCCAGGGAAGATCAATAATATGGGATGTGTTCATTAGGACAATGCATTTTGCAGGATCTGATTAGTTTAGATACAGATGAGGCACAGCTTCAGGTGCTGATGGACATTCTGATGCATCCTCAGCTGCTGATAGTATGATCATCTTGTATAATATTGAGGAGTCAAAAAACAAGAAATATGCCTTGCTTTGATCTTATACTACCTTTCTAAGGTGTGACTAAAGTCAAATTCAAACCATGCTTGTGATTTTTAAAAAACTCTATGTCAGATGAGTGAGTCCTTACTTGCTGTGAGTGATGAGGGGAAGTTTTTTCTATGGTGCCCACCCTCTTTGCCCACAGTCACATTTGGGTCAGCGTCCTGATAAGTTTTTAAAAGACATTTACCTGGAGTCTGTCGTACAAGTCCCAACGATTGTGTTTTGAGTGGATCCCATGGAATCTCCTCCAGAGCAGCTTTCCTGGTGATTCAGTTTGCCTGGTTATTACCATCACTCCCTTCACTAACTCCTGCTGCTGATCTACCTTCACCTCACAAATAGCAATTTGTCCTGGACACTTACCAGCAACATCCCCAATCTTTCAGTTTGGAGTGGTGAGGAGTGGTTTCCTTTCTGCTGTGGAGAAGCCATGTTTTCTCCCCCAAAGGGGTAGGTTTTCTGTGAGGGAATTACAACCAAAGGAGCTTTCAGAATATTTGGTGATTGTATCAGTAACAGTTTGAAGGCTGTGATCACAAGAAATTCAGATTTCTGGGCTAACTGTTGTGGTTGTGGTGGATATTTAGTGAGGATATGACAACTGTTGTGGAGAATCAAAGACACAGCTCCAGTCTGATACGGACCTTGTTCATAAACCAGATCACATAAACCCCAGTGCAATCTAACAGTGATTTGTAGTTAACAGGTCCATTGGACATGATCTCTTTGCCTGACTAATATGTGGGATTCTTTCATACTGAAACATCCCAGCCAAGTAATAATTCTGAAGATTCAGGACATGAATTCTTTTTCTTTGTAATTCCATCAATCAATTACTCTTAACACACTGGAATACTCCCTTGTCCCTTTAGGATAATATCACTACAGTATATGGGGGTCTGCAGAAATATATAATTAATCTCTGGCAGGCACTTTGTGTGCTTAATGGGCACTTTATATCTGCTCAATGAATTGGATAATCAATCTTTCCACAGGGGCAATTGTGTCTGAGAACTATCCGACTGGAAAACTTTTTCCATTAAGGTCGCAGATTACTGCAGCAGATATGCATTGTTCTGACTCTGCCAGCAGGGGTGGAATTAATTGGATAGATCTTCCAAAGAGCCAACACAGACATAATGGGCCAAATGGTTTCTATTTGTGTTGTATCATTATATAGAAGAGTGAATATTCAGTATCGGGGACAGAGAGAGGAACCAGTGACTGTGCGATTGAACCCAGCCAGAATCAGCACCATCAACAGAGGAGTTTGGATACAGGAGTTGGAACGTCCTGTTGAAGTTGTACAAGACATTGGTAAGGCCACACTTGGAATACTGTGTGCAATTCTAGTCACCCTATTATAGAAAGGATATTATTAAACTAGAAAGAGTGCAGAAAAGATTTACTAGGATGCTACCGGGACTTGATGGATTGAGTTATAAGGAGAGGCTGGATAGACTGGGACTTTTTTCTCTGGAGTGTAGGAGGCTGAGGGGTGATCTTATAGAGGTCTATAAAATAATCAAGGGCGCAGATCAGCTCGATAATCAATATCTTTTCCCAAAGGTAGGGGAGTCTAAAACTAGAGAGTTTAGGTTTAAGGTGAGAGGGGAGAGATACAAAAGTGTCCAGAGGGGCATTTTTTTCACACACAGGGTGGTGAGTGTCTGGAACAAGCTGCCAGAGGTAGTCGTAGAGGTGGGTACAATTTTGTCTTTTAAAAAGCATTTAGTTACATGGGTACGATGGGTATAGAGGGATCTGGGCCAAATGCGGGCAATTGGGATTAGTTTAGGGGTTTAAAAAAAGGGCGGCATGGATAAGTTGGACCGAAGGGCCTGTTTCCATGCTGTAAACCTCTATGACTCAATGAGTGAGAGGGGAAACGGTGTAAAAACTTTGATACCTCTGTGTGATCCACAGCAGATCTTCCAGAAATAGAGCACAGCAAATCACCAATTCACAATATTTTGTTATCTCAAATGTTAACAATTTTATTTTGTATTAACTGTTTGAGAATTCAATGGTGCAGTTATCACCCAGCATTCGCTGCGGGTGTGAAAGTGCCCTATTTACGCCACAGGCGCCCAATGCGCAGGCGCAGTGTCACTTTACTCGGAGCCCTGCGAGTGCGGGAGACTGTTTTTCCAGCGGTGAGAGTCGATGGGGCGGAGGGCGGTGCAGAGCCGGGGTGGGGAGGGAGCGGAGGCTTCACAAACACCCGCTGTAGGCCGCAAGGTCGGAATCAGACCCTACGGGTCTCGGGTTTGCAGCTGCGGGGATTTTATCCGGGATCAGGCCCTGTGCCGCGGTCGCCATCTTTGTTCCGCGGGGAGCAGGGCGCATGCGCAGTCAGTGGGCGGAGCTAAACCAGACAATGTTGGAAAAGCTCAACAGGTCTGACAGCTTCTGTGGGGACAGAATCAGAATGGAGCTAATGTTTCCAGTCTGGATGACCATTTGTCAGAGCTAAGGGTAAAGAGAATCAGAAAAGATTTATACTATGGGGTGGAATGGGACAAAGGGAATGTAATTAGGATAAAGATGGCACGGCTTCACCTGAAAGGGGTGTTTAGGATCTTGGATGGTGAGCAGAAAGGAGGTAAAGGGGCAGGTGTTGCACCTTCTAGCAGGACCCAGACCTTCCTGTCATTTGCCACTTCAACAGACCACACTACGCTCTAGTCCACATGTCCATCCTTGCAATATTCTGGTGAACCCCAACGCAAACTGGAGGAACAATTGGGCACTTTAAAGCCTTCTGGATTGAACATTGAGTTCAACAACTTCAGAGCATGAACACTCCCCTCCACCATCACCCCATTTCCATTTATTTTATTTAATCCTGTTTCTTCTTTTCATAGTAAGAACATAGAACATAGAACATAGAAAGCCACAGCACAAACAGGCCCTTCGGCCCACAAGTTGCGCCGATCACATCCCCACCTCTAGGCCTATCTATAGCCCTCAATCCCATTAAATCCCATGTACTCATCCAGAAGTCTCTTAAAAGACCCCAACGAGTTTGCCTCCACCACCACCTGGTGATTGTCGAGGCAAGACTGTTCTCTTCCTGTTGGGGAGCACTTCAGCGGTCACAGGCATTCGGCCTCTGATATTCGGGTAAGCGTTCTCCAAGGCGGCCATCGCGACAGACGACAGCGCAGAGTCGCTGAGCAGAAACTGATAGCCAAGTTCCGCACACACGCGAACGGCCTCAACCGGGATATTGGGTTCATGTCACACTATTTGTAACGCCCACAGTTGCGTGGACCTGCAGAGTTTCACTGGCTGTCTTGTCTGGAGACAATACACATCTTTTTAGCCTGTCTTGATGCTCTCTCCACTCCCATTGTTTTGTTTCTTAAAGACTTGATTAGTTGTAAGTATTCGCATTCCAACCATTATTCATGTAAATTGAGTCTGTGTCTTTATAAACTCTGTTTGTGAACAGAATTCCCACTCACCTGAAGAAGGGGCTTAGAGCTTCGAAAGCTTGTGTGGCTTTTGCTACCAAATAAACCTGTTGGACTTTAACCTGGTGTTGTTAAACTTCTTACTGTGTTTACCCCAGTCCAACGCCGGCATCTCCACATCTTCTTTTCATCTCATTCATCCATTTTTATCATCCTTCTTTCTCTCTTTCATTTTTCCACTTTTCCAATCCCACTCTCCTTGCCTCCCCCACCCCCACCCCACCGTTCAAGCCAACTGCCTGAACCATCTGTACCTCTATTCTGCCATTCACACATTATGATCCCTTAATGGACACTTTTAGCACTTCTCTCTGTCATCTTTACCCTAATTTACATTCTTTTTGTCGTTTTACAGCTCCCCCTCCCCCACCCTCAATTTCTTTTTGATTTTCTTTGTCCTTAGCTCTGACGAAAGGACATCCAGACTCAAAACGTTGGCTCTATTCTCTCCACAGATGCTGTCAGACCTGCTGAGATTTTCCAGCATTTTCTCTTTTTGTTTCAGATTCTGGCATCTGCAATGGGTGGAGCTCCAGGGTCCTGGTGACCAGGAGAGAAGATGTTTGATTCGTTGACCAACAGGGCTGGGTTACTGTACACCCTCTTCAGAGGGGGTGGTTATGCAGGGTGAATGTGTGGCCATCCGAATAACAGAAGAAAAGGATCATCAGAATTAGGAGCAGGAGCAGGCCATTGACACATTCAGTACACATTCAGTACACATTGACACATTCAGCTCGACCATTCAGTAAACTCATGTCTCATCTGATCATTGTATTTTCCTCCAGCCCCAACCTCCCTAACCCATGACTGGGAGTGAAAATGGTGTAGAAAGCAGTCTTGAATATACTCAATGAACCAGCCTTGACTGCTCACTGGGGGAGAGAATTCCACAGGCTATTGGTCCTCAGAGAAGAAATTTCTCCTCATCTCTGTCTTAGAGCCTTATTTTTAAATTGCCTGCAGTTCTAGATTTCCCGTTTTGGAGAAACATTCTTTCAGGACTTATCTTGTCAAGCACCAACATAATCTTACATGCTTCAGTAAGCTCATCTCTCATTTATCTAAAAGTTAATGAGTACAGATGCACCCTGCCCAAACTTTCTTCATAAAACAAACACATTTATGCCTGGAATCGGCTTAGTGAATCTTGTCTGAACTGCTCCCAATGTAAGCATATTGATCTTAAATAATTGTACACAAGGAAATAGGAGAGAATGTTACAAATTTCTATCTTGGACTGACTGATGGATTTTGGAAACTCCTTTAGCAGGGAGTTGCAAGGGGAGGATTTACACAGCAATCTCAAACAAGGAAAATGTTTATCTCATAATTTCTAACCACAGTTGACAAATGACTCTTGTAACCTCCTTTTACAGGGAGTTGGAAGATTTGATGACTGCTATTTTTCCCTGACTCCAGTACTTCTGATATCTTTCCAGCTGCAGGCTCCAGGAGGAGGTTTTAAATTTGAAAAGAGTGAAATTGTTCCAGAGGTGAGTATTATTGAACATTCACCCACAATTCAGAGTTTTTAGTGCTGTGCTCTGTTATCTGAGAGGTTCCTTGGCTCTGGGGCTGGTGTGATTCAGCAGCAAGTTCACACTGGGGAGAGGCTGTTCACCTGCATTGTGTGTGCAAAGGGATTCAGTCATCCAATCATAGAATCGATGGAACGGAGACAGGCCCTTCGGCCCAAACTGGTCCATGCCGATCAAAATGCCCATCCAAGCTGACCCCATTTGGCTGCATTTGGCCCATATCCCTCTAAACGTTTCCTATCCATGTATCTGTCCAAATACCTTTTAAATGTTGTCAATGTCCCTGCCTCAACCACTTCCTGTGGCAGTCCATTCCACATACGTACCACCCTCTGTGTAAAAAAGATGCTCCTCAGGTTCCCATTAATTCTTCCCCTCTTAACTTAAACCTATGCCCTCTCATTCTTGATTCCCCAACCCCGGGAAAAAGACTGAGTATGTTCACCCTATCCATGCCTCTCATGATCTTATACACCTCGATAAGATCACCCCTCAGTGTCCTACGCTCCAAAGAAAAAAGTCGAGTGTATCCAATCTTTCTCTATAACTCAGTCCCTTGAGTCCTGGCAACATCCTTGTAAATCTCTTCTGCACTCCTTCCACTTTAATAACATCTTTCCTATAGCAAGGCAACCAAAACTGAACACAATATTCCAGCTGCGGCCTCACTAACTTCCTGTACAACTGCAACATAACTTCCTAACTTCTATACCCAATGCCCTGACTGATGAAGGCCAGCATGCCAAAAACCTTTTTCACTACCCTACCTACCTGTGACTCTACTTTTAGAGAACCGTGCACTTGAACTCCAAGTTCCCTCTGTTCCTCGATACTCCCTCAGGTCCAGCCATTCACCGTGAAAGTCCAACCTTGATTTGACTTTCCAAAATGCAACACCTTACACTTATCTGTATTGAACTCCATTTGCCATTTCTCGGCCCACTTCCCCAGCTGATCAAGATCCTGCTGCAATTTTTGATAACCTTCCTCACTGTCTGCAATACCACCTATTTTAGTGTCATCTGCTGACACATCAGTGAATTCACACTGGGGAGAGGCCATTTACCTGTTATGTCTGTAGGAAGGGATTAACTCAGTCATCCCACCTGCTCAGACACCAGCGAGTTCACAAGTGGTTACAGGGGTTGGATTCTGCTGTTATTGCTGCTGTTAATTACATCCAGGATTGAACCATGTTCATTCATCTGAGTCATCAGTGCAGACTTGATGGGCTGAAGAGCCTCTTTCTGCACTGTAGAGATTATGAGTTCTTAAAATTCTGTATGAATTAAACATAATTTTACTATTTCTGATTTCTGTACATCTGGAGAGAAATTCCACTCCTTTGTGAGCATTTTGATTGATTTGCTGACTTGCAATAATGTTTTAAATTCATTATTCACTTTAAGCCAGTGAGGAAAGAATGTTCCACAGCAACTTGAATTGTCTATTCTCAGTTTCTGAGCTGTATTGACTGTGATGAGATTTTAAACTCCTTTTACAGGATATTAAAAGGGGAGGATTTGCCAACAGAAATCTCAAAGCTTCACACCAAGCTCTGACAGAGTCACTCATTAGGACGGGGAAACCATTGCCTGTTTCACCATCAGAGTGTCAGGAAATGTACCGAGACGCAGACACCCACACCATGGGAAAACCGTGGAAATGTGGGGATTGTGGAAAGGGATTCAGATTCCCGTCTGTGCTGGAAACACATCAACGCAGTCACACTGGGGAGAGACCGTTCACCTGCTCCGTGTGTGGGAAAGGATTCAGTGATTTATCTACTCTGCTGAAACACCAGCGAGTTCACACTGGGGAGAGACTGTTCACCTGTTCCAATTGTGGGAAGGGCTTCACTCAGTCATCCCATCTGCTGACACACCAGCGAGTTCACACTGGAGAGAAGCCGTTCACCTGCTCCGTGTGTGGGAAAGGATTCGGAGATTCCTCCAGTCTGCTGAGACACCAGCAAGTTCACACTGGGGAAAGACCATTCACCTGCTCAGAGTGTGAGAAGGGATTCCGTGATTTATCAACCCTGCGGAGACACCAGCGAGTTCACACTGGGGAGAGACGATTTACCTGCTCTGACTGTGGGGAGGGATTCACTCGGCCATCCACGCTGCTGACACACCAGCAAGTTCACGAGTGATGACAGGGGTTGGATTCTGCTGTTATTGCTGCTGTTAATCACATCCAGGACTGAACCATGTTCATTCTAACAGTTGGTGAAGTGGGAGGGTCGGAGGGTTTCTTGCTGTTGGACTGACCGGTCTCTCAATTTTCATTCCAGTGGCTGATTCCCTTTGAGCGAGGGCACATTTCCACTGAAATGATCCACAAAAGCAGGTGTCAGATGAGACTGAGATGAGGAAAAAATTCTTCAAAGGGTAGTGAACTTGTGGAATTGTCTACCACAGAAGGCTGTGGAATCCAAGTCACTGAATATATTCAAGGAAGAGATAGATTTTTTTTAGATTTTAATGGCTTCAGGTGGTATGGGGAGAATATGGCATTGAGATCGAGGATCAGCCATGATCATATTGAATGGTGGAGCAGACTTGAATGGCCTGCTCCTAGTTTCTATCGAGTACATTAATTTTACCCTGGATAGTAAATAGTCTTTTTCCTACCACTACAGGTGTCTTGTCTTTTATCCGTCCTCGTTCTGAGGGTTGGCCGCGCTCTGGACAATCTTTCTCCACTGCCTGTCCCATCGAGAGGCCGGTCCACATTCCGATATTATCCACCCGTCTCGGGCCTTCCTTGCACACATTTTCCAGGTGTTTGTCTTGCATTACCTCTTTCCAAACACTCCCTCCCTATTCACAACACGTGTCCAAAATAGGTGAGCTTCCGGGATGTGAGAGCCTCAGACAGGTTCCGGTGAACACCAGCTTTCTCCAGCACCCACTCATTCACCCACTTTGCCGTCCGTGACACACGGAATATCCGTCTGAGTCCTTTCATTTCAAACACTTTTATTGGAACCTCGTCACTCTTAGAATCTTAGAAGCCCTACAGCACAGAAAGAGGCCATTCGGCCCATCGAGTCTGTACCGACCACAATCCCACCCAGGCCCTACCCCCATATCCCCCCGCTAATCCCTCTAACCTACGCATCCCAGGACACTAAGGGCAATTTTTAGCATGGCCAATCAACCTAACCCGCACATCTTTGGACTGTGGGAGGAAACCGGAGCACCCGGAGGAAACCCACGCAGACACGAGGAGAATGTGCAAACGCCACACAGAGTGACCCAAGCCGGGATTCGAACCCAAGTCCCTGGAGCTGTGAAGCAGCAGTGATAACCACTGTGCCGCTCGTCTCGATGGTCCAGCTTTCACAGACGCACATTGTCACTGGCCACACAAGGACTTTCAGGAGATGAGTATTCATTGTAACCGAGATGCTGGGGCTGCTCCATACTGTTTTCACTGAGATTACAACACCATGAACCTTAAGCCTGGCCTGAATTTATTGATAGATTCTGTATCTATCACTACAGGTAGTTCTCAGATAAATACATTAGTCTCTGTTCCATTGAGTCTCCAGCACAGGGCCGGGCCAGTCAGCTCTTTTGGTCTGTCAGTAATTTGCTCCACATCAGCCTCCACCTACCCCACTGCATCTCCTCCCGATCAGCATATCCTTCTGTTACTGTGTCCCTCATGTGTGGATCTAACTTTCCTTTCAATGTATTCATGCTGTTCACCTCAACCACTCACCATGGACCAAGTTCCATATTCTCTGTTATTTGGGGTCAATAATGAATTGCCCTTCTTTTTAACATCAGAATTTGGATCAAATTATCAAATTAAACAATCAAATTAAATGAATGGCGGGGGGGTTCGGGGGGGGGGAGTCCTTTAAAGGGACAAAAACT
Organism: Mustelus asterias; assembly: GCF_964213995.1. Lineage (NCBI taxonomy): Eukaryota > Metazoa > Chordata > Chondrichthyes > Carcharhiniformes > Triakidae > Mustelus > Mustelus asterias. The sequence continues at coordinate 941,773 of NW_027590163.1, forward strand.
AAACCGTGAATGAAAAGTTAAAAACTTAAAACTATGATGTGGTTCTGGTGAGAAATGAAGAACTCCAGCCCCCGCAGTGCCCACGGAAGATCTTGTGTTGGTAGTCACCACATGCTCCCTCTCTAGGGACACCCGGTCACAAACATGGGCTGGCACAGTGGTTAGCACTGCTGTCTCACAGCTCCAGGGACCTGGGTTCAATTGCAGCCTTGGGTGATTGTGTGGAGTTTGCACATTCTCCCCATGTCTGCATGGGTTTCCTCTGGGTAGTGTCACAGTAGGTTTACATGAGCACTGTAATGAAGACACTGTGAAACTCTCCTAGTCGCCACACTCTGGTGCCTGTTCGGGTACACTGAGGGAGAATTTAGCACTGGACCCAGTTAGGTTAGGTGCCAATGCACCTAACCAGCACGTCTTTCAGACTGTGGGAGGTAACCGGAGCACCCGGAGGAAACCCACACAGACACGGGGAGAACACAGACAAGTGACCCAAGCTGGGAATCAAACCCAGGTCCCTGGCACTGTGAGGCAGCTAACTGCTGTGCCACCGTGCCACCAATGATCCAGGTGAATGTTAAATAAGAGACAGAGCAGAATTATAATCTCTCAACTATTATAATGGTTTATTCAAAAAGAGTAAATAATACGAGAGAAATTAAAACAATGAGTCTCACTGCCTTCTGCCTGTCGGAGACTAATCTAACGACAGCTGGTCTGGAGCTCGAGAGGTCCTGGCAACGTTCGTGATCCTGGTCCAAGGTGAAGACCAACGTACCCGGGTCGAAGCCCCGCCCCCCGTGTTTTACAGTGCGGCACAAACAACCTGACAGGAGATTTGGTCAATTCCCAGGCTTGGGAAACAATATACAAACACAGCACTGGAAGGTCAGCTTGTTTCTGTAGCACAGCTGCTTCTTTCGGTTCTCACAGCATGAATAAATGCTGAGTTGACTGGTGAATATCTTAACTCTTTACTTTCTATACATTCCACCCTGAGATTCAGCAGTTAACGCAGCAATCCCATCTGTACCTGTATAAGTTCCTTCACAGCAATGACCTGTGTGAACAATGCACGCACTCTGTACCACAAGACAATTAAAATGAACAACAAAAGGGTACAAAGTAGCAGTATGACAACAGGATGTAACATTAAAGTAAAAACAGCGGATGGTTTGGGTGACCATACATTAAAAACATCCCACCAAAGGTGAAAACTGAGGCAATTAAGTTCATCCGATGTTTGGTGAAGTTTGCCTTCAGCACAGGTCATTTCCACACTCTGCCTAAGAAGATGTTGCCTGTCTTGACTTAGGTGTGCAGAAACGTGTGTATTTTGTTCAATAAACCTGCATAATTTATTAAGTTCAATTGAAGGCAGATGCACAATACCGTGGGTGTGTCTATATCAAATAATATGTTCTATTAGTATGTACATCAAATATGTCCCATGCATCTTTCCAACATTGGTTTACAGGGGGTTCAAGCTATCTGGCATTCAGATGCACATTGTGAGTGCTGGTAATGCAGACATAGCTTTTTTAAATTATTCATGGAGTCACATGTGGGCCAGACCAGTTAAGGATGGCAGATTTCCTTCCCGAAAGGACATTGTGAATCAGATGTTTTTTTTCCTGACAATCGACAATGGTTTCATGGTCATCAGGAGATTCTTATTTCCAGATCTTTTTCATTAAATTTCACTATCTGCTGTGGTGGGATTTGAACCTGGGTCCCCAGAACATTAGCTGAGTTCTGAATTAGTAATCTAGCGATAATATCACGAGGCCATCGCCTCCCCACCAAACTTGTCCAAATTCATGCATAATAGTATCATTAACTGGCGATAATTCCTATTGACATTGGCCATGACTCAGCTGTAAGGTACAAGCTTCATGTATGAGGAGTTATGTAGAGGACATACCATCACAAAAGGCCATTGGCTACAATCCGCCGCACTGAGCACGGGTGCCTGGACAGTGATGTTATACAAAAAATATTTCTGTCCTTCTGCACAAGTACATTTGTTTTGAGTGCATATTTTACTGGATGCCTTCCATCCCCCATGCATAGGGAGTGAACGCAGCTTAGGAGGTACAAGCCAAGCATGTCCAGCAGCAATTATTTCCCCTTTTCTGTGGGGTTTGGTTTGAGATATGTACCCACACCTTGCCACCCTTACATACAGGTGTGTCATATTCCCTGTCTGGAGGAAGAATTGAAGGGACAGGTTGTTTTATCATCTTACTCAAGAGGGTTCATAGAATCCCTACAGTGCAGAAGGAGGCCATTCGGCCCATCGAATCTGCACCGACCACAATCCCACCCAGGCCCTACCCCCATAACCATACTTATTTACCCTATAACACCCTGACACTAAAGGGCAATTTATCATGGCCAATCAACCTAACCCACATCTTTGGAGTGTGGAAGGAAACCGGAGCACTTGGATGAAACCCACGCAGACACGGGGAGAATGTGCAAACTCCACACAGACGGTGACACAAGCCAGGAGTCAAATCCAGGTCCCTGGTGCTGTGAGGCTGCAGTGCTAACCACTGTGCCGCCGTGCCACCCCTCCTTTTTGTGGCCTATTATTCAAATTATGTAAGGCCTTTGCCACTCTTTGAGTGTGTGGTCAAGCTTGATTTGTTGTTTCAATAGCCCATTCATGTGTTCAATCAGGCCAGGCTCGGGGATATGCAATACCCAATGTATTCCATTCATTGACTCCTGTGTGATACAAATGTCGTCCCAACTTGATTTTTACACGGTGAGATCTTATTCCTTCGCACCTTATCACATTATTATTCTTGATCACTCGAGCTCTGATTTTTCACTGGCCATGCTAGGATAGGATTATAACCATTCATTAGAATCTACTCTCGCTTTTCAGTCCAGTGCTACTTGGAGTATACCGTCACTTCAGTGACTATCGGGTCATAGTCCCTCACAGTTCTCATCACAAATTTATGATAAATTAATTTAAACAATGCCTGAGAACGCTTCTTAACTTCTTAATCAACTACCTACCACTGTTTGTTGATTGGTCGGACCCCCTTTTCACAGATTCGGGTATCTCAGCCACTGAACACCAGCCAGTCCTGGAATAAGTTTAATTCTAACTCAATGAGGAAATATTCTCACCAGGTCCTCTGTCAGGGCACTGCTAAGCAGCTTTAATGGTCCATGATTGCAGAAACTGAGCTGTAGTCAAATTTGATTGAGTTTTTTGAAGGGGTAACTAAGAAGGTAGATGAGGGCAGTGCAGTTGATGTTGTCAACATGAACTTTAGCAAGATCTCTGACAAAGTACCGCATGGTAGGTTGTTGCATAAGGTTAAAATCTCACGGAATCCAGGGTGAGGTATCTAAATGGATACAAAATTGGCTTCTTGACAGAAGCCAGAGGGTGGTTGTAGAGGGTTGTTTTTCAAACTGGAGGCCTGTGACCAGCAGTGTGCCTCAGGGATCAGTACTGGGCCCACTGTTACTTGTCATTTATATTAATGATTTGGATGAGAATATAGGAGGCACGGTTAGTAAGTTTGCAGATGACACCAAGATTGGTGGCATAGTGGACAGTGAAGAAAGTTATCTCCGATTGCAAAGGGATCTTGATTAATTGGGCCAGTGGGCTGACGAATGGCAGATGGAGTTTAATTGAGACAAACGTGAGGTGATGCATTTTGGTAGATTGAGCTAGGGCAGGACTTACTCAGTTAATGGCAGGGCGTTGGGGAGTAACAGAACAAACAGATCGAGGGGTACAGGTTCATAGCTCCTTGAAAGTGGAGTCACAGGTGGACAGAATGCTGAAGAAGGCATTCGGCATGCTTGGTTTCATCGGTCAGAACATTGAATACAGGAGTTGGGACGTCTTGTTGAAGTTGTACAAGACATTGGTAAAGCCACACTCGGAATAGTGTGTGCAGTTCTGGTCATCCTATTATAGAAAGGGTATTATTAAACTAGAAATAGTGCAGAAAAGATTTAGTAGGATGCAACTGGGACTGGATGGTTTGAGTTATAAGGAGAGGCTGGATAGACTGGGACTTTTTTCTCTGGAGCGCAGGAGGCTGAGGGGTGACCTTATAGAGGTCTATAAAATAATGAGGGGCATAGATGAGGTAGATAGTCAATATCTTTTCCCAAAAGTAGGGGAGTCTAAAACTAGAAGGCATAGGTTTAAGGTGAGAGGGGAGAGATACAAAAGTGTCGAAAGGGGCAATTTTTTCACACAGAGGGTGGTGAGTGTCTGGAACAAGCTGCCAGAGATAGCAGTAGAGGCGGGTACAATTTTGTCTCTTAAAAAGGTTTTAGATAGTTACATGAATAAGATGGGTATAGAGGGATATGGGCCAAATGCAGGCAATTGGGATTAGCTAAGGGGTTTAAAAAAAAAGGCAGCATGGACAAGTTGGGCTGATGGGCCTATTTCCATGCTGTAAACCTCTATGACTCCATAGTCCAGTCCCATAATGCCTCACATTCAAACTACAGTCCATCAATGATAATGGAATATGTGGCTGTATGTAGCTGCCTCGGCCATGGTCAACCCCAACACTGCCTTCCTGAACTGCTACAATGCCTGAGGTATAGGTGACCCAAAGTGCTGTTAGGCAGGGAGGTCCAGCGACACATTCCAGACTTTCACTAGAATGTAAGTGGGTTCCAGATTGATATATTCCATTCAACCACACCCAAGGTAAGTTATTCCAATTCTGTTATTGTCCAGGACCATATATTTACAATCTCTTTAAAACAGAAATTAAACATTCCCATTTGATTTCAGACAGTAACATATTCTGTTGGATTGATCTTTGTCAATGTCAGGCTGGGGTTGTTCCCCTTGGAGCAAAGGAGGTTGAGGGGAGATTTGATAGAGGTGGACAAGATTCTGACAGGTTTAGATAAGGTGGACAAAGAAAAGCTGTTCCCATTAGCTGATGGGACAAGGATGACAAGCAAATTTAAAGTTTTGGGTGGGATCATAGAATCAGAGAAACCCTACAGTGCAGAAAGAAGCCATTCGGCCCATCGAGTCTGCACCGACAACAATCCCACCCTACACATTTACCCGCTAATCCCTCTAACCTACGCATATCAGGACTCTCAGGGGCAATTTTCAGCATGCCCAATCAACCTAACCCGCACATTTTTGGACTGTGGGAGGAAACCCGAGCACCCGGAGGAAACCCACGCAGACACAAGGAGAATGTGCAAACTCCACACAGACAGTGACCCAAGCCAGGAATAGAACCCAGGTCCCTGGAGCTGTGAAGGAGCAGTGCTAACCACTGTGTTACCGTGCTGCCCATGTGAGGAATAATATTTTGATGCAGTGAATGCTAATGACGTGGAACTCGCTGCCTACGAGGGTGGAGGAAGTGGAGACAATAAACAATTACAAAGAAAATTGGATGGGCATTGGGGGGGTTTCAAACAGAAATCCTGACTAAATATCTCTGAACTGCCTAACACCCGGTCACTCTGTGATCCGTGTGAAATTTGAAACCAGGTATTCACAACAAGACTCAAAGAGCATCAGCCATTGGAAGTAAAGTTGTGAGACCGGCCAGTCCAGCAGAAAGAAACCCTCCGTCCCTCCCCATTGACCAATATAATTGAAAGCAGAAACAATAACAGCAGAATCGACCACTGGAATCACTCGTGAACTCGCTGGTGTCTCAACAGCTAGGATGAAAGACTGAATCTCTTTTCACACACAGAGCAGCTGAACGGTCTCTCCCCAGTGTGAACTTGTTGGTGTTTCTGCTGGCTGGATGAATCACTGAACCGCTTCCCACAGAGAGCAGGTGAATGGCTTCTCCCCAATGTGAACTTGCTGGTGTGTCCACAGGCTAGATGAAGCTCTGAATCCCGTCCCACACTGAGGGCAGGTGAATGGCCTCTCCCCGGTGTGAACTCGCTGGTGCCTCCGCAGGTGGGATGACTGAGTGAATCCCTTCCCACACTGAGAGCAGGTGAACGGCCTCTCCCCAGTGTGAACTCGCTGGTGTGTCAGCAGGCTGGATGAAGCTCTGAATCCCTTCCCACACTGAGAGCAGGTGAACGGTCTCTCCCCAGTGTGAACTTGCCGGTGCTTCCACAAGCTGGATGACCGAGTGAATCCCTTTCCACACTGAGAGCAGGTGAACGGTCTCTCCCCAGTGTGAACTCGCTGGTGTGTCAGCAGGCTCGATGAAGCTCTGAATCCCTTCCCACACTGAGAGCAGGTGAACGGTCTCTCCCCAGTGTGAACTCGCTGGTGTGTCCGCAGGCTGGATGACCGAGTGAATTCCTTCCCACACTGAGTGCAGGTGAACGGTCTCTCCCCAGTGTGAACTCGCTGGTGTGTCCGCAGGCTGGATGAAGCTCTGAATCCATCCCCACACTGAGAGCAGGTGAAGGCCCTCTCCCTGGTGTGAACTCGCTGGTGTCTCCGCAGGCTGGATGACCGAGTGAATTCCTTCCCACACTGAGAGCAGGTGAATGGCCTCTCCCCCGTGTGAACTCGCTGGTGTATCAGCAGGCTGGATGACAGAGTGAATCCCTTCCCACACTGAGAGCAGGTGAACGGCCTCTCCGCAGTGTGAACTCGCTGGTGTGTCCACAGGCTGGATGAAGCTCTGAATCCATCCCCACACTGAGAGCAGGTGAACGGCCTCTCCCCAGTGTGAACTCGCTGGTGTGTCCGCAGGTTGGAAAACTGACTGAATCCCTTCCCACACTGAGAGCAGGTGAACGGTCTCTCCCCAGTGTGAACGCGCTGGTGTTTCTGCAAGGTGGCTAACAGAGCGAATCCCTTCCCACACTGAGAGCAGGTGAACGGCCTCTCCCCAGTGTGACTGCGCCGATGAGCTTCCAGCTCTGATGGGGCTCTGTATCTCTTCCCACAGTCCCCACATTTCCATGGTTTCTCCATGGTACAGGTGTCCTTACCTCTCTCTTGGGTGGACAATGAGTTGAAGCCTTGTCCACACACAGGACACTGGTACAGTCTTTCCTCACTGTGAATGGTGTGATATTTATTCAGGCTGTGTAACTAGTTAAAGCTCTTTAGTCAGTGCATTGGACACACTCACTCGAGTGTGGCCGTGTGTTGGTGCTTTTCCAGTCACACTGATGTTTGAATTTTTTTTCAAATCAACAGACTGGACAATCATTTCTCCTTCTAGATTCAAAGGCTGATGATATTCAGCTCCCAAGGAATGTGACTCTGTCAGATCTAGACGTGACATTTGAGATTTCAGCCTGTGGTTCCTCTTTCAATATCCTGTAAAATGAGTTAGAAATAGAAGTAGAAATTCAGAACAGACAATTCTAGTTTCTATGGAACATTCTTTCCTCTCTCATTCCCCAAAAGCTGTGAATCTCCATCCCACACACTCTCCCTCCATTCTCACTCTTCTGTATCTAATATTCACCCTCCCAATTCTCCTGAAGGTGCTGATTGAGGCTGATTGACAGATCCATGCTCACTGCTTCCTGTCCACCACACACAAATCATAAGAAACAGGAGCTGCAGTTGGCCATTCAGCCCATCGAACTGCCTCAACCATTCATTGAGAATTGGCTGATCGACCTCACACTATTTGCACAGCGCCACTATTTCCCAAACTATCATGGAAGTTAGTAAGATAGAGGGTTATCGGTAAGCCTCGTAGCTAGGGACATTTCGGCGTAACTTGTGAGCCGAAGGGCCTGTTTGTGCTGTAGCTTTTCTATGTTCTATGTTCTGTCCCCCATGTTGCTCAATGCCTCAAAAGTTACCAATCTCTCTCTTGAAAATATATGATGAATGAGGGTCCACAGTCCTCTGGAGTGCAGAATTCAAAAACTTCACCACATCCTTGAGTGAGGAAATCCCTCCTCATCTTAACTTTCACTCCATTTTCCCACTTGTTCTCCACAACGCTTGACTCCTTTATCAATGTAATATCCACCTAACTCATCCTCGAATATCTTCAATAACCCTCAGCTTCCACTGATCCCTGTGGAAGAAAAATCCAAAGACTAATGATTCTAATAAGCAAGAGATGAATAACTGGAAATATATAATATATATACTATTCAGGCTGATTGACAGATCCATGCTCACTGCTTCCTGTCCTGGATGTGGAGATGCCGGCGTTGGACTCGGGTAAACACAGGAAGAAGTCTCACAACACCAGGTTAAAGTCCAACAGGTTTATTTGGCAGCACAAGCCACTAGCTTTCGGAGCGCTGCCCCTACATCAGGTGAGTGGGATTTCAGTTCACAAACAGGGCATATAAAGACACAAACTCAATTTACAAAATAATGGTTGGAATGCAAGTTTTTACAGGTAATCAAGTCTGAAAGGTACAGACAATGTGAGTGGAGAGACGTTTAAGCACAGGTTAAAGAGATGTGTATTGTCTCCAGCCAGGACAGTTAGTGAGATTTTGCAAGCCCAGGCAAGTCGTGGGGGTTACAAATAGCATGACACGAACCCAAGATCCAAGTTGAGGCCGTCCTCATGTGTGCGGAACTTGGCTGTCAGTCTCTGCTCAGCAACTCTGCGCTGTCGTGTGTCGTGAAGGCTGCCTTGGAGAACGCTTACCCGAAGATCAGAAGCCGAATGCCCGTGACCACTGAAGTGTTCCCAACAGGAAAAGAACACTCTTGTCTGGTGATTGTTGAGCGGTGTTCATTCATCCGCTGTCATAGCGTCTGCATGGTCTCCCCAATGTACCATGCCTCGGGACATCCTTTCCTGCAGCGTCTCAGGTAGACAACGTTGGCCGAGTTGCAAGTGTATGTACCGTGTACCTGGTGGATGGTGTTCTCACGTGAGATGATAGCATCTGTGTCGATGATCCGGCACGTCTTGCAGAGGTTGCTGTGGCAGGGTTGTGTGGTGTCATGGTCACTGTTCTCCTGAAGGCTGGGTAGTTTGTTGCAGACAATAGTCTTTTTGAGGTTGTGCGGTTGTTTGAAGCCAAGTAGTGGGGGTGTGGGGATGGCCTTGGCGAGATGTTGGTCTTCATCAATGACATGTTGAAGGCTCCGGAGAAGATGTCGTAGCTTCTTCGCTCCGGGGAAGTACTGGACGACAAAGGGTACTCTGTCCTCCTGTCCAGTGTTTGTCTTCTGAGAAGGTCAGTTTTTCGCCGTGGCGCATCGGAACTGTCGATCGATGAGTCGAGCGCCATATCCTGTTCTTATGAGGGCATCTTTCAGCGTCTGGAGGTGTCTGTTGCGATCCTCCTCATCTGAGCAGATCCTGTGTATACGGAGGGCTTGTCCGTAGGGGATGGCTTCTTTAACGTGTTTAGGGTGGAAGTGGGAGAAGTGGAGCACTGTGAGATTATCCGTGGGCTTGCGGTACAGTGAAGTGCTGAGGTGACCGTCCTTGATGAAAATGTGTGTGCCCAAGAATGCAACCGATTCCGGAGAGTAGTCCATGGTGAGTCTGATGGTGGGAAGGAACTTGTTGATGTCATCATATAGTTGTTTCAGTGATTGTTCACCATAAGTCCAAAGGAAGAAAATGTCATCGATGTATCTAGTGTATAGCATCGATTGAAGGTCCTGTGCAGTGAAGAGGTCTTGTTCGAACCTGTGCATGAAGATGTTGGCATATTGAGGTGTGAATTTGGTCCCCAAGGCTATTCCGTGTGTCTGGATAAAGAACTGGTTGTTGAAGGTGAAGTCATTGTGGTCAGGATGAAGTGGATGATTGTAAAATTGCATCTGGAGATTGGCAGTTGTTGGCGTTGAGTACTGAGGCAGTTGCACCAATGCCATCGTCATGGGGGATGCTGGTGTAGAGTGCCGAGACATCCATTGTGATGAGGAGTGCTGCTGGTTCAACTGCTCCATGTGTGCTGTTTCTGAAGGAAGTCCGTAGTGTCACGACAGAAGCTGGGGTTCTTTGTACAATGGGTTTCAGGATGCCCTCGACATAGCCGGAGAGTTTCTCGCACAGGGTCCCATTGCCCGATACGATGGGACGGCCAGGTGTGTTTGCCTTGTGTATCTTCGGGAGGTAGTAGAGATCTCCAACGCGGGGAGTACGTGGGATGAGAGCACGGAGGGTGCTCTGAAGGTCCGGATCAAATGTCTTGATCTGTCTGTTGAGTTGACGGGTGTATTCTTTGGTCGGATCTGCAGGTAACTGTCTGTAGTTTTCCTCATTGTTCAGTTGTCAGGACACTTTGCAGTAATTCGTTCTGTTCAGCATGATGATTGCCCCTCCTTTGTCTGCTGGTTTGATGACAATGGTGCGCTTGATCTTGAGAGCGCAGATGGCGTTGCGCTGTGCTTGGGTGATGTTCGGGGCTGTCTTGTGAGTGTGACTGATGAATCTGGTATTGACACACCTCCTGACGGCTTGGGCATACATGTCAAGTCGAGGGCAGCGGCCTTCCAGAGGAGTCCAATTCGACTCTTTCCTCTTCGGTTGCTGTACCGTGGATCTCTCTATCGGCTGTTCCAGTTCATTGACTATCTCATTATGTTCGCTGTTGGCCTCTTGGGGTTTGTGGAAGAACTCCCGCAGCCTCATTCGCCTGATGAATTCCTCTGTGTCTGCTGCGAGACTGATGGGGTCTATTTTGGTGGTGGGGCAGAAATTGAGAACTTCGATTTCATCTGGTTGAAGTGTGTCTGACAAGTTGACAATGGACTTCCCTGCAGTGGTACTGTTTTCTACTGTGGTACCGGGGGAGGCTTGATTGCTGCTGGTGGTGATGCCGAGTTTCTCAAGTTTCCTGTTCTACCAAATGTGGCATTGTGACGATGGCTTTGTGCTACCAAATAAACCTGTTGGACTTTAATCTGGTGTTGTGAGACTTCTTCCTGTTGTGGGCACAGAGAGCTGAAAATCTTCAAGCTGACAGTCACGTTACAGTTTTACATTTGGATATAAATGAGCAGACTGATGGTGTGTGTAATACACTGTATTACCTGGTTACAGGTACATAAAGAATGTGAGGAGAATCTTTATTTAGGCAGCGAGTGGTGACCCAGAAGTTAAAAATTGAAGTGCAAAATGAGAAAAGAAATGGAAAGGGGGAGAAAAGAAAGTGTTTTACTCACAGATGTAGGAGACAGGAGGAAGGTTGAGTCTGTCTGAAGCTCAATCTTCATTCAGAGGGAGAGGAGCAGCAGCAACAATGGACGAAGCTCCATGCGGCCATTGACACAAGGCCCGGACTCTGATTGGCTGGAGGACCATCGCCCATCCGGTCCTCCTGGCAACCATTGGTCAATATGCCGCATGTGGACAATGAGAGGGCGGAGCCCAGGCCTACGTGGGAGTGGGCGGGGCTTTGACCGCCAGCCGCGCTGAGCTGGTGTCCAATCCGCAGTGTGCGGCTTCTGTAACCAGTGATATTGCTGCCAATGGGACACTGTGTGCTGGGAACGCCCCTCTGAGTCATTGTGACGGCACAATGGAGCCTTGCCTCAATCACCCAATGGCAATCACTCTGCTCCGCGGTGACGTCTCCGGGTTCAGGCGCGCGGACCCGGGAGCCCCGCCCCCACCCATTGTTCCCCAGTCTGTCCATTCCACACATTGTTAGTTCAGTCATTCAGACAATTTCAATTCCACTCCGTTATTTTCCAGTTCTGTTCCTGTCCCGCCTGGGGTCACATCGACTCCATCTTTCCTACTCCTGAAGGAGCGCTGTCAGTTCTGGGTTACTCGTCCATAAAAGATGTAAAAGATTCTCCAGCTCTCTTTACCCCTATCCAACTTGTGGACAGTTCTTACTCAGTATTATTTCTCCCAAGCCCTTAATTGTCCCAATCCATTATATGATCCATTTTACTGTAATTTTCCTCACTTTGTGAGCATGTGCATTGTGTTTAATTGGATCCTGATTGTTTTGAACTCAGTTTCTCTGGAGTGTGTTTCAATGCCTTGATGATGTCACAATGTTGTCTCAACCCCCTGGCCACATTAGCCATTTCATCTCCTGCTGTGTCTCAAGTAGCTGTGTGTGTTTGGGACCCGCTCTTCACTCCATCTCACCATGACTTTAGGCTTGCTATTTTTCACACGTAACAAATCACATCTGTACACTCACTCCAGTATCGTAAATTCATGTCACACTCTCAGAAGTGCTGATGAAAAGATCAAAGTGAGTGTCTGTCTTTCTTATCTCCCCCTGTTATGGTGCTGATATTTCATGTCGTGGCCGGGCGTTCAAATGTGGATTTTTTTAAAACAAAGTTCATGGATGTAGAAACGTTTCAGAGACCAAGTATTATGCTGGTTTTCCACTGATTTACAACTCAGCTCATACAAAGAGCTCACAAAGAACAAAGAACAGTACAGCACAGGAAACAGGCCCTTCGGCCCTCCAAGCCTGTGCCGCTCCTTGGTCCAACAAGACCAATCGTTTGTATCCCTCCATTCCCAGGCTGCTCCTGTAACTATCCAGGTAAGTCTTAAACGATGTCAGCGTGCCTGCCTCCACCACCCTACTTGGCAGCGCATTCCAGGCCCCCACCACCCTCTGTGTAAAAAACATCCCTCTAATATCTGAGTTATACTTCGCCCCTCTCACCTTGAGCCCGTGACCCCTCGTGAACGTCACTTCTGATCTGGGAAAAAGCTTCCCACCGTTCACCCTATCTATCCCCTTCATAATCTTGTACACCTCTGTTAGATCTCCCCTCATTCTCCGTCTTTCCAGGGAGAACAACCCCAGTTTACCCAATCTCTCCTCATAGCTAAGACCCTCCATACCAGGCAACATCCTGGGAAACCTTCTCTGCACTCTCTCTAACGCCTCCACGTCCTTCTGGTAGTGCGGCGACCAGAACTGGACGCAGTACTCCAAATGTGGCCTAACCAGCGTTCTATACAGCTGCATCATCAGACTCCAGCTTTTATACTCTATACCTCGTCCTATAAAGGCAAGCATACCATATGCCTTCTTCACCACCTTCTCCACCTGTGTTGCCACGTTCAAGGATTTGTGGACTTGCACACCTAGGTCCCTCTGTGTTTCTATACTCCTGATGACTCTGCCATTTATTGTATAACTCCTCCCTACATTATTTCTTCCAAAATGCATCACTTCGCATTTATCCGATTAAACTCCATCTGCCACCTCTCCGCCCAATTTTCCAGCCTATCTATATCCTGCTGTATTGCCCGACAATGCTCTTCGCTATCCGCAAGTCCAGCCATCTTCGTGTCATCCGCAAACTTGCTGATTACACCAGTTACACCTTCTTCCAAATCATTTATATATATCAGAAATAGCAGAGGTCCCAGTACAGAGCCCTGCGGAACACCACTGGTCACAGACCTCCAGCCGGAAAAAGACCCTTCGACCACTACCCTCTGTCTCCTATGGCCAAGCCAGTTCTCCACCCATCTAGCCACTTCTCCTTGTATCCCATGAGCCTTAACCTTCTTAACCAACCTGCCATGTGGGACTTTGTCAAATGCCTTACTGAAATCCATATAGACGACATCCACGGCCCTTCCTTCATCAACCGTTTTTGTCACTTCCTCAAAAAACTCCACCAAATTTGTAAGGCACGACCTCCCTCTTACAAAACCATGCTGTCTGTCACTCATGAGATTGTTCCGTTCTAAATGCACATACATCCTGTCTCTAAGAATCCTCTCCAACAACTTCCCTACCACGGACGTCAAGCTCACCGGCCTATAATTTCCTGGGTTATCCCTGCTACCCTTCTTAAACAACGGGACCACATTCGCTATCCTCCAATCCTCAGGGACCTCACCCGTGTCCAAAGAAGCGACAAAGATTTCCGTCAGAGGCCCAGCAATTTCACCTCTCGTCTCCCTGAGCAGTCGAGGATAGATGCCATCAGGCCCTGGGGCTTTGTCAGTTTTAATGTTCCCTCAAAAACCTAACACTTCCTCTCTTGTAATGGAGATTTTCTCTAACGGGTCAACACCTCCCTCCGAGACACTCTCGGTTAACACGCCCCTCTCCTTCGTGAATACCGATGCAAAGTATTCATTTAGGATCGCCCCTATTCCCTTGGGTTCTAAGCATAATTCTCCTCCTTTGTCCCTGAGAGGTCCGATTTTCTCCCTGACAACTCTTTTGTTCCTAACGTATGAATAGAATGCCTTAGGATTCTCTTTAATCCTGCCTGCCAAGAACATCTCGTGACCTCTTTTTGCCCTTCTAACTCCCCGTTTGAGTTCTTTCCTACTCTCTCTGTATTCCTCCAGAGCTCCATCTGTTTTCTGTTGCCTGGACTTAACATACGCCTCCCTTTTCATGTTAATCAGATCCTCAATTTCCCTGGTTATCCACGGCTCTCGAATCCTAGCTTTCCTATCTTTCCTTTTTACAGGCACATGCCTATCCTGCAGCCTTATCAATGGTTCCTTAAAAGACTCCCACATGCCAGATGCGGACTTACCCTCGAACATCCTCTCCCAATCAACATCCACCAATTCCTGCCTAATCCGGCTATAGTTAGCCTTCCCCCAATTTAGCACCCTGCCCGTAGGACAGCACTCATCCTTGTCAATTACTATCCTAAAGTTAACAGAGTTGTGGTCACTATTTGCCCACATGTTCCCCTACCGAAACTTTGACGACCTGACCGGGCTCATTTCCCAGAACTAGGTCCAGTATAGCCCCCTCTCTAGTCGGGCTATCTACATACTGTTCCAAAGAACCTTCCAGTACGCATTTTACAAATTCCTCCCCGTCCGGACCCCCAGCTCTAAGCACAGTCCAGCCAGGGAAATTAAAGTCCCCCACTACAACAACCCTATTTTTTCTGCACCTATCCAGAATCTCCTGACATATCCTTTCCTCCACTTCCCGTGGGCCGAGAGGTGGTCTGTAGTACACCCCCAGCATAGTGACTGCACCCTTCCTGTTTCTGAGTTCCACCCACAGCGACTCAGTACATGGCCCCTCTAAGTTGTCTACCCTCTGCACCACGGTAATATGCTCCTTAACTAATATCGCTACTCCCCCACCTTTTTTAGCCCCTCCTCTGTCTCGCCTAAAACACTTATACCCCGGAATATTCAGCTGCCAGTCCTGTCCTTCTTTTAACCAAGTTTCCGTCACCGCAACCACATCCAAATTCCGCATAAGCATTAAGGCCCTAAGTTCGTCTGTTTTACCCGTTACGCTCCTTGCATTGAAGCAGATGCACTCCAGACCTCCAGGCCCACTCAGGTCATCCTCCTCCAGAGTGCTCCTCTTCTTAGCTAGCCTTGCCCTGGCCCCCAGCTCAACCCCAGCCTCAGTATTTACTGACCTACTGTTTTGTTCCCCACCCCCCTGCCACACTAGTTTAAATCCTGCCGAAACACTCTCGCAAAACTCCCAGCCAGGATATTTGCTCCCTTCCAGTTAAGGTGTAACCCATCCTTTCTATACAGTTGCCATCCTGACTTGAAGATTTCCCAGTTATCTATGAATTTAAAACCCTCCCTCTTGCACCAGTCCTTTAGCCACGCGTTCAACTGTAGAATCTCCCTGTTCTGAGCCTCACTTGCACTAGACAACGGGAGCAGTCCAGAGATTGCTACCCTGGAGGCCTTACTTTTTAGCCTAGCACCCAACTCCCTGAATTTCTCTCGTATGACCCCCCTGCTCTTCCTACCTACATCATTTTCACCAATGTGTATAATCACATCCGTTTGACTACCTTCCTTTTTAAATATGCTTCCTACCCTCTCGGAGACATCCAGTACCCCGGCACCAGGGAGGCAGACTACCATCCTGGATTCTCGTTCACTCCCACAGAACCGCCTGTCCGTGCCTCTAACCATTGCGTCCCCCACAACTATCGCTCTCCTAAACCGCTTCTTTCCCTTCCGGACCCTTGAGCCTGTCTCCGTGGAGGCGATCTGGTCCTCGTGGCTTACCCCTGGAGGGTCATCCCCCTCCACAGAATCCAAAACAATATACCTATTTTGGAGGGGGACAACCACAGGGGATCCCTCCACAGACTGCTCACTCCGTTCCCTTCTCCCATCTGTTGCCCATCCCTTTCTTTTATGGGAGACTGCCACTGGGGTACTTTCTGGCACATCACCCTTCTGACTATTACCCCTCCTAACTGTGACCCACATGTCTTCCTTCCGAGACCCCGTGTCACTACCTGGCTATAACTTTTATCTATTAATCTCTCATTTGCCCTAACTAAACTGAGTTCATCGAGCCTCAGCTCCAGCTCCCTTACACGATCCTTCAGGAGTTGCAGTTCCACGCATCTGGCACAGATATGGACTTCCGGGAGGCAAGTTGTCTCCAGGAACTCCCACATCCCACACCGAATGCAGTATACTGGCCTCCCACTCATACCAGCCATGTCCTTTTTAGTTTTTGGGAGATAAAACAAAAAAGGGGGTGCAACAGAAGAAAAACAAACAACCTTCCTCGCCTTCGCCGAAGCCCTGTGAGCCAAAGCCCTCACAGAGACAGTAATTCTGTTGAATACGTGCTTTATTGCCCAGGCCTGGTCCAGGGGCGTCAGAGAATAATTTGGGGCAGCCAAACTATTCTAAATTCCATTGCTTCCAATATTACAATTATACAACTTTCAAAAATCATTTCCCCACCCACTTTGCTCACCCAGCCAGACATCAGCCAATCATTATTCGTCTAGATTATTTACCTTGGCCAGTAACATGTCACTCTCTGGCAGCGTGAGAATACATAGGTCCATAAATTCAAAAGTGCTTTTCCACTGTGTCCGAGCAATTCTTTATCGGGAAACGGTATGCTCTTATTCATTCAATTGTCTGGGAAGCTTGTACTGTCTGGAGCCAACACTGATAAGAGTTTTTTTTTGCTTAACTCAGTAGCTGTATTGTTTTCAAAGAATGTGGTTCTTCTTACATAGCTATATACCATCATGCCTTAGAGTGTCATTAGCCAAGGTGTATGATTTTAATACAGAATATATGTTATCAAAAATACATGTTTAAATTCACTAACAATGGTTATATGTATTTCTATGCAAACAGTACCTGTGTAACTCCAGGTACTTTGTGATTCTTCTTGAATATATTCACTCTAAATTAACCTATTCTGATATATTAGTCTTTTAGTCCCAGGTTGTCCTGAACCCCCTCGAACAATGGACAAGGATGTAAATATCTCCCAGAGAAAGTGATCAACTTATTCATCCCATCGACACATTCCAGACTTTCACTGGAATGAACCAGGATTCCACATTGATATATTCCATTCAACCTCACCCACAGTGAGCTATTCCAATTTCTTTGTTCTCCAGGACAATATATTCACAATATCTTTAAAACAGAAATTAAACATTCCCATTTGATTTCAGGTATTAACATATTCTGTTAGTTTGTTCTTTATTGTCAATGTCAGGTTGGGGTTGTTCCTCTTGGAGCAAAGGAGGTTGAGGGGAGATTTGATAGAGGTGGACAAGATTCTGACAGGTTTAGATAAGGTGGACAAAGAAAAGCTGTTCCCATTCGCTGATGGAACAAGGACGAGGGGGACACAGATTTAAGGTTTTGGATCAGAGATGCAGTGGGGGGATGTGAGGAAGAATATTTTGATGCAGTGAATGATAATGACCTGGAACTCGCTGCCTACGAGGGTGGAGGAAGTGGAGACAATAAACAATTACAAAGGAAATTGGATGGGCATTGGGGGGTTTCAAACAGAAATAGTGACTATCTCTTAACTTCCTAACACCCGGTCACTCTGTGATCCTTGTGAAATTTGAAACCAGGTATTCGCAACAAGACTCAAAGAGCATCAGCCCACTGGAGGCAAAGCCATGAGACCGGCCAGTCCAGCAGAAAGAAACCCTCCGACCCTCCCCATTGACCAACTGTGAGAATGAACAAAATGCAGTTCTGGATGGAATTGAGAGCAGAAACAATGACAGCAGAATCCAACCCCTGGAATCACTCGTGAACTTGTTGGTGTCTCAACAGATGGGATGAAAGACTGAATATCTTCTCACACAGAGCAGCTGAACGGTCTCTCCCCAGTGTGAACTCGCTGGTGTATCCGCAGGTTCGATAACCGAGTGAATCCCTTCCCACACTGAGAGCAGGTGAACGGTTTCTCCCCAATGTGAACTCGCTGGTGTGTCAGCAGGCTGGATGAATCACAGAAACCCTTCCCACACTGAGAGCAGGTGAATGGCCTCTCCCCAGTGTGAACTCGCTGGTGCATCTGCAGGCGGGAGGACCCAGTGAATCCCTTCCCACATTGAGAGCAGGTGAATGGCCTCTCCCCAGTGTGAACTCGCTTGTGTCTCTGCAGGTGGGATGACTGAGTGAATCCCTCCCCACATCGAGAGCAGGTAAAGGGCCTCTCCCCGGTGTGAACTCGTTGGTGTTTCCGCAGGTCGGAAGACCGAATGAATCCCTTCCCACACTGAGAGCAGGTGAACGGCCTCTCCCCAGTGTGAATGCGCTCATGGACCAGCAGGTCAGAAGATCGAGTGAATCCCTCCCCACACTGAGAACACGTGAATGGCCTCTCCCCAGTGTGAACTCGCTGGTGTCTCCGCGGGTGGGATGACTGAGTGAATCTCTTCCCACACTGAGAGCAGATGAACGGCCGCTGCCCAGTGTGGATGAGCCGATGAGCTTCCAGCTGAGAGGGGGCTCTGTATCTCTTGCCACAGTCTGCACATTTCCATGGTTTCTCCATGGTGCAGGTGTCCTTGCCTCTCTCTTGGGTGGACAATCAGTTGAAGCCTCGTCCACACACAGAACACGGGTACAGTCTCTCCCTGCTGTGAATGGTGTGATATTTATTCAGACTGTGTAACTGGTTAAAGCTCTTTAGTCAGTGCATTGGAACACACTCACTCGAGTGTGGCAGTGTGTTGATGCTTTTCCAGTCACACTGACATTTCAAATCGACAGACCGGACAATCATTTCTCCTTCTGGATTCAAAGTCCGATGATATTCAGCTCCCAAGAAATATGACTCTGCCACGTCGAGACGTGACGTTTGAGATTTCGGCCTGTGATTCCTCTTTTAATATCCTGTAAAATGAGTTTACAAAAGTCATCAGTGTCAGTACAGGATAGAAATTCAGAACAGACAATTCTAGTTTCTATGGAAGATTCTTTCATATACCAGTCCCAAAAAGCTGTAAATCTCCATCCATATCTATGGATTCTATTTAAAAATGAAAGTGGATGGGCACTTGAAGGAAATAAAGTTGCAGGAGAATGGGATATAGAGTGGTAATGGGACTGGAATGTTATACAGAGAGTCAGCATGGACTCGAGTTACCGAATGGATTCCTTCTGTGCTGTAATGACTTTATGACTGGAAATGTATAACATCGCTACAGCATCATATTACAATGCAAGAGCTGTAAATCTCCATCCCACACACTCTCCCTCGATTCTCACTCTGCTGTATCTAATATTCACCCTCCCAATTCTCCTGTAGGTGCTGATTGATAGATCCATGCTCACTGCTTCCTGTCCTGGACAGAGAGAGCTGGAAATCTCCATGCAGGCTGCCAGACAGATATATGTCTATCTGACTGGACTAACAATGTGTGGAAAATACCGACTGGATTCACTTCATTTCCCTTCAGTTGCTGCAAGTCCCCAATTTCCCCCAGAATGAGAAAAGAAATGGAAAGGGGGAGAAAAGAAAGTGTTTTACCCACAGATGTTGGCCTCTTTTAAGGTCAAACCAAATAAACAAACTCAAGTTAAATCAGGACAAAGTAAAAGGGGCAGCTCCCCAAAAGGAGGGGGAACAGCCCAAACAAAAATCAAAGTACAAAGGAAACTTAAAAACATCAAATCATAGTGTGATTATTCGGGTCGATAACGCACCCCAACCCCTGCGGTGCCCAACGGGGGTGGAAGGCGTCAACCGTGCCTGTAGACACCGCATGTTCCCTCTCCAGGGACACCTGGCCGTGAACGTAGCCGCAGTAGAGGGGCAGACAGTCAGGATGGACGGCCCCCTCGATCGCCCGCAGCCTGGACCGGTAAATGGCGCGCTTCGCCAGGCCCAGGAGCAGGTTCACGAGGAGGTCACCATCCCGACCCGCCCCTCTCTGCGTGGGTTTTCCTCCGGGTGCTCCGGTTTCCTCCCACAGTCCAAAGATATGTGGGTTAGGTTGATTGCTATGCTAAAATAATTGCCCCTTAGTGTCCTGGGATGCGTAGATTAGAGGGATTAGCGGGTAAAATATGTAGGGATATGGGGGTAGGGCCTGGGTGGGATTGTGGTCGGTGCAGACTCGATGGGCCGAATGGCCTCTTTCTGTGCTGTAGGGTTTCTATGATTCTATTGTCCCTCTGAAGACAGAGGTTCTGAACCAGCCCCTGAAACCACGCCCATTGTGACCCGCCACCGACAGCGGCGCATGCGCTCTCCTTCCCCGCTGAAACAAGATGGCGGCCGATAACCGGGGCCTGTTCCCGGGATAAAACACCAGGTTAATGTCCAACAGGTTTATTTGGTAGCAAAAGCCACACAAGCTTTCGGAGCTCTAAGCCCCTTCTTCAGGTGAGTGGGAATTCTGTTCACAAACAGAACTTATAAAGACACAGACTCAATTTACATGAATAATGGTTGGAATGCGAATACTTACAGCTAATCAAGTCTTTAAGAAACAAAACAACGTGAGTGGAGAGAGCATCAAGACAGGCTAAAAAGATGTGTATTGTCTCCAGACAAGACAGCCAGTGAAACTCTGCAGGTCCACGCAACTGTGGGAGTTACAGATAGTGTGACATGAACCCAATATCCCGGTTGAGGCCGTCCTTGTGTGTGTGGAACTTGGCTATCAGTTTCTGCTCCGCGACTCTGCGCTGTCGTGTGTCGCGAAGGCCGCCTTGGAGAACGCTTACCCGAATATCAGAGGCCGAATGCCCGTGACCGCTGAAGTGTTCCCCAACAGGAAGAGAACAGTCTTGCCTGGTGATTGTCGAGCGGTGTTCATTCATCCGTTGTCGCAGCGTCTGCACAGTTTCCCCAATGTACCATGCCTCGGGACATCCTTTCTTGCAGCGTATCAGGTAGACAACGTTGGGCGAGTTGCAAGAGTATGTACCGTGTACCTGGTGGATGGTGTTCTCACGTGAGATGATGGCATCTGTGTCGATGATCCGGCACGTCTTGCAGAGGTTGCTGTGGCAGGGTTGTGTGGTGTCATGGTCACTGTTCTCCTGAAGGCTGGGTAGTTTGCTGCGGACAATGGTCTGTTTGAGGTTGTGCGGTTGTTTGAAGGCAAGAAGTGGGGGTGTGGGGATGGCCTTGGCGAGATGTTCGTCTTCATCAATGACATGTTGAAGGCTCCGGAGGAGATGCCGTAGCTTCTCCGCTCCGGGGAAGTACTGGACAACGAAGGGTACTCTGTCCACTGTGTCCCGTGTTTGTCTTCTGAGGAGGTCGGTGCGGTTTTTCGCTGTGGCGCGTTGGAACTGTTGATCAATGAGTCTAGCGCCATATCCTGTTCTTATGAGGGCATCTTTCAGCGTCTGGAGGTGTCTGTTGCGATCCTCCTCATCCGAGCAGATCCTGTGTGTACGGAGGGCTTGTCCGTAGGGGATGGCTTCTTTAACGTGTTTAGGGTGGAAGCTGGAGAAGTGGAGCATCGTGAGGTTATCCGTGGGCTTGCGGTACAGTGAGGTGCTGAGGTGACCGTCCTTAATGGAGATGCGCGTGTCCGAGAATACAACCGATTCCGGAGAGTAGTCTATGGTGAGCCTGATGGTGGGATGGAACTTGTTGATGTCATCATAGAGTTGTTTCAGTGATTGTTCACCATGAGTCCAAAGGAAGAAAATGTCATCGATGTATCTAGTGTATAGCATCGGTTGAAGGTCCCGTGCGGTGAAGAAGTCTTCTTCGAACCTGTGCATGAAGATGTTGGCATATTGAGGTGCGAATTTGGTCCCCATGGCTGTTCCGTGTTCGCCAAGGCCATCCCCACACCCCCACTTCTTGCCTTCAAACAACCGCACAACCTCAAACAGACCATTGTCCGCAGCAAACTACCCAGCCTTCAGGAGAACAGTGACCAAGACACCACACAACCCTGCCACAGCAACCTCTGCAAGACGTGCCGGATCATCGACACAGATGCCATCATCTCACGTGAGAACACCATCCACCAGGTACACGGTACATACTCTTGCAACTCGGCCAACGTTGTCTACCTGATACGCTGCAAGAAAGGATGTCCCGAGGCATGGTACATTGGGGAAACTATGCAGACGCTGCGACAACGGATGAATGAACACCGCTCGACAATCACCAGGCAAGACTGTTCTCTTCCTGTTGGGGAACACTTCAGCGGTCACGGGCATTCGGCCTCTGATATTCGGGTAAGCGTTCTCCAAGGCGGCCTTCGCGACACACGACAGCGCAGAGTCGCTGAGCAGAAACTGATAGCCAAGTTCCGCACACACAAGGACGGCCTCAACCGGGATATTGGGTTCATGTCACACTATTTGTAACCCCCACAGTTGCGTGGACCTGCAGAGTTTCACTGGCTGTCTTGTCTGGAGACAATACACATCTTTTTAGCCTGTCTTGATGCTCTCTCCACTCACATTGTTTTGTTTCTTAAAGACTGGATTAGTTGTAAGTATTCGCATTCCAACCATTATTCATGTAAATTGAGTCTGTGTCTTTATAAGTTCTGTTTGTGAACAGAATTCCCACTCACCTGAAGAAGGGGCTTAGAGCCTCGAAAGCTTGTGTGGCTTTTGCTACCAAATAAACCTGTTGGACTTTAACCTGGTGTTGTTAATCTTCTTACTGTGTTTACCCCAGTCCAACGCCGGCATCTCCACATCCCGAGATAAAAGCCTTGGAGCTGTAAACCCAGGACCTGCAGGGTCTTATTCGGGCCGTGCGGCCTACAGAGGATGTTTGTGAAGCCATAGCTTCCTCCCTGCCCCGACTACCGGCTCCATTTCTCCCGCAGCGCCACCGACTCACCCGTTAAAAAAAGCCGCTCCCGCACTCACAGGTCTCCGGGCAAAGTGATACTGCGCACGCTCCAGATATAGCATTGCGCCTGCGCAATAGGCTCCTGTGGAATGAATAGGACACTTTCACACCCGCAGGGCCACCTGGGACTTAACGGCGTCATTGTCAAAGACAACAATAGAAAATTATCTTGTGCAATTAAGATCAATTAATTTTTAAAAATGCATTCCTCGGAATTTGTGCGCTGCCATTCTCTAATTCTAAAATTGATTTAAACCAGTGCTCGCCTGTGGGAATACCTCGAGTTTTTAAAACTTTTCCCACTGGTTTCCTCCCCTCTCTCTGCTCTCCCGAAGGTGCTCATACTGGTTGGGTAAATCCCACAGAGACAGGTTTCTTTCACTTTCTTTCTCCTGATGCTGAATATTCTGTTTTATGGAACGATACATCACAGATGGAAACCATTTGGCTCATCCTGCCCAGTCGGGCAGTCTTTAAGATCTGTCCAATTAATCCCACAGCCCTGCTGGCAGAGTGAGAACGATATCTATATGTACTGCAGCAATGCAGGAGGTGAATGGAAAATGTTTTCCAGTTGCATACCTCTCAGACACACTCATCCCTAGAAAGATAAATTGGCCTGTGTACTAAGAACAAAGAAAATTGCAGCACAGGAACAGGCCCTTCGGCCCTCCAAGCTTGCACCGACCATACTGCCTGACTTAACTAAAACCCCCTACCCTTCCAGGGACCATATCCCCCTATTCCTATCTGATTCATGTACTTGTCAAGACGCCCCTTAAAAGTCAATACCGTATCTGCTTCCACTACCTCCCCCGGCAATGAATTCCAGGCACCCACCACTCTCTGTGTAAAACATCTGCCTCGTACATCTCTTTTAAACTTTACCCCTCACACCTTAAACCTATTCCCCCGAGTAATTGACTCTTCCACCCTGGGAAAAAGCTTCTGACTATCCACGCTGTCTATGCCTCTCATAATCTTGTAGACTTCTATCAGGTGTCCCCTCAACCTCCGTCGCTCAAGTGAGAACAAACCAAGTTTCTCTAACCTCTCCTCATAGCTAATGCCCTCCATACCAGGCAACATCCTGGTAAATCTTTTCTGGACCCTCTCGAAAGCCTCCACATCCTTCTGGTAGTGTGGCAACCAGAATTGAACACAATATTCCAAGTGCGGCCTAACTAAAGGTTCTATAAAGCTGCAACATGACTTGCCAATTTTTAAACTCAATGCCCCAGCCGATGAAGGCAAGCATGCCGTATGTCTTCTTGATCACCTTCTACACCTGCATTGCCACTTTCAGTGATCTGTCCACCTGTACACCCCAATCCCTTTGCCTATCAATATTGTTAAGGGTTCTGCCATTTACTGTATATTTCCTATCTGTATTAGACCTTCCAAAATGCATTACGTCACGTGTCTGGATTAAACTCCATCTGCCATCTCTCCACCCAAGTCTCCAACCGATCTATATCCTGCTGTATCCTCTGATAGTCCTCATCGCTATCCGCAAATCCACCAACCTCTGTGTCGTCCGCAAATTTTCTAATCAATCCAGTTACATTTTCCTCCAAATCATTTATATATATTATATATATCCTGTGTGAATTCGCTGTTGTGTCCAAAGACTGGATGGCCTAGCAAACTCCTTCCCACACAAGGAGCAGGTGAACGATCTCTTCCCAGTGTGAACTTGCTGATGTGCACTGAGGTTGGATGAACATGAGAACCCCTTTCCACAGGTGGAGCAGCTGAACGGCCTCTCCTCAGTGTGAATTTGCTGGTGTAACAGCAGGTGGGATGAGATAGTGAATCCTTTCCCACACACAGAACAGATGAATGGCCTCTCTCCAATGTGACTGTGTCTATGGTTTTCCAGCAAGTACGGATAATTGCATCCTTTATCACAATCATCACATTTCCATGGTTTCTCCATTTTCCCAACCCCAATGAGACCGTGTCAATGGGTTTCCAACCGGGTGGATAATTGAATCCTTTACCACAATCCTCACATTTCCACGGTTTGTCCATGGTGCTGGTGTCCTTCTGTCTCTCCAGGTTGGATGATTAGTTGAAGCCTCATCCACATACAGACCATGGTGTGATGTTTTTCAGGCTATGTAACTGGTTAAAGCTCTATCCACTGTCAGGTCACTGGAGCACTCTCACTTGGGTGTATGTGTGTGTCTCAGTTCTTTTTCTGTCACATTGAATTTTGAAATTTTCTTCCACTGACAATACAGGGAATGATTTATCCCTCCACTGTCAAAAGTAATCATATTTAGGTCATGATGAATCGAATGGCTCTGTCAGACTTTGATGTGAAGTTTAGTTTGAGTTTCCTGTCTGTGAATCCTCCTCTTCTAGTTCCCTGCAAAAAGAGTTTTAAAAAACTGCTTCAGAACAGACAATTTCAGTTTCCACGAAACATTTCTCTATCACATTTATCTTGAGCTGTAATCCCCATCCCACACACTCTCTCTTGTCCCTGAGCTGAAATCAAACTCATTGCCCCATCTCCACTCTGAGCCCAGCTCCCTCTCCCTCCAGCTGGATTCAGTCCTCCAGACCATGTGCAGATTGAGAGTACAATCAAGGAGTCAATTATTTTCCTTCCAAGTCAGGGGACGTGCAGCCCCACTGACTCTGTTGTTACCACAATAGGCACATGTGCTCTGCTCACCAATGAAACACCACGGTGACCATTAACATGGACCTGTTCCGAGGAAAGGCTCCATTTTATTTGTGCCACAACAGCAGGGGAATTACCTCCTGCACAGGCACAAAGGTATCATCAGTCACAGAAAATAATTGCAGCTGGTGTCTCAAACCTCATTTTACCATTTGCTCTCAGACATTCTCAATTCAATTTTGAAATGCAAACTGAAATCTGCAATTATGGGGTAAATTAAAACACATTTTAATGGTCATTTTCAGAATGACTATTCCCGAGAATTAATTCCCAAGTCAGTAAATTAAAATTCTCATCAGCAATGTAGGCGGCACAGTGGCTAGCACTGCTGCCTCAGAGCTCCAGGGACCTGGGTTCAATTCCCAACTTGGGTCACTGTCCGTGTGGAGTCTGCCCATTCTCCCCATGTCTGTGTGGGTTTTCTCCAGATGCTCCAGTTTCCTCCTATCGTCCAAAGATATGCCAGTTAGGTGCATTGGCCACACTAAATTGCCCCTTCGTGTCCTGGGATGAGTAGGTTAGAGGGATTAGCAGGTGACATATGTGGGAATAGAGCATAGGTGTGATAGGGCGGCACGGTAGCACAGTGGTTAGCACTGTTGCTTCACAGCTCCAGGGTCCTGGGTTTGATTCCCGGCTCGGGTCACTGTCTGTGTGGAGTTTGCACATTCTCCTCGTGTCTGCGTGGGTTTCCTCCGGGTGCTCCGGTTTCCTCCCACAGTCCAAAGATGTGTGGGTTAGGTTGATTGGCCAGGTTAAAAATTGCCCCTTAGAGTCCTGGGATGTGTGGATTAGCGGGTAAATATGTGGGGGTAGGGCCTGGGTGGGATTGTGGTCGGTGCAGACTCGATGGGCCGAATGGCCTCCTTCTGCACTGTAGGGTTTCTATGATTTCTATGTTGTCGGTGCAGACTCGATGGGCCGAATAACCTCCTCCAGCCCTGTAGGGATCCTATGAAATACATTGGGAGAATTGTTGTTTCAATGGGTATTTTCACAAATGCTATAAAATGATTTTTCAAAACACATTAATATTTTCTTCAACAGATGATTAATAAATAAAAAGTATTTAATAAAACTACCACCCAGTGTGGGGTTCAGGATTCTAACCCAGGGTTTCTGAGCTCCAGGAACCACTAACTGAACCAGCCGGGAATGGTCTCCACAAAACTTCCCCAACTCCCTCCCGGGAAAAAGCTGCAAACCCGGGAGCTGCAGCTTTTTACTGGGGGTGTTGGGGCCTCCAGCGGGTGTTTGTGAATCCTCCCCGCCCACCTCCCAGGGTTTCCTTCCTTCCCAGAGATCAGAGTCCTCATTGATTTGAGGCCAAAGTGTAACCTCTTATTTATTGTCCCCCTCCCCCATCCTCTGATGTGAACCATCCTCCAGTGGCTGAGCCAGGATGGGGCCGTTAACCTGGGCCTGTTCCCGGGAGGGAGAAGCCCCGCAGCTGCAAACCAGGGAGCTGACAATGATTCTGAAGGGTTTGCGGATCCACAAAGTGTTTCCAAATCCTCCCAGCCACCGCCTAACGCTGACTCCGCTTCTCCGGGACAAACAAGCGCCCAGGACAGCAATGACACTGCGCATGCTCCACATCACAATGCCCAGGGGCTGATTGACGGCAGCTCCGGACCAATAGGAAGAGGGGGCGGGGCTGGAGGACCGAGCAGGAGCGGCTGGTCCTCCAACCAATCGGAGTGAATGAGGGGCGGGAAGTGCGGGTAATGGCGACGGACAGACGGACGGTTTTAACTCGGAAGCGAGATCAATACCAGGTAGAGGACGGTGCGCGGGGAGCGATGAATCCACCGGGTGGGTGGAGAGGCTCCTTAAACATGTTGTTCAAACCCAATCCCCGGAAATGAACTTCCCGGTCCCCCCCCTTTGTACCAAATGGAGCGGCAGCTTGTAGTGTTAGACCCGGGCTGACTGCCGCCATTGAGGCTGCATGTGGGAGGCCGGCAGGGATTGTGATCGGAGAGTGAAGCCCTGACGTCACAATGGAATGGGTGATAGTGTGACGTCACAATGGAATGGGTGAGAGTGTGACGTCACAATGGAATGGGTGAGAGTGTGACGTCACAATGGAATGGGTGAGAGTGTGACGTCACAATGGAATGGGTGAGGGTTCCAGATGAGCTGAGACTGGGCTGGAGTCGGGCGATGGCACTGACATGTGGCCCGGTGGCACAGTGGTTAGTGCAGCTGCCTAACAGCGCCAGGGACCCGGGTTCAATTCCAGCCTCGGGTCGCTGTCTGTGCAGAGTTTCTACATTCTCCCCGTGCCTGTGTGGGTTTCCTCCGGGTGTTCCGGTTTCCTTCCACAGTCGAGAGATGTGCCAGTTAGACGGATTGGCCATGATAATTGCCACTTGGTATCAGGGGGATTAACAGGTAAATATGTGGATAGGGCCTGGATGGGATTGTTCCCGGTGCAGGCTCGATGGGCTGAATGGCCTCCTACACTATTTTCTGATTCATTATTATTAATTAATTACTATTAATGCTTCTATGAATGAAGGTGGTCTTAATGATGATGTGGACATGTGGCTGGAAGCTCATCTTGGGATGAACTATTTCACCCTGGTTGTGAACAGCCTGGTTCAGCCTCAGACAGTTGCCAGGAGGAGAGATAAAGTTGTTGGCGAGGGAGTGGAGTTTGTAGTGGGGACTGAACACAATGGGTTCAGTCTTCCCAGTATTTATATGAAATAAATTTCTGTTCTTTCAGTACTGGATGTCAGACAAGTCCGGATGGTGTGTGAGTTGGAGAGGAACTTGGAGCTGATGGTGTTCACAGGGTTTGGAAATTCTGTCAAAGTTCCTGTTGAGTTGTAGATGTATAAAATCTCTCTCCTCACCTCCGGCCTCTCCTACTTCTCTCTGTCTCCGCTCAGAGTGTGGAGATGCCGGCGTTGAACTGGGATAAGCACAGTAAGTAATCTCACAACACCAGGTGAGAATCCATTGATATGGATGGAGATTTACAACTTCTTGGGAATGAAATAGGAAAGAATGTTCCATAGAAACTAGAATTGTCTGCTCTGAATTTCTATCCTATACTGACTGTGATGACTTTTGCAAACTCATTTCACAGGATTTTCAATGAGGAATCACAGGCAAAAATCTCAACCGCCACGTCTAGACAGAGTCATATTCCTTGGGACCTGAATATCTTGTAATATGGAACTGTAGCTACGTGATATATTTCCAGACATCTCTTCCCCCAGAGGGTTGTTAGTCTTTTGGATTTCTCTTCTACAGGGACCAGTGGAGGCTGAGGATCATTGAATATATTCCAGTTAGGCAGATCTTTGACTGACAAGGGTGTCAAGAGTTATGGGGAACAGACAAGAAGATGGAGCAAAAGTAATATGTGGGGCGATTTCTTCACTGAAGGATGTGGTAAAGCTTTGGAATTCTCAACCCCTGAGGACAGTGAAGCCTCAGTCATCAACTATTTTCAAGAGAGATATTGATTGGTTTCTAGATATTGAAGATATCAAGGGATATGGGTTTAATGTGGGGAGAATGATGCTGAGGTAGATGAACAAATTATCTCATTGAATAGTTTAAAAGGCTCGATGGGCCAAATGGCAGACTGCAGCTCCTATTTGTTATGGTCTCTGTGTCCAGGACAGGAAGCAGTGAGCATGGATCTGTCAATCAGCCTCAATCAGCACCTTCAGGAGAATTGTGAGGGTGAATATTAGATACAGCAGAGTGAGAATGGAGGGAGAGTGTGTGGGATGGAGATTCACAGCTCTTTGGGACTGAAATAGGAAAGAATGTTCCATGGAAACTAGAATTGTCTGTTCTGAATTTCTATCGTGTACTGACACTGATGACTTTTGTAAACTCGTTTTACAGGATATTGAAAGAGAAATCACAGACCGAAATCTCAAACGTCACGTCAGATCTGACAGAGTCATATTCCTTGGGAACTGAATATCATCGGACTTTGAATCAAGAAGGGGAAATGGTTGTGTGGTCTGTCGATTTGAAAAGGTTTCAAACATCAGTGTGACTGGAAAAGCACCAACACACTGCCACACTCGAGTGAGAGTCTTCCAGTGCACTGACTAAACCAGTTACACAGCCTGAATAAATATCACACCATTCACAGCAGGGAGAGACTGTACTCGTGTTGTGAGTGTGGACGAGGCTTCAACTGATTGTCCACCCAAGACAGAGGCAAGGACACCTGCACCATGGAGAAACCATGGAAATGTGCAGACTGTGGGAAGGGATACAGAGCCCCATCTCTGCTGGAAGCTCATCGGCGCAGCCACACTGGGGAGAGACCATTCACGTGTTCTCAGTGTGGGAAGGGATTCACTCGGTCATCTGACCTGTGGACACACCACCGAATTCACACTGGGGAGAGACCGTTCACCTGCTCTCAGTGTGGGGAGGGATTCACTCAGTCATCCCACCTGCAGAAACACCAGCGAGTTCACACTGGGGAGAAACCATTTACGTGTTCTCAGTGTGGGGAGGGATTCACTCAGTCATCCAGCCTGCGGGCACACCAGCGAGTTCACACTGGGGAGAGACCATTCAGCTGTCCTCAGTGTGGGAAGGGATTCACTTGTTCATCCCACCTGCGGAGGCACCAGCGAGTTCACACGGGGGAGAGACCATTTACGTGTTCTCAGTGTGGGGAGGGATTCACTCAGTCATCCAGCCTGCGGACACACCAGCGAGTTCACACTGGGGAGAGACCATTCAGCTGCTTTCAGTGTGGGAAGGGATTCACTTGTTCATCCAGCCTGTGGGCACACCAACGAGTTCACACTGGGGAGAGGCCATTCAGCTGCTCTCAGTGTGGGAAGGGATTCACTCAGTTATCCAACCTGCAGAAACACCAGCGAGTTCACACTGGGGAGAGGCCGTTCAGCTGCCCTCAGTGTGGGGAGGGATTCACTTGTTCATCCAGCCTGCAGAGGCACCAGCAAGTTCACACCGGGGAGAGACCATTCAGCTGCCCTCAGTGTGCAGAGGGATTCACTTGTTCATCCAGCCTGCGGAGGCACCAGCGAGTTCACACTGGGGAGAGACCATTCACTTGCTCTGATTGTGGCAAGGGATTCAGTCAATCATCCAACCTGGTAAAGCACCAGCGAATTCACACTGGGGACAGGCCATTCACCTGCTCCGTGTGTGGGAAGGGATTCACTCAGTCACCTCACCTGCGGAAACACCATCATGTTCACGAGTGACTGCAAGGACTGAATTTTGCTGTTAATCACATCGAGGTCCCAACCATTTTCATTGGTGTCTGTTTCTGCTGATGTTAATAAACCCTGGCCCAGTTGTAAGATTTGTATTGTGGATTGTCTTGTCTGAGTCCTGAACTCGTAAATAAAAACAAGAAGTGCTGTAAAAACTCAGCAGGTCTGACAGCATCTCTGGAGAGAGAAACAGAGCTAATGTTTTGACACTGAAGAAGAGTCACATTCAACTGGAAACATTAACTGTTCCTGTCTTTACAGATTCTGTAAGAAGTCTCACAACACCAGGTTAAAGTCCAACAGGTTTATTTGGTAGCAAATACGTGTATTTGTGGTATTTGTTACTTGGTACACAGATTGCTTTTCTACCTATCTTTGTATCATCAATTCTGGCTTCATCCAAGTCATTGATCAAGGTAGCTGTTTTTCTCTCTCTCAGTTGTGGGTGATATTTGTCCCTATTCTGGAAACTGAATGAATCTTGTTCCAAACTGGGTTCAATATCAGACATTTCAGGGAGTCAGGAATCATTCGCCCCTGAACCTACACTGGTAAAACCCCAGGCAGTTCCTCAGTAAGGGTTTTTCTGGTTCCTCACCATATATTAGTCAGGATACTGAAACAGATAAGTATCTGTGGTATCTCCAAGGTATTTGCTACCAAATAAACCTGTTGGACTTTAACCTGGTGTTGTGAGACTTCTTACTGTGCTTACCCCAGTCCAACGCCGGCATTTCCACATCATGACTACCATTTACAGATTCTGTCAGACTTACTGAGATTTTGCAGCAACTTCTGTTTTTAGAATGACGGTGAATGCTGGATACATGAATCAGAGATTGATGTAAAACTGGGATCTGCTCCTAAATCAAAGTGAAACAGCAGGTTAAAGTTTCCAGTCTGAAAAGTACTTTGGTTATTATACTATATCTACCATTTTAAGGCTGGTTTTAACTCATTTAAAATAAACCTATTTGAAATATATTTGTTAAAGTCAGTATTAAAATATGAGTTGGATGAGTTCACAGGAGCCTGTTAACCGCTGGGACAATTATTCAACAAACATTGGATCTCCAGATAGAGAAGAAGCTGCAGTTTGTTTGCAGGAATTCCCTGTTTTATTGATGTGTGTGTTAGACATCAGGATAACTAAAAATACACAAACCTGGACATCAATGGTGATCTGATTGACAGTTACTCTGGGAATCACTCCCACGGTGAAACTTCAGCACTGACACTGCTGAATGTTGTCGGCTCAGGGAGTGGGGCCTCCAGGAGTGGACTGTAAAAAAGCTGGGTTTCAGTATCCTGACTAATATATGGTGAGGAACCAGAAAAATCCTTACTGAGGAACTGCCTGGGGTTTTACCAGTGTAGGTTCAGGGGCGAATGATTCCTGACTCCCTGAAATGTCTGATATTGAACCCAGTTTGGAACAAGATTCATTCAGTTTCCAGGAGAATAGGGACAAATATCACCCACAACTGAGAGAGAGAAAAACAGCCACCTTGATCAATGACTTGGATGAAGCCAGATTTGATGATACAAAGATAGGTAGAAAAGCAAGTTGTGAGGTTATTACAAAAAATCTGTAAGGGACACAGATAAGTTACCTGAATGGACAGAAAAATGGCAGATGGAGTATAGTGCGGGAAAGTGGGAGCTTTTCCACTTTGGCAGGAAGAATAGAGAAGCAAAATATTGTTTAAATATACAGAAACTGAAGAATACTGCCGTAGAGAGGAACCTGGGTTACCTTGTACATGAATCGTGAAAAAATAGGATGAAGGTACAGCAAGTAAAGAAGAAGGCAAATGGAGTGTTGGACTTTACTGCAAGGGGGTGGAGTTTGAAAAAGGGAACTTGCTGCACCTACACAGGACATTGCTGAGAGAGCAGCTGGAATACTGTGTACGGTTCTGGTCTCCCTACTGATGGAATGACATGCTTTCATTGGAATGAGTTCAGAGAAGGTCCATTCCTCAGATGAAAGTGTTGTCTTTTGAGGAAAGATTGTAAGGTGTCGGTGAGAATTCTCCCATCCCGCCCACCACAGGTATCGTCGCGGGCAGAGGGGCGGGACCACAAAGGCCCATTGACCTCGGGCAGGATTGTCCAGTTTTGGGGTGAGCGCGGCCGGAGAATCCAACTCATTGTCTTTTGAGGAAAGGTTGCACCTCTAATCATTAGGTTTAGAAGAATGAGCAGTGAACTTTCTGAAACCTATAAGATTCTCATGGGGGGTTGACAGGCTAGAGGCCAAGAGAATGATTCATGAAGGAGTCTTGAACTTGGTGCCACAGATCAACAAGAGTCAAGGGTATTGTTTCAGCCCTTACAGACACCAATACTTTATCCTCAGTTTTAGTCAGGTTAGCTGGTGTTGTCCACCCAATGGGACAGGCTCTGTTTCATGTGAGAGTTTTTGATTTGATTTGATTTACTATTGTTCACATGTATTGGGATACAGTGAAAGGTATTGTTTCTTGTGCGCTATACAGACAAAACATACATTCTAAAGTACATCGGGGAAAAGGAAAAAAGAGGGTGTAGAATATAGTGTTACAGTCATAGCGAGGGTGTAGAATAAGATCAATTTAATATACGTTGGTCCATTCAAAAGTCGGATAGCAGGGAAGAAGCTGCTCTTGAGTCAGTTGGTACATCATGTGGGTGGGTGGGTGGGTGGGTGGGTGGGTGGGTGGGAGGATGGGTGCGTGTGTTAGTTTTTGTGCATGAGGATGTGGGTATCTGAGTGAAGCTGCTTCTCATCAGCTGCAACACAACCTTCCTCCGAGCAATGACAGGTCTCTGAGTTTCCAACTGAGTGATTTGAGTGATTCAGAGATTTTCCATCCAGACTGACTGAGTGCTGCGTAAAACCTGACATCTACACAACCTGACCCCATTTCTCCTGGAACAATATGAAGTGTCAGCTGCTTTCCTGATCCCTTCCTTTCCCCTCACCATTATCCTCAGATAGTTCACAAATTCCATTGTACCTCATCCTCCAATGGTCTCCATTTTAAATATTTCCATCAGTCTTGCCAACAGATAGCAATGGGATTGCTGCTATCACAGTGATAAACTCTGAAATACTGCCTCTCTGATCTAGATCTCCCCACCAAATCTTCACCTGAGTTCCACTTTTTAGTCTGAAGAAATTAATATAATTTAACTTTCAACAGCACCTTCCAACACTGCGACCTTTACCTTCCAATCCTACAAACTCTACCACCGAGAGACAAGGGCAGCAGACAATTGGCAACATGGACAACTGACGTTATCAAAGAACGAAGAACAGTACAGCAGAGGAACAGACCCTTTCCCAAAAAACAATGGCACCCAAGACATAAACAATCCTGACTTGGAATCATGTTGCTGTCCTTTCACTGTTGCTGATCAAAAATCCTGGAAATCCCTTTCTAACAGCATCTTCGACTGCGGCAAACTTATAAATATAGGAGAGTAGATCATTCAGCCCCTTGACCCATTTAATTAGATCACGGCTGATCTGACAGTAACTTCAAATCTGCAGTTCAAGAAGGCAACCCCAATCACCTTCTCAAGAATAATTTGGGGTGGGCAATTGATGCTGGTCGAGCCAGCAATGCCCACATTGTATAAACAAATATAAAACCCCATTAAAACTGATTCAGCGCGCCCCCTCCCCACAGAATGAAAAAGATTGGCTTTAAGATCAGTTAGAACCACAGAACATTACAGCACAGGAACAGGCCATTTGGCCCTTCTTGGCTGTTCTGAGCCATTTTTCTGTCTAGTCCCACTGACCTGCACCTGGACCATATCCCTCCACACCCCTCTCATCCATGTACCTGTCCAAGTTTTTCTTAAATGTTAAAAGTGAGCCCGCATTCATCACCTCATCTGGCAGCTCATTCCAAACTCCCATCACTCTCTGTGTGAAGAAGCCCCCCGCTAATATTCCCTTTAAACTTTTCCCCCCTCACCCTTAACCCATGTCCTCTAGTTATTTTCTCCCCTAGCCTCAGTGGAAAAAGCCTGCTTGCATTCATTCTATCTATACCCATCATAATTTTACACACCTCTATCAAATCTCCCCTCATTCTTCTACGCTCCAGGGAATAAAGTCCTAACCTTTCTCTATAACTCAGTTTCTCAAGTCCCGGCAACATCCTTGTAAACCTTCTCTGCACTCTTTCAACCTTATTAATATCCCTCCTGTAATTAGGTGACCAAAACTGCACAAAATACTCTAAATTCGGCCTCACCAATGTCTTATACAACCTCACCATAACATTCCAACTCCACACACAGCCCTTCTATTTGTGATTTTGCATGAACTATTAACATCATTTATTTTCACCCCCGCTCCACTATCTGCTCTGGCACTCTGGTTCCCATCCCCCTGCAAATCTAGTTTAAACCCTTCCCAATAACACTAGCAAACCTTCCTGCAAGTATATTGGTCCCCTTGTAGTTCAGGTGTAACGTCTCTCTTGTACCGGTCCCACCTGCCCCAGAAGAGGTTCCAATGATCTAGAAATCTGAAACCCTGCCCCCTACACCAGTTCCTCAGCCACGTGTTCATCCGCCTGAGCATCCTACTCTTACCCTCACTGGCACGTGGCACAGGTAGCAATCCTGAGATTACTACCCTCGGGGTCCTGCTTTTTAACTTCCCACCAAGTTGTTCCTTTGTAGTCACTGATATTTAACTGATATTCCTTTATAGTCACCTGATGAAGGAGCAGCGCTCCGAAAGCTAGTGGCGTTTGCTACCAAATAAACCTGTTGGACTTTAACCTGGTGGTGTGAGATTTCTTACTCTATTCTCTCTCCACAGATGCTCAGTCCTGCTGAGATTTTCCAACATTTACTGTCTTTATCTCAGTGACAAATGTTGATGTGTTTGCTCCGAACCCACAGGGCTCCATCTGTTTGCTCCGCACCCACAGGGCTCCATCTGTTTGCTCCGCACCCACAGGGCTCCATCTGTTTGCTCCGCACCCACAGGGCTCCATCTGTTTGCTCCGCACCCACAGGGCTCCATCTGTTTGAAGCCACAAACAGAAAGGTCCAGTTTTCTCCTGGAGTTTCTCTTCCCCGGATTGAGGCGCGAGATGGCGGACAACCAGACTGAGAGAGCTTACCAAAAGCAGCCCACCATCTTCCAGAACAAGAAGAGGGTACTTGTGGGCAAAGGCAGCAAGGAAAAGCTTCCCCGCTACTATCGTAACGTAGGCCTGGGTTTCAAGACTCCACGCGAGGCCATTGATGGGACCTACATTGACAAGAAGTGTCCATTCACAGGCAATGTGTCAATCCGGGGCCGGATCCTGACAGGTGTTGTGACTAAGATGAAGATGCAGCGGACCATTGTTATTCGCAGAGACTACCTGCACTACATCAGGAAGTACAACCGCTTTGAGAAACGACACAAGAACATGTCTGTTCACCTATCGCCCTGCTTCAGGGATGTACAGAATGGGGACAGTGTGACTGTGGGGGAGTGCCGGCCCCTCAGTAAGACTGTGCGTTTCAATGTCCTCAAAGTCACTAAAGCTGCAGGAGCCAAGAAACAGTTCCAGAAATTTTGAATATGATGTAAAGAAAATCAGCCGCAAAAAATCCTTTGTGAACAGACAAAAAAAAAGCAGCTTTCACAATGATGCAGTTTCAGCCAATGAGGGAGACCCGGGCTCAGCCCCGCCCCCATTCACTCTGATTGGTTGGAGGACCAGCTGCTCCTGCTCGGTCCTCCAGCCCCGCCCCCTTTTCCTTGGTCCGGAACCGCTGTCAATCACTGTCCGGTCATTGTGATGTGGAGCATGCGCAGTGCCGCTGGGAGCTCAGGATTGCGGCGGTGGGAATTTTCAGCTGATCCGACACCGCCGGGTGGGGAATGAGGGGGGATGGAGCCGGGGGGTGGGTTCGAGGCTTCATAAACACCCCGTGTCGGCCCCAAGCACCGAATACAAAGCTCGGGTGCGGGTTGTGAAGCGGGGAAATCAGCTCCCGCTTTTCCCCGGAACAGGCCCAGAATCCCCGCCGCCGTCTTTATCGGGAGCCTCTCCGGCTCGGCGCATGCGCACTGAGGAAGCCTCGAGCGAGGCTCCTCCCCTCATTCACTCCGATTGGTTGGAGGACCAGCCGCTCCCGCTCGGTCCTCCAGCCTCGCCGCCTCTTCCTATTGACCTGCTGTCAATCACTGCTTGGGCATTGTGAGGTGGGCGGGGAGGATTCACAAACGCCCGCTGGAGGCCCCAACACCCCCAATAAGACCCATTGGTTTTATTGTCAGTCTGCAGACAGGAGCTGGAGAACTGTTCACAATAAGAAGTCTCAACACCAGGTTAAAGACCAACAGGTTTATTTGGTAGCAAATGCCATAAGCTTTCAGAGTGCTGCTCCTTCGTCAGATGGAGTCTGACGAAGGAGCAGTGTTCACCCCAGTCCAACGCCGGCATCTCCACATCAGAACTGAACACAGGCAGAGGAGAGGGAGGGAGAAAACTGGGGGTGGAGGAAAGAAATGGTGGAGATGGGTTTGGATTTCAGCCCAGGGAGGAGGGAGAGTGTGTGGGATGGGGATTTACAGATTTGGGGGAACAAGAGAGGAAAAAATGTTCCAGAGAAACTAGAATTGTCTGTTCAGAATTTCTATCCTGGACTGACGGTGATGACTTTTGTAAACTCTTTTTACGGGATCTTAGAAACGATGATTGCAGATGGGAAACTCAAACCAAACTTAAGTTTGACAGTCAGTTGGTTCATCATGACCTGAATATCATCACCTTTGAGGCTGAAAGGATAATTGTTCGTTTGTTCTGTCTGAGGGAAAATATTTTAAACATCAGTGTTACTGGAAAAGCACCAAGAGACACACGCACAGCTGAGTGAGAATGTTCCAGTGAACTGATTGCAGAAAGAGCTTTAACCAGTTCCACAGCCTGATAAAACATCACACCATTCACAGTGTGGACGAGCCTTCAACGAATCATCCAACCTGGAGAGACACAAGGACACCGGCACCATGGAACTGTGAGGACTGTGGGAAAGAATTCAGTTATAGATCCCAGCTGGAATACCATAGACGCAGTCACAGTGGGGCCGATGCCTTGGAGAAACCGTGGAAATGTGAGGATTGTGGGAAAGGATTCAATTACCCATCCCTGTTGGACAACCACCGGCACACTCACACTGGGGAGCGGCCATTCACCTGTTCTGTGTGTGGAAAGGGATTTACTCAGCCAACCGGCCTCATGTTACACCAGCGCATTCACACTGAGGAGAGGCTGTTCAGCTGCACTCACTGTGGAAAAAGGTTCAGGTCTTCATCAGACCTCAGTCAACATCATCACGTTCACACTGGGGAGAAACCATTCACCTGCTCCATGTGTGGGAAGGGATTCACAAAGTCCTCCAACCTGGTGACACACCAGCGAATTCACTCTGAGGAGAAGCCGTTCAGCTGCACTTCCTGTGGAAAGAGGTTCAGGTATTCACACAGCCTCGAATTCACACTGGGGAGAAGCCTTTCACCTGTTCAGTCTGTGGACAGGGATTCACTCAGTCATCCAGTCTAGTGAGTCATCAGCGAGTTCACACTGGGGAGAGGCCATTCAGCTGCACCTCCTGTGGGAAGAGTTTCAAGCAGGCATATGCCCTCATTGAACACCAGTGAGTTCGCACTGGGGAGATACCATTCACCTGCTCGGTGTGTGGGAAGGGATTCACTGTGTCATCCAGCCTCAAGGCATACCAGCAAATTCACACTGAGGTCAAGCCATTCAGCTGCTCTGACTGTGGGAAGAGTTTCAGGACTTCATCTGCTCTCTTTGTACACCAGCGAGTTCACACTGGGGAGAGACCATTCACCTGCTCTGTGTGTGGGAAGGGATTCACTCGGTCCCGCAACCTCGTGACACATGAGCAAATCCACATGTGACTGAGAGATGGGATTCAGCTGTTTCTGCTAATGTTCATTACATCCAGGATTGATAGTTGGACAATTTTAAGTTTGTTTCTGTTGATATTAACAAACCTATAACTGGCTGAAGTTTAATATTCTGTAGATGTCACTGACCTTCAAGGCTACAGTGTCCCTTTTAAAGGCACCATCTGTGATCTTTCAGCTGAATTCAAGAACTCTCAACAGAAATTTAGTTGCAATAAGACTGAA
This sequence comes from Mustelus asterias, assembly GCF_964213995.1. NCBI lineage: Eukaryota > Metazoa > Chordata > Chondrichthyes > Carcharhiniformes > Triakidae > Mustelus > Mustelus asterias. The sequence goes on from NW_027590163.1 coordinate 980,807, forward strand.
CTTTTAACTTCAATCCTAAATTGATCTTTGATGCAAAATCTACAATCCATTGTCTCCCAAGAATGTGAGTTCTCATCAAGTGGAGGTGCCTTTGCCAGCTTGGGTACATTCACAGGATGGAGGATGATCACTCCAGCGGCTCAGCAACAAGAGCCAACATCGAAAACAACAACCCACAACCAGACCTGAGAACCACTTCATATGTGGCACTTGAAGCAGAACCACCTCTCACAGATTGGTCTCTGCAGCCAACAGTAACAGTGAACCAGAGAGTGGGTGGGCCTTGAGGGTCCCAGTGACCAGGAGAGAAAACAATGTTCTTGATTTTGCACAGAGGGGCAAGAGAACTGAAGCCAGACAGACTGGAGGGAGGGAGGAAACAGGGAGTGGAGAACAGGAATGGTGGAGATGGTGAGATGGGTTTGGATTTCAGCCCAGGGAGGAGGGAGAGTGTGTGAGACGGGGATTTACAGATTTGGGAGAACAAGAGAGGAAAGAATGTTCTAGAGAAATTAGAATTGTCTGATATGAATTTCTATCCTGGACTGACCCGTGATTAATTTTGTCAACTCTTTTTACAGATCTTACAAGGGAAAGATTTGTAGATGCAAAACTCAAAACGAACATTTTGGTTTAACTCAATTATTCATCAACCTTTCAATGTGGAAGGAGAAATATTTATCTGTGGAAAATATTTTAAACATCAGTGCAACTAGAGAAACACCGAGACACACACACACACACCCGAGTGAGAGTGTTCCAGTGAACTGATTGTGGAAAGAGCTTTAACCAGTTACATCCTGAAAAAACATCACACCATTCACAGTGGGGAGCAAACACGTGTTCTGTATGTGGACGAGGCTTCAACTGATCTCTAGGCTGGAGAGACAGGAAGAGACCCAGACCATGGAGAAACCTTGGAAATGTGGGGACTGTGGTAAGGGATTCAAGTCTTCTTTCCGGCTGGATATCCATCAACGCATTCACACTGGGGAGAAACCATTCGTCTGTTGTGTGTGTGGGAAGGGATTTACCAAGACAACCTACCTGATGTTACACCAGAGAATTCACACTGAGGAGAGGCCCTTCAGCTGCACTCACTGTGGGAAGAGGTTCAACAGCACATCCAGCCTCGCTACACACCAGCGGATTCACACTGGGGTGAAGCCGTTCACCTGCTCTGTGTGCGGTGAGAGATTCACTCGGTCATCCGGCCTTTGGACACATCAGCGAATTCACACCGAGGAGAAACCGTTCAGCTGCACATCCTGTGGAAAGCGTTTTGGACAGTCATCCACCCTGACTGCTCACCAACGCACTCACACCGGGGAGAGACCATTCACCTGCTCCATGTGTGGGAAGAAATTCTCCCAGTCATTTGATCTGGTGAGACACCAGCGACTTCACACCGGGGAGAGACCATTCACCTGTTCGGTGTGTGGGAAGGGATTCGCTCGGTTATTCACCCTCCAGTCCCACCACCGCACTCACACTCAGGAGAATCCATTCAGCTGCAGTACCTGTGGAAAGAGTTTCAAGCAGTCATCCAACCTTCTGACTCACCAACGCACTCACTCTGGGGAGAGGCCTTTCACCTGCTCCTTGTGTGGAAAGGCATTCACAAGGTCCTCCAGCCTGCTGAGACACCAGCAAATTCATAATAGACTGCAAGGATTGGATTCTGCTTTTAATCACAGCCTGGATTGATAGTCTGACAATATCTGGTTTGTTTCTGCTGATGTTAACATCCCTACAACTTTTAAAAAAAAAATTATTAGTCACAAGTCAGGCTTAGATTAACACTGCAATGAAGTTACTGAGAAATGCCCCTAATCACCAAACTCCGGTGCCTATTCAGGTCAATGCACCTAACCAGCACATCTTTCGGACTGTGGGAGGAAACAGGAGCACCTGGAGGAAATCCACAAAGCACGGGGAGAACATGCAAACTCCACACAATGACCCAAGCCGGGAATCGAACCTGGGTTGCTGGCGCTGTGAGGCAGCAGTGCTAACCACTGTGCCACCGTGCCACCCCTGGCTGGAGTTTAATATTCTGGAGATGGCACTGATTTTCGGAGCTGCAATGTTCCTTTTTAAAAGCACCTTCTGTGATCTTTCTCCTTAATTCAAGAATCCTCAACAAGAACCTGTTCATAAAGTTAATAATAAAATTACGAACTTTACTTCAGTCCTAAATTAATTAATCTTTTCTGCAAATCTGTGTGTGAGAGATTCCACTGATTAACATCTCCAATGAGAAAGTGCTGATTAATCCTTGCTGATAATTCTGACTGACCTCTTCACAGTGATGTGTCCATTATGAAATTCAATTGTGAAGGAACCTAAACAAAAGAGTGAAATGTTATACAGGCACGATAAAAGTTTATATAAAAACTTAAACAACACAGATAACCCGGATAAATGTGTAGTGGTACATTTTGGAACCCGGATAAATGTGTAGTGGTACATTTCGGCAGGTCAAATGGGATGAAGGTGGAGGAGGTGGTTAAGAAGGCGTATGGTGTGCTGGCCTTCATCAATCGGGGGATTGAGTTTAGGAGTCGGGAGATAATGATGCAGCTTCATAAGGCCCTCATCAGACCCCACTTAGAGTACTGTGCTCAGTTCTGGTCATTACAGGAAGGATGTAGAAATTATTGAAAGAGTGCAGAGAAGATTTACAAGGATGTTGCCTGGATTGGGTGGCATGCCTTATGAGGATAAGTTGAGGGAGCTCGGTCTTTTCTCCTTGGAGAGATGAAGGATGAGAGGTGACCTGATAGAGGTGTACAAGATGTTGAGAGGTATAGATCGGGTGGATTCTCAGAGGCTTTTTCCCAGGGCTGAAATGGCTGCTAAGAGAGGACACAGGTTTAAGGTGCTGGGGAGTAGGTACAGAGGAGATGTCAGGGGTAAGTTTTTCACTCGGAGGGTGGTGGGTGAGTGGAATCGGCTGCCGTCAGTGGTGGTGGAGGCAAACTCGATAGGGTCTTTTAAGAGACTTCTGGATGAGTACATGGGACTTAATAGGACAGAGGGTTATAGGTAAGCCTATATATAGGCCGAGGTAGGTAGGGACATGACCGGCGCAACTTGTGGGCCGAACGGCCTGTTTGTGCTGTAGTTTTTCTATGTTCTATGTCTCATGGTCTTCTGGTATCATAGCTTCCACTTGGCAAAGAACTGCGTCACATTCAGAGATCTGGAAAAGGAAAGGTCTCTGTTCCACTCTGCTGTGATGCGCGCAGTAAACGTGTGTATTTCAGGGGCAGACAGTCGAGCTGCTGCGTGCCATTCCAACAAAGAAAACGGCTCCTTATTTTCAACGGTACTGATACCTGGGCTGAGGACTGGACTGAGTGAACATATTCACACAGGTTCCATGAATACAAACAAAAATTTGCACAAATGAATTTTAAGATGTCAATTAGACTAACTTGAGCACACAAAGTTGAAGCTTCCTCAAATTATGGTCAGTTGAGTCAGTGAAGTAGCCGATTATATTTGCAGTGATGTCTGCATTCGAGCTCTTGCTGCTGTTTGAACTGAAGGCGGCTGAATCAAGGATTGCGTTTGCCGGGTGCTGTGGCGCGCACCTGTAATCCCGCTGCTGGGAGGCTGAGGCTGCTGGATTGCTTGAGGTCGGGAGTTCTGGGCTGTTGTTCTCTGTGCCGATCGGGTGTCCACACTAAGATCAGTATCCGCATGGTGTTCCAAGAGGACTCTGGGAGCACCAGGTGTGCTAAGGCGGGGTGAACCGGCCCAGGTCGGGAACGGAGCAGGTCAAATCCCCTGTGCTCTTCAGTAGTGGGATAGCACCTGTGAATAGAAACAGCAGTGCAGCCTGACCAATACAGCGAGACGCATCCTTTTCTCCACACCTTCAATCGCAGCAAACAAAATATTTTGCCGTTCCCATCAATACAGACAAACCCGATGCCTCTCTGCCTGCCTCCACACTCACTCCCTCTGCTGCCCCTTTCATTCACTCTCACATCCAATGCTATCACCACATCAATCTACGCAAGTAAACGAAAACATGTACACACACTTTTGACCAACCAACTCTCCACCTGCCCTGCACGCTCACAAGCACCATTCTGCAATTCCCACTTTCCTCACTCTCCCCATTCTTTGCCTCCTCAACATCCACCTCACGCGGTAGCACAGTGGTTAGCACTGCTGCTTCACAGCTCCAGGGTCCCGGGTTCGATTCCCGGCTCGGGTCACTGTCTGTGTGGAGTTTGCACATTCTCCTCGTGTCTGCGTGGGTTTCCTCCGGGTGCTCCGGTTTCCTCCCACAGTCCAAAGATGTGCGGGTTAGGTTGATTGGCCAGGTTAAAAATTGTCCCTGAGATGTGTAGTTAGAGGGATTAGCGGGTAAATATGTGGGGGTAGGGCCTGGGTGGGATTGTGGTCGGTGCAGACTCGATGGGCCGAATGGCCTCCTTCTGTACTGTAGGGTTTCTATTTACCGCCCCCTGCTGCTCACGGCAGGAACTGCACTTTTAAAATCTTCAACTTGCACGATCATGTCAGCCACGGCCACAAGAGAGCGCGAACCTCTTCACCTCCTCCACACTACTCATATCGCGCACACACTTCCCAGCACATCCACCAAACATTCAACCTGCCTCTCGGCTCTCATAACTCCTTCTCGTTTATTCATTCCCTTCTGACAATTTCTCCACTGTCAACATCGAAAGTCGAGACTCTTTTGATTCAATCTAATGCTGTAAATGAGAGAGTGGGAGAGAAAGAAAGAGAGAGAGACAGGAAAATGTTCATTGTAACTTCCAGTTTCAGCGTTGATCGCCAAGCCACTTTGGCAATTCACAGACACCCCATTGTTCGATGTCCCCTCTCCCGAGTCTATTCTCAAAGATAAGACCCGGGGTGGTGACTGCCCGGAGGGAACGCGCAGTAACCAAGCATTGCGCTTAATAGATTTCACTTGGCAAAAAGTGCGTCACATTCAGAGATCTGGAAAAGGAAAGGTCTCTGTTCCACTCTGCTGTGATGCGCGCAGTAAACGCGTGTATTTCAGGGGCAGACAGCCGAGCTGCTGCGTGCCATTCCAACAGAGAAAACGGCTCCTTATTTTCAACGGCACTGATACCTGGGCTGAGGACTGGACTGAGTGAACATATTCAGACAGGTTCCATGATACAAAGAATAAGTCGCACAAATAAATTTACGTTGTCAATTCGACTCACTTGTGCATTCAAAGTTGAAGCTTCCTCAAATTATTACCAGTTGAGTCAGTGAAGCAGCCTATTACATTTGCAGTGATGTCTGCATTCGAGCTCTTGCTGCTGTTTGAACTGAAGGCGGCTGAATCAAGGATTGCGTTTGCCGGGTGCTGTGGCGCGCACCTGTAATCCCGCTGCTGGGAGGCTGAGGCTGCTGGATTGCTTGAGGTCGGGAGTTCTGGGCTGTTGTTCTCTGTGCCGATCGGGTGTCCGCACTAAGATCAGTATCCGCATGGTGTTCCGAGAGGACTCTGGGAGCACCAGGTGTGCTAAGGAGGGGTGAACCGGCCCAGGTTGGGAACGGAGCAGGTCAAATCCCCTGTGCTCTTCAGTAGTGGGATAGCACCTGTGAATAGAAACAGCAGTGCCGCATGACCAATACAGCGAGACGCTTCCTTTTCTCCACACCTTCAATCGCAGCAAACAAACTATTTTGCCATTCCCAGCAATACAGACAAACCCGATGCCTCTCTGCCTGCCTCCACACTCACTCCCTCTGCTGCCCCTTTCATTCACTCTCACATCCAATGCCATCACCACATCAATCTACGCAAGTAAACCAAAACACACCTTTGACCAACCAACTCTCCACCAGCCCTGCACGCTCACACGCACCATTCTGCAATCCCCACTTTCCTCACTCTCCCCATTCTTCTCCTCCTCAATATCCACCTCACATTTACCGCTCCCTGCTGCTCACGACAGAAATTGCACTTTTAAAATCTTCAACTTGCACAATCATGTCAGCCACGGCCACAAGAGAGCGCGAACCTATTCACCTCCTCCACACTACTCATATCGCGCACATACTTCCCAGCACATCCAACAAGCATTCAAGCTGCCTCTCGGCTCTCATATCTCCTTCTCCTTTATTCATTCCCTCCTGACAATTTCTCCACTGTCAATGTCGAAAGTCTAGACGCTTATGACTTAATCTAATGCTGTAAATGAGAGAGTGGGAGAGAAAGAAAGAGAGAGAGAAAAAGACAGCAAAATGTTCATTGTAATTTCAATTTCAGCGTTGATCGCTAACCCACTTTGGCAATTCACCGACCTTCATTGTTCAATGTCCCCTCTACCGAGTCTATCCCAAGGAGGAGGAAACATGCCAAGGGGAGGCCGAGGCATCCACGGCTGATGAGGGAAGTCAAGGGCAACATAAAAGCAAAAGAAAAAGAATACAAAGTGGCGAGGATTAGTGGGAAGCTGGAGGATTGGGATTTTTTAAAAATGCGAGCAGAGTACAACTCTGAAAGCAATAGGGCGGGGCGGGTGGAGGGAGGGGGGGCGGGGGGGGGGGGGGGGGGGAGATGAAATAAGAGTGCAAGGTAGCCAGTAATATAAAAGAAGACAGGAAGAGTTTTTTTCAATCCATAAAAGATAAGAGAGAGGCAAAAATGGACATTGGATCACGACAAAATGAGGCTGGAGAAGTAACAATAGGAAATAAAGAAATGGCAGAGGAACTGAATCGTTACTTTGCATCAGTCCTCACGGTGGAAGACACCAGGGGGATGCCAGAGCTCCAGGAGAATCAGGGGGAACAGGTGACTGCAGTGGCCATCACTAAGGAGAAGGTTCTGGGGAAACTGAAAGGTCTAAAGGTGGATAAATCACCTGGACTGGATGGACTACACGCCAGGATTCTAAGAGAGATAACTGAGGAAATTGTGGAGGCATTGGCAGTGATCTTTCAGGAATCACAGAGGACTGGAAAGTAGCGAATGTAAGACCGCTGTTTAAGAAGGGAGGGCGGCAGGAAATGTGAAATTAGAGGCCAGTGAGCCTGACTTCAGTCATTGGCAAGATTATAGAGTCAATTATGAAAGATGAGATTGCAGAATACTTGGAAGTGCATGATAAAATAGGACTGAGTCAGCATGGCTTGGTCAAGGGGTGGTCATGTCTGACAAATCTCTTAGCATTCTGTGAGGAGATAACAAGGAAGTTAGATAAAGGAGAACCAGTGGACGTGATTTATTTTGATCCCTAGAAGGCCTTTGGCAATGTGCCGCATAGGAGACTGTTCATTCTGTTAAGAGCACATGGTGCTAAGCTTAAGATCCTGGCATGGATAGAGGATTGGCTCATTGGCAGGAGGCAGAGTGTGGGGATAAAGGGGTCCTTTTCAGGATGGCAGCCAGTGACTAGCGGTGTGCTTCAGGGGTCGGTGCTGGGACCACAACTTTTCACAATATACATTAATGTTTTGGAAGAAGGAACTGAAGGCACTGTTGCTAAGTTTGCAGATGATACAAAGATATGTAGAGGGACAGGTAATATTGAGGAAGCAGCAGGCTGCAGAAGTACCTGAACAGGTTAGGAGAGTGGGCAAAGAAGTGGCAGATGGAATACAATGTGGAAAAGTGTGAGGTTATGCACTTTGGAAGGAGGAATGGAGGCACAGACTATTTTCGAAATGGGGAAATGCTTAGGAAATCAGAAACACAAAGGGGCTTGGGAGTGCTTGTTCTCAAGGTTAACATGCAGATTCAGTCGGCAGTTAGGAAGGCAAATGCAATGCTAGCATTCATGTCGAGAGGGCTAGAATAATAGAATACAATAAATGATTTAGACCACGACACCACACAACCCTGCCACAGCAACCTCTGCAAGACGGGCCGGATCATCGACACGGATGCCATCATCTCACGTGAGAACACCATCTACCAGGTACACGGTACCTACTCTTGCAACTCGGCCAACGTTGTCTACCTGATACGCTGCAGGAAAGGACGTCCCGAGGCATGGTACATTGGGGAAACCATGCAGACCCTACCACAACGGATGAATGAACATCGCTCGACAATCACCAGGCAAGACTGTTCTCTTCCTGTGGGGGATCACTTCAGCAGTCACGGGCATTCAGCCTTGGATCTTCAGGTAAGCGATCTCCAAGGCGGCATTCACGACACACGGCAGCGCAGAGTCGCTGAGTAGAAACTGATAGCCAAGTTCCGCACACATGAGGACGGCCTAAACCGGGATGTTGGATTTATGTCACATTATCAGTAACCCCCACAGCTTGCCTCCTGGGCTTGTAGAATCTCACTAGCTGTTCTGTCTGGAGACAATACACATCTCTTTGACCTGTGTTGAATGCTCCCTCCACCCACTTGTCTGTACCTTTAAGACCTGGCTGGCTGTAGAGATTCGCATTCTAATTAGTATTCTGTAACTTGATTTCTGTGTCTGTGCACTGTTTGAGAGCAGATATCCACTCCATCTGACAAAGGAGCAGTGCTCCGAAAGCTTATGGTATTTGCTACCAAATAAACCTGTTGGACTTTAACCTGGTGTTGTGAGACTTCTTACAGGAGGGGAAACAGCAGCAGTGCAGTCTGCGCAAAAGCTTCCCCAGTTCAGCTGATCAGAGAGACTGGGAACCTCTTCAAATGTAAACTTCAGCTTCTCACATTCACCCCCATTCATCCCTCTCTCCCTCCATCCACCTCACTCTCCCTCCCTTCTCCATCCCTCCCTCTCACCATCCATCCCTTTCTCCCTCCTCCCATCCCTGTAAGTTTCAGGGCAATCCTCCATATTTTAAAAGGACTCAGGAGAAACCTGACAGTTTAAAAGTGATGTGGAGATGCCAGCATTGGACTGGGGTGAACACAGTAAGAAGTCTCACAATACCAGGTTAAAGTCCAACAGGTTTATTTGGTAGCAAATACCATAAGCTTTCGGAGCGCTGCTCCTTCGTCAGATGGAGTGGAAATGTGCTCTCAAACAGTGCACAGAGACACAAAATCAAGTTACAGAATACTGATTAGAATGCGAATCCCTACAACCAGCCAGGTCTTAAAGGTACAGACAATGTGGGTGGAGGGAGCATTAAACACAGGTTAAAGAGATGTGTATTGTCTCCAGACAGAACAGCTAGTGAGATTCTGCAAGTCCAGGGGGCAAGCTGTGGGGGTTACTGATAATGTGACATAAATCCAACATCCCGGTTTAGGCCGTCCTCATGTGTGCGGAACTTGGCTATCAGTTTCTGCTCAGCGACTCTACGCTGTCGTGTGTCGTGAAGGCCGAGAACGCTTACCTGAAGATCCAAGACTGAATGCCCGTGATGGCTGAAGTGTTCCCCCACAGGAAGAGAACAGTCTTGCCTGGTGATTGTCGAGCGGTGTTCATTCATCCGTTGTCGTAGCAGTTTAAAAGTGGCCAACTCTGGCTGCTGGCTGATAAAAACCTCCCAGAAGGCTCGGCAGGACAAACATAACCTGTCGGTGGACTGTGCGAAAAGAAAAAAAGGTGTGAGCCCCCTGAATATGCAAGTGGCCAAAAAGGCAGACACACCAGTGATCGAATCATCAGAAGGACAAAGGACAGTAAACAGACCAGCAGGGAGTCCATGGCCACAGAAATCGGCCCATCCACAGAAGACATTGAAATAACGACCCACGGGGGGTCAAGGCAGTTCCAGCCTTTTGTGTGAGGACTTGACTAAATTAAACTGAAACTGCCGGTGATCGAAAGCCCCATTGTCCTTGAAAATCACCTATTGGGGCAGGGAAGGTGTTTTTGTTAAATTGAGCTGAGAGTCAAACAAGCAGAACCAAGCTCTCTTCCAGAATCACAAGCAGGGACACAGACAAGCAGGACCAAGCTCTCTTCCAGAATCACAAGCAGGGACACAGACAAGCAGGACCAAGCTCTCTTCCAGAATCACAAGCAGGGACACAGACAAGCAGAACCAAGCTCTCTTCCAGAATCAAAAGCAGGGACACAGACAAGCAGAACCGAGCTCTCTTCCAGAATCGCAAGCAGGGACACAGACAAGCAGGACCAAGCTCTCTTCCAGAATCGCAAGCAGTGACACAGACAAGCAGAACCAAGCTCTCTTCCAGAATCACAAGCAGTGACACAGAGAAGCAGAACCAAGCTCTCTTCCAGAATCGCAAGCAGTGACACAGAGAAGCAGAACCAAGCTCTCTTCCAGAATCACAAGCAGTGACACAGACAAGCAGAACCAAGCTCTCTTCCAGAATCGCAAGCAGTGACACAGACAAGCAGAACCGAGCTCTCTTCCAGAATCGCAAGCAGTGACACAGACAAGCAGAACCAAACTCTCTTCCAGAATCAGAAGCTGAGAAGCAGACAAACAGGACCGAGCTCTCTTCAGGTTCGACCATGCACTAAGACATTTGAGCCGACCACAAAGGAGCCCCTTTTAGAATTGTGAGTATCCCAGCCAACCTTGTGAAGCTCCCGAGGATAGGATAGAGGTTGAGGCAAGGGGAGGGGTGGTGTATTGTAATTTTAAAGTTCAGTAATACATTGTACCCGTTAGCATTTCTCCCATAGTGTAGTATAAAGTATAAGTTTTATTCATGTGTGGTGGGGTATTGAAGAGGTTGATTTTATTGTTAAATAAATCACTGTAAGTTTTGAAACTCATTTGGAGTCCGTCTTGCCTCTTGTTCTCTCATCAGCGCACTCTGACGAGGTCACAGTTTCAATATCCCTTACCATAAATCCGGAGTCTCGAACCGAGGGTGATCTGAGCGATTCGAACCCGCTCACTCAAGGGAGACTGTTGGTCAGGAGATAAAGAACAGAGTCTCTCTGTTCTCTCTCTTGGAGACCTACTCGAGTGAAGTGGGTGCAGGGTGGCCGTTGTCCCACTGACAATGGAGAGAATCACTCAGGCCTTGGTGGTGGTTTTGGGATGGCTGTGTGATATAAGTATCAGGTTACCGGTCAGCTATAAACGGTGAGCCTGGTTCAGCGCTCTCTCCTGTGGACTTGCCCCAGTGCAGCATTCCCCGGCCTTTGAAATTTCAAGGCCTGTAAGAGAGAGACACTCACAGCTATCGGCAGACCCTCAAATACCAGCCTGTAAGTGGAGTAATAAGGAAGATCCCGCTACATCCCTCCCTCCAATAAGAACCATTCACTGAGCACAGCAGTTTCAGCCTCATTCCCACAGCCTGTATTCCAGCCTTTATCACATCCACTCTGCTCCCAGATACTTTACACCATTAGATATTACAATTCAAACTTTATAATCTCTACAATTTACTATTTGTTGAAGGAGATGAGGGCAGCATGGTGGCACAGTGGTTAGCACTACTGCCTCACAGCGCCAGGGACCTGAGTTCAATTCCTGGCTTGGGTCACTGTCTGTGCGGAGTCTGCACATTCTCCCTGTGTCTGCGTGGGTTTCCTCCGGGTGCTCCGGTTTCCTCCCACAGTCCAAAGATGTGCTGCTTAGGTTGACTGGCCATGCTAAAATTGACCCTAGTGTCAGGAGGATTAGCAGGTTAAATATGTGGAGTTACGGGGGTAGGGCCTGGGTGGGATTGTGGTTGGTGCAGACTCGATGGGCTGAATGGCCTCCTTCTGCACTGTAAGATTCTACGATTCTATGAGTTCACAAAATTAAAGTTAAAAGTTAAATTTATTTATTAGTCACAAGTAAGGCTTACATTAACACTGCAATGAAGTTACTGTGAAATTCCCCTCGTCGCCACAGTCCGGCACCTGTTTGGGTCAATGCACCTAAACAGCGCATCTTTCAGACGGTGGGAGGAAACTGGAGCACCCGGAGGAAACCCACACAGACACGGGGAGAACGTGCAGACTCCGCACAGACAGTGACCCAAGCTGGGAATTGAACCTGGGTCCCTGGCACTGTGAGGCAGCAGTACAGACAGACAGTCAAGAAATCATCAATTCCACTCCCACCCGGAGCTATGGGGATATATTTAGAGTAACAGTTTTAACAACACCAGGTTAAAGTCCAACAGGTTTATTTGATAGCAAATACCATTAGCTTTTGGAGCGCAATCCTTCGTCAGATGGAGTGGAAATCTGCTCTCAAACAGTGCACAGAGACACAAAATCAAGTTACAGAATACTGATTAGAATGCAAATCTCTACAGCCAACCAGTTCTTAAAGATACAGACAATGTGAGTGGAGGGAGCATTAAGCACAGGTTAAAGAGATGCGTATTGTCTCCAGACAGAACAGCCAGCACGTCCAGGGGGCAAGCTGTGGGGGTTACTGATAATGTGACATAAAGCCAACATCCCGGCTTAGGCCGTCCTCATGTGTGCGAAACTTGGCTATCAGTTTCTGCTCAGCGACTCTGCGCTGTCGTGTGTCGTGAAGGCCGCCTTGGAGAACGCTTACCCAAAGATCAGAGGCTGAATGCCCATGACGCACTTCAGCGGTCACGGGCATTTGTCACGAGAGAAAAGTGCTGACGTTTCGAGTCCAGATGACCCTTTGTCAAAGACTGACCTCTGAAGAATTGAGAGAGGGAGGTGGAGAAGAACAAAATGAAAGATCTGCAAACTGATAAAATGTTTCACGGCCCAAGACCAAAACGAGTGGTAATGGGACAAGTAAAGACACAAAAGATATTCTGGATGAGGTGTGAATAGCCGGTGAGCAATAGTCTGAATGTAAAGTAAAGAAAACAAGAGGGAAATGAGGTGAAAAAAGCAGCAACGAAACACAGAACACAGTGGGGGCAGAGATTGTGGTGTAAAATTGTTGAGCTCAGTTTTGTTCTGAAGGCTGTAAAGTGTCTCTTTCAGTTGCGGGAAATAATATATTTCCCAGTTCCGATGACAGGTCACATTCAGTCTGTTTCTCTCTCCACAGAGGCTGCCTGACTTGTTGAGTATTTCCAGCCAAAAGAGAAAACGCTGGAAAATCTCAGCAGGTCTGACAGCATCTGTCAGGAGACAAAAAGAGCTGAGGTTTCGAGTCCAAGTGACCCTTTTGACAAAAGCAGCAATTTGCTTTCATTCATGAATATTTCCAGCGTTTTCCGTTTGATGTCAACCAGAGAATGTGCAAGAATTGTCAGACCCGGAACAGATGTCTCTTACTCAGGACACCGCAGCTCGGGTCTGGGTGGCCGGGGGGCGGGGGGAGGGGGGGGGGGGTAACGGTCACAATTTTATATTTGTGTCTGGTGTGAATAATACCTTAGATTAAACGGAGAAGTTTTTTAAACTGAAGAGAGTAACTGCATTTGGGCGCTGACTTTAAACAACATTAACAAGCCCGGGCTGCTGGAGAAACATTTAGGGATTTGTGAGCAGTCAGTTCCGGCTGGTTTGAAGTGAAATCCTGTCGGTGCTGCGGCAAATCTGAACTCAAACCAGACAAACTGGAACCGCTGGGCTGGAGATTCCGGGTGTTGGGATGTGGGGACTGGGGGAGGGGGAGATGGCGCTAAAACTCTGAGGCTGAGTTTCGAGCGGGATGTGAGCGGGATAAAGGGAAGGAATGACAGGGTTAATGTGGGAGTCAGGGACAATAGCAGAAGGTGGGAAGCTCTGGAAAGGAGCACGGAGGGTAAAGGCCATCAAAGAATGCTTGTTTAAATGAAGATAAAAGCAAAATACTGCGGATGCTGGAATCTGAAACAGAAACAGAAAATGCTGGAAAATCTCAGCAGGTCTGACAGCATCTGTGGAGAGAGAATGGAGTTAATGCTTCCAGTCTGGATGATCACAGATGCGATCAGACCTGCTGAGGTTTTCCAGCACTTTCTGTTTTTGATTAACTGAAGGTTCAGCAGGGAAAGAAGCAGCGAACTGAACACACTGAACCCAGGGGGAGGGGGTGACCCAGGATAAGCTCAGTGAGGCTCTGCAATGTCCATCAACACATCCACATTCAGACCTTCGAGCGCCAAGGGGGAGGGGAAGGAGAAACTATTTGGGGCACAGCAGGTGGTCACCCCTCCCCCCACTCTGTGGTTCCACATCCCTCCCACACCTGGACAGGGTTGGCTCAAGGTGTAGGAAGCTGCAAGCTGAGAGGCTGAGCTGTGAACTGGGCCGGGTTGGGGGTTTGAGTGACAGTCCTGGGGCTATTTCAGGACAGGAACTGCCACAGATTCCCTCTTTTTCCAGTGGAGCTGTGTTGGTGAGTGTTTGTAATCTCTGTCTCACTGTCTCGGTAATGGGGGTGGGTTGTAGATTGCTGTGAGTGTTAGACTAAATAACCTCTCCTCATGCTGCCAGTTCCAGTCTGCAGACTCCATTTCTCAGTCCAGTTTGCTGCTCTGTCTCTCTGTACTTTGCTGCAGTGCTCCACATTCTGAGCAACATCCAGCCCATTGTTATCACCCGAAATTTGCGGCAAACTACCTTCACTGTGGCACAGCGATTAGCACTGCTGCCTCACTGAGTCTGGGTTCGATTCCAGCGGTGGGTCTCTGTGGAGTTTGCACAGTAAGAAGTCTCAGAACACCAGGTTAAAGTCCAATAAGTTTATTTGGAATCAAAGCAAATTACTGCGGATGCTGGAATTTGAAACTATTTTCTGTGGAACATCGTTTCCTCACTTGTTCCTGTCAAGCAGTAAATCCTCATCCTGAACACTTTCCCTCCTCCCTGTCCTGCCACCAACTCCCACACGGACCAACCATCTCATATTTCAATGGATTGTCCCGTGTTTGAGTCCACTGTGCTCGGCTGCATGGTGTATGGGCGCTGTTTCACCCATAAGATGGATCTGTGCAGCACCCTCTTCCAACTGTTCTGGCTGCCAACCAGCCCCTGCCCACCCACGCAGTTCCAGCAGCACCGCACACAATACTGCTCACCTGCTCCGACAGACTCATGAAGGATGTCCTTTCATTTTCTCTGAGAGAGTTGGTCAGCCTGGCAAACCCAGTGTGAAATATCTTCACAAATCTATTCTCCCACCCTCTATTCTGGCTGGGTTCAGTTCTCTTTTGTACAGAGTGAAAATAAAATCAATCAATTATTTTCTCTCCTGGTCCCTGCCGGGAGCTGCAGCTTTTTACTGGGGGTGTTGGGGCCTCAGCGGGTGTTTGTGAATCCTCCCCGCCCACCTCCCAGGGTTTCCTTCCTTCCCAGAGATCAGAGTCCTCATTGATTTGAGGCCAAAGTGTAACCTCTTATTTATTGTCCCCCTCCCCCATCCTCTGATGTGAACCATCCTCCAGTGGCTGAGCCAGGATGGGGCCGTTAACCTGGTCCTGTTCCCGGGAGGGAGGGAGGGAGAAGCCCCGCAGCTGCAAACCAGGGAGCTGACAATGATTCTGAAGGGTTTGCGGATCCACAAAGTGTTTCCAAATCCTCCCAGCCACCGCCTAACGCTGACTCCGCTTCTCCGGGACAAACAAGCGCCAAGGACAGCAATGACACTGCGCATGCTCCACATCACAATGCCCGGGCACTGATTGACGGCAGCTCCGGACCAATAGGAAGAGGGTGCGGGGGTGGAGAACCAAGCGGGAGTGGCTGGTCCTCCAACCAATCGGAGTGAATGAGGGGCGGGACCTGAAGCATGCGCAGTGCGGGTAATGGCGACGGACGGACGGTTTTAACTTGGAAACGAGATCAATACGAGGTAGGGGGCGGCGCGGGGAATGATAAATGTGGCGGGTGGGTGGAGAGGCTTCGTAAACATGTTGTTCAAACCCAAACCCCGGAAATGAACTTCCCGGTCCCCCCCTTTGTACCAAATGGAGCGGCAGCTTGTAGTGTTAGACCCGGGCTGACTGCCGCCATTGAGGCTGCATGTGGGAGGCCGGCAGGGATTGTGATCGGAGAGTGAAGCCCTGACGTCACAATGGAATGGGTGAGGGTGTGACGTCACAATGGAATGGGTGAGAGTGTGACGTCACAATGGAATGGGTGAGAGTGTGACGTCACAATGGAATGGGTGAGGGTGTGACATCACAATGGAATGGGTGAGGGTGTGATGCCACAATGGAATGGGTGAGTGTGTGACGTCACAATGGAATGGGTGAGAGTATGAGGTCACAATGGAATGGGTGAGGGTTCCAGATGAGCTGAGACTGGGCTGGAGTCGGGCGATGACACTGACATGTGGCCCGGTGGCACAGTGGTTAGTGCAGCTGCCTAACAGCGCCAGGGACCCGGGTTCAATTCCAGCCTCGGGTCGCTGTCTGTGCAGAGTTTCTACATTCTCCCCGTGTCTGTGTGGGTTTCCTCCGAGTGTTCCGGTTTCCTCCCACAGTCCAAAGATGTGCCGGTTAGACGGATTGGCCACGATAAATTGCCACTTGGTATCAGGGGGATTAACAGGTAAATATGTGGATAGGGCCTGGATGGGATTGTTGTCGGTGCAGGCTCGATGGGCTGAATGGCCTCCTTCTACACTGTATTTTATTATTCATTATTGTTAATTAATTACTATTAATGCTTCTATGAATGAAGGTGGTCTTGATGATGATGTGGACATGTGGCTGGAAGCTCATCTTGGGATGAACTATTTCACCCTGGTTGTGAACAGGCTGGTTCAGCCTCAGCCAGTTGCCAGGAGGAGAGATAAAGTTGGCAAGGGAGTGGAGTTTGTAGTGGGGACTGAACACAATGGGTTCAGTCTTCCCAGTATTTATTTGAAATAAATTTCTGTTCTTTCAGTACTGGATGTCAGACAAGTCAGGATGGTGTGTGGGTTGGAGAGGAACTTGGAGCTGATGGTGTTCACAGGGTTTGGAAATTCTGTCAAAGTTCCTGTTGAGTTGTAGATGTATAAAATCTCTCTCCTCCCCTCCGGCCTCTCCTACTTGTCTCTGTTTCCACTCAGAGTGTGGAGATGCCTGCGTTGGACTGGGGTAAGCACAGTAAGAAGTCTCACAACACCAGGTTAAAATCCAACAGGTTAATTTGGTAGCATAAGCCACAGGCTTTCGGAGCGCTGCTCCTTCATCAGGTGAGTGGGAGTTCTGTTCACAAACAGGGCACAAAGACACAAACTCAATTTTCAAGATAATGGTTGGAACGCGAGTCTTTACAGGTAATCAAGTCTTAAAGGTACAGGCAATGTGAGTGGAGAGAGGGTTAAGCACAGGTTAAAGAGATGTGTATTGTCTCCAACCAGGACAGTTAGTGAGATTTTGCAAGTCCAGGCAAGTCGTGGGGGTTACAGATAGTGAGACATGTCCCAAGATCCCGGTTGAGGCCGTCCTCATGTGTGATTGACAGATCCATGCTCACTGCTTCCTGCCCTGGAGGCAGAGAGCTGAAAATTTCCATGCCGGCTGCCAGACAGATAAATGTCCACATTACTGGAGTAAAAATGTGTGGAATATACAGACTGGATTCACTTCGTTCCCTTCAGTTGCTGCAAGTCCCCAATTTCCCCCAGAATGAGAAAAGAAATGGAAAGGGGGAAACATTGATTTCCTCCCAGATGTTGTCCAGAGGAGGAAGTTTCAATCTGAAGCTCATTGGACAACTTCTGCATTGTGACGTCACAATGGAGCCCTGCCTGAATCAGCCAATAGGAATCACTGTGCTCCGCGGTGACGCCCTGGGTTCCAGTGAGCAGGCCCGGGCGCGCGGACCCGGGAGCCCCGCCCCCACCCATTGTTCCCCTCCCCCTACACCACATCGAGCCAAGGTTTCCAGGCAACCGGCTGACAGCTCCGGCCAGAGCGAGCAGCCGCTCGGTGAGCTCCCCCCGGCCCGGGACTGTAAATGTGCGAGGGAGAGGGGAAGCTGCGCATGTGCGGGGGAGAACCCACCCTCTGATCTTCATGCTGAGGTGTTGACCAATGGGAAGAGTTGGAGGACCGGGAGGACTCTGGTCTTCCAGCCAATCAGAGCGCGGGCTTTGTGTGAATGAAGATTGAGCTTCAGACAGACTGAAACTTCCTCCTCTCTCCAACATCTGTGAGTGGGAAAGATTGGATTGTCCAGCCAGTCCACCATATTGGCCGTTCGCTTTGCGTGTTGGCCAGTATAGTGTGCTCCAGGCAGGGGGCGGGCAGAGGATAAGGAGTTCAAGGCGGGCTTAATGCGCGCCTTGCGGTGAGCTTTTGGAAATGTGGCCGCTGGGAGGAACGCCTTGGTCGGCGTGAAGTTTCTGTTTCAAGTGCTTGGGTTCGTGACTTGTGCAAGAACTTTTTGTTTCGGCTGGGGCTTGTTGAATGCTGCTCTCGCTGGGATTCCTGTGCCTTGAAAGGCGTGGCCCGGGTGGATGCAGTCTCGGAGGGCCCAAGCCAGGGAGGAGCCATTTGGGAACTATGGTTTCGGAAGGTTCAGCCGCGGAAGGTGTGACCCCAGACGGTGCAGCCCCAGTGGGTGTGATTTTGGAAGATCTGGCCCGGAGTGGTGGACTTTGGAGGACTGTAGTTGAGCGTTGTCGACTTCGGACGGTGGAATGTTGATGGGCGAAGCTCTGGAAGGCGATGCCTCCAAAATGTTTCACAATTGTATGGTTGTTCATGGATTGTTTGTTATTGTAATATGTGGTTTTCCTGTTATGATAGTTGGTGGTTTGTTCCGGCCCCCGTCTATTTTCTTGCGTTATTTGTGGCCTGGGGGGCATCCCCCCCTGGATAAAGTCACCCCCGGGGGGTGTGACATCCACTTGGGGAAAGTTCTGGGGGTGAAGCCCCGGACATAGTAACACCAGAGGGATTTTTATTCTCCGGGAGAAAAATTGGGAAGGCAGGCCCGAACTGAGTACCCTGGAGAGACTCTCCCACCGCTCCGGCTGAAATTCCGGAAGGGATTCCGGATTGAGTAGGCGGGGTGGTTTCCCCCATTTCCCCCCTCCGGCTGAACATCCGTAAGGTGTAACCCCCGGATATGAGTACCACTGGAGGGTTGCATCCCCCGGCAGGTGGACAAACCCAGGGGACGGTGCCCTTATGCTTCAGTGTTTATTTTTTGTTGTGTACAGTTGTAGTGTTGTGTTAATGTTTGTAGATTTGTAGATTATGATTTGTAAATGGAGGTGTATTTTGAGGGCAATGCCCTGGAAAAATGTAATCGACGATGAACCCTTCCGAAATGGAAGGTAGTAATTGATAAATGGATGGTGTTAGCCATCGGTAATGTATTTTTCATATTTGTTCTTTGTCCATTTGTAATTGTTTTGTAATATCGTATTTGTACTAACCAACGGAAAATCTTTGCATTATTTGTGGCCTGGGGGGTATCCCCCCCCCCCCCCCCCTTGGATAGAGTGACCCCCGGGGGGTGTGACATCCAGTTGGGGAAAGTGTCCGGGGCACCCAGAATAGTAACACCGGGGGGGTTTTATTCTCCGGGAGAAAAATTGTGAAGTCAGGCCGAATTGAGTATCCCGGAGAGCCTTTCCCACCGCCCCAGCCGAGAATCCGGAAGGCAGTCCGGATTGAGTAGGTTCGGGGTGGTTTTCCTGTCCCCCCGCCTCCAGTCGAACATCCGTCAGGTGGAACCCCCGGACCTGAGTACCTCTGGAGGGTTGCATCCCCCGGCACGGGAAAAACCCGGGAGGCGGTGCCCTGGAGGGCGGCGGATATGCTGCAATGTTTATTCTTGTTGTGTTGTACTAATGTTTGTCACTTTGTAGATTATGATTTGTAATTGGAGGTGTATTGAGAGGGCAATGCCCTGGAAAACTATGACCGTTAGTGAACCCTTCCGAAATAGAAGATAGTAACTGATAAATGGATGGCGTTAGCCATTGGCAATGTATTTTTTGTGTATTTGTAATTGCTTTGTATTAACGTATTTGTGATAAATAAAAAGAAACCAACATCTGTGAGTGGGAAAGATTGGATTGTCCAGCCAGTCCACCATATTGGCCGTTCGCTTTGCGTGTTGGCCAGTATAGTGTGCTCCAGGCAGGGGGCGGGCAGAGGATAAGGAGTTCAAGGCGGGCTTAATGCGCGCCTTGCGGTGAGCTTTTGGAAATGTGGCCGCTGGGAGGAACGCCTTGGTCGGCGTGAAGTTTCTGTTTCAAGTGCTTGGGTTCGTGACTTGTGCAAGAACTTTTTGTTTCGGCTGGGGCTTGTTGAATGCTGCTCTCGCTGGGATTCCTGTGCCTTGAAAGGCGTGGCCCAGGTAGATGCAATCTCGGAAGACCCAAGCCAGGGAGGAGCCATTTGGGAACTATGGTTTCGGAAGGTTCAGCCGCGGAAGGTGTGACCCCAGACGGTGCAGCCCCAATGGGTGTGATTTTGGAAGTTCTGGCCCGGAGTGGTGAACTTTGGAGGACTGTAGTTGAGCGTTGTCGACTTCGGACGGTGGAATGTTGATGGGCGAAGCTCTGGAAGGCGATGCCTCCGAAATGTTTCACAATTGTATGGTTGTTCATGGATTGTTTGTTATTGTAATATGTGGTTTTCCTGTTATGGTAGTTGGTGGTTTGTTCCGGCCCCCGTCTATTTTCTTGCGTTATTTGTGGCCTGGGGGGCATCCCCCCCTGGATAAAGTCACCCCCGGGGGGTGTGACATCCACTTGGGGAAAGTTCTGGGTGGTGAAGCCCCGGACATAGTAACACCAGAGGGATTTTTATTCTCCGGGAGAAAAATTGGGAAGGCAGGCCCGAACTGAGTACCCTGGAGAGACTCTCCCACCGCCCCGGCTGAAATTCCGGAAGGGATTCCGGATTGAGTAGGTTCGGGGTGGTTTCCCCATTTCCCCCCTCCGGCTGAACATCCGTAAGGTGTAACCCCCGGATATGAGTACCACTGGAGGGTTGCATCCCCCGGCAGGTGGACAAACCCAGGGGACGGTGCCCTTATGCTTCAGTGTTTATTTTTTGTTGTGTACAATTGTAGTGTTGTGTTAATGTTTGTAGATTTGTAGATTATGATTTGTAAATGGAGGTGTATTTTGAGGGCAATGCCCTGGAAAACTGTAATTGATGATGAACCCTTCCGAAATGGAAGGTAGTAACTGATAAATGGATGGTGTTAGCCATCGGTAATGTATTTTTCAGATTTGTTCTTTGTTCATTTGTAATTGTTTTGTAATATCGTGTTTGTACTAACCAACGGAAAATCTTTGCATTGTTTGTGGCCTGGGGGGTATCTCCCCCCCCCCCCCCCCCCCCTGGATAGAGTGACCCCCGGGGGGTGTGACATCCAGTTGGGGAAAGTGTCCGGGGCACCCAGAGGGGTAACACCGGGGGGGTTTTATTCTCCGGGAGAAAAATTGGGAAGGCAGGTCGAATTGAGTATCCCGGAGAGCTTTTCCCACCGCCCCAGCCGAAAATCCGGAAGGCAGTCCGGATTGAGTAGGTTCGGGGTGGTTTTCCTGTCCCCCCGCCTCCAGTCGAACATCCGTCAGGTGGAACCCCCGGACCTGAGTACCTCTGGAGGGTTGCATCCCCCGGCAGGGGAAAAACCCGGGAGGCGGTGCCCTGGAGGGCGGCGGATATGCTGCAATGTTTATTCTTGTTGTGTTGTACTAATGTTTGTCACTTTGTAGATTATGATTTGTAATTGGAGGTGTATTGAGAGGGCAATGCCCTGGAAAACTATGACCGTTAGGGAACCCTTCCGAAATAGAAGATAGTAACTGATAAATGGATGGCGTTAGCCATTGGTAATGTATTTTTTCACATTTTGTTCTTTGTGTATTTGTAATTGTTTTGTATTAACGTATTTGTAATAAACAAAAAGAAACCAACATCTGTGAGTAAAACACTTTCTTTTCTCCCCCTTTCCATTTCTTTTCTCATTCTGGGGGAAATTGGGGACTTGCAGCAACTGAAGGGAAAGGGAGTGAATCCAGGGAGGCTGCAGACTCTGGAAAGGTTGGCCCAGGTCTCTCTCTCTTAAAGACATTGACATCCTTTGCTCCCTCAGCTTGACACATTTATTTGTCTGGCTAAAAGGATGGTCCCTTTCCGAATGTTCACAATTAAAGGGGTGGTTTCCCCAGAGGATGGCTGATCTTTTAAGGGGACAGTAAATGGGACAGAGTGTTGTTGTGGTACATATTAGACATTATTTATGTTTCTGTAATAATTATTTACTATTAATTCTACATTTTGATATGTACTTTATATCTTTACAGTCCTCGCGATATAGAGATCATTCAGCAACTCCAGCCCTTCCCAATGCTTTGTCGAGCAATCTAGTCAGCTCTATTCCTCCCCATATAACTGTACTTCTGTAAGTTTATTTACATCCAATTTCACTTTGAAATAATTTGCCACTGCTTCCACAATCCTCATAGGCAGAGATGCAGGTTAAGATTACTCACTGTCTGGATAATTTTCTTCCTCACATCCCCTGCCACTGTGCTGCTAATTAAGAAATAGAGTATGGCATATCACATATTTGTCATTCAGGTTTATACACGTGATGTTAAATATATATTCCAGCAGACTGCATATTGAGGTTTTCAGGTTTCTTTGAAGCTGTTGAATTGCTCCTTCACTAAAATTGTTTGGCTGAATATTTAGTACATCAGAGTGAGAATAGAGAGAATGTGTCATGCAGCACAAAGAACAGTACAGTACAGGAAACAGGCCCTTCGGCCCTCCAAGCCTGTGCCGCTCCTTGGTCCAACTAGACCAATCGTTTGTATCCCTCCATTCCCAGGCTGCTCATGTGATTATCCAGGTAAGTCTTAAACGATGTCAGCGTGCCTGCCTCCACCACCCTACTTGGCAGCGCATTCCAGGCCCCCACCACCCTCTGTGTAAAAAAACATCCCTCTGATATCTGAGTTATACTTCGCCCCTCTGACCTTGAGCCCGTGACCCCTCGTGATCGTCACCTCCGACCTGGGAAAAAGCTTCCCACTGTTCACCCTATTTATACCCTTCATAATCTTGTACACCTCTATTAGATCTCCCCTCATTCTCCGTCTTTCCAGGGAGAACAACCCCAGTTTACCCAATCTCTCCTCATAGCTAAGACCCTCCATACCAGGCAACATCCTGGTAAACCTTCTCTGCACTCTCTCTAACGCCTCCACGTCCTTCTGGTAGTGCGGCGACCAGAACTGGACGCAGTACTCCAAACCAGCGTTTTATACAGCTGCATCATCAGACTCCAGCTTTTATACTCTATACCCCGTCCTATAAAGGCAAGCATACCATATGCCTTCTTCACCACCTGTGTTGCCACCTTCAAGGATTTGTGGACTTGCACACCTAGGTCCCTCTGTGTTTCTATACTCCTGCTGACTCTGCCATTTATTGTATAACTCCTCCCTACATTATTTCTTCCAAAATGCATCACTTCGCATTTATCCGGATTAAATTCCATCTGCCACCTCTCCGCCCAATTTTCCAGCCTATCTATATCCTGCTGTATTGCCCGACAATGCTCTTCGCACGGTGGTACAGTGGTCGGCACTGCTGCCTCTCAGCTCCAGGGACTTGGATTCGATTCTCGGTTTGGGACATTGTGCAGAGTTTGCCTGTTCTCCCCGTGTCTGCGTGGGTTAGAGGGATTATCAGGGTAAATATGTGCGGCTATTGGGATAGGGCCTGGGTGGGATGGTTGTCAGTGCAGACTCGATGGGCCAAATGGCCTCCTCCTGCACTGCAGCGATTCTCTGGTTTCTATGATCAGGGTCGATTTTTGTTTAGGAACGATAAAGGAAAGATGGTTCCATTGGCACTAGAAGTTTTGCTTTTGAATTTCTATCCTGCCCGACAGTGATGACTTTCATGAACTTCTTTTACAGGGTATTAGAAGGGCAATATTTGCAGACAGAAATCCCAGACAGTGTAACTGGAAAAGCACCGAGACACACACACACCCGAGTGAGAGTGTTCCCTTGAACTGACTATGGAAAGAGCTTTAACCAGTTACACAGCCTGAAAAAATATCACACCATTCATAGCAAGGAGAAACCGTTCACATGTTCTGTGTGTGGATGAGGATTCAACTAAGTGTCCAACCTGGAGAGACACAAGAACACCGGCACCATGGAGAAACCATGGAAATGTGGGGATTGTGGGAAAGGATACAGTTACCCTTCTGAATTGGAAATGCATCGACGCGCTCACACTGGAGAGAGGCCGTTCACCTGCTCCACCTGTGGGAAGGGATTCACTCAGTCATCCAGCCTGCTGACACACCAGTATGTTCACACTGATCAGACACCTTTCAAATGTTCTGACTGTGAGAAAACATTTAAAAGCAAAAAGTATCTGCTGAGGCACCAACACATTCACAGTGAGGAGAAGCCATTCACCTGCCCCTTGTGTGGGAAGGGATTCACTGCTACATCCAACCTGCAGAAACACCAGCGAGTTCACACTGACAAGAGACCCTTTAAATGTCCAGACTGCGGGAAGTGCTTCAAAACCTCCGGTGAAGTGACGTGTCATCAACGTGTTCACACTGACGAGAGACCATTTAGATGTTCTCACTGTGGGACTGGGTTCAGGCGATCATCTGAACTCACTGTACACCAGCGAATTCACACTGGGGAGAGGCCATTCACCTGCTCTGTGTGTGGGAAGAACTTCATTCAATCATACCACCTGCTGAAACACCAGCAAATTCACATCGATGTAAAACCTTTTCAATGTTTTGACTGTGAGCAGAGCTTTAAAAGCAGCAAAAGTCTCGTGATGCACCAGCGAGTTCACACTGGGGAGAGACCGTTCACCTGCTCTGTGTGTGGGAAGGGATTCACTCAGTCATACAACCTGTTGAAACATCAGCGGATTCACTCTAATATAAAACATTATAAATATTTTGATTATGAGCAGAACATTAAAAGTAGCAATGATCTAATGATACCCCAGCAAGTTCACACTGGAGAGAGACTGTTCACCTGTTCCGAGTGTGGGAATGGATTCACTGACTTACAGCAAATGCTCAGACACCAGCAACTTCATGAGTGTCTGCAGGGGTTGGATTCAACTGCTTTTGCTGCTGGTAATCACATTGAGGACTGAACATGTGGGTTAATCCTGAGGTGTGTAAGAAATGTGTTCAGCTGCTCTCTTCCATGGATCAGAGCTCCTTATCTGGGGAGAGAAAACAGGTCCATTCTGGGTTTGTCACCCAGCAAGCTGCTGTGGAAGCTTTCTTCATAAGAGGGAGAGAGGGAGGGACAGAGAGTGCTGTTCTGTTAATTTTCAAGGAACTTTTTTACATTTTATGAAGATTATTAGATAGTGATTGTTTACAAAGCATGCTCTGAAATCAGATTGATATACAACTGCGAGCTGTTCCTGACCACAAGTGACTATTCCAGTCTGAAAATGTCTCTGATCTGAAGTTTCCAAATGTTTTTGTGGCATTCCTGAGTTTTCAGATGAAAAGCGGTGACAACAACTGGTATTTACCCAGTAACAGGTTAGAATGTACCGAGACCCTTCACAGACGGTAAGAAGCTGGGTTGAAAAGGTAAGGAGCAGGTTCAGTGAGGGATTTCCATCCTTTAGGACCTCAGCAGGTGAAAGTACAGGTGGAGTGAAGCCGGTTGGGGGAGCTGAAGAGGGTCAGAACATTTTATTTTATTGTCTCCTGGGATGTGGGCGTCACTGGAAAGGCCAGAACTTGTTACCCATCCCTTATTGTCCCTGAACTGAGTGACTTGCTCGGCCCTAGACTCAACCACATTGCTGTGAGTCCAGAGTCACACGTAGGCCAGACCAGATAAGGATGGCAGATTTCCTTCCCTAAAGGACATTGGTAAAGTTTTACAACAATCGATGATAACTAACATGGACATCATTACTGAGACTAGCTTTAGAATTCCAGATTCATTAATTGAATTGGGGATTTGAACCCATGTCCCCAGAGCATTGGGCTGGACTTCTGGATGTCTGTTCCAGAAGTGGAAATGGTTGAGAGCTTCATGATTTGAGGTGTCCAGATCACCAACAACCTGTCCTGGTCCCTCCACGCCAACACTATAGTTAAGAAAGCCCACCAACACCTCTGCTTTCTCAGGAGGCTAACAAAATTTGGCATGTCTGCTACGACTCTCATTAGGTTTTACAGATGCACCATAGAAAGCACTCAAGTCTGAGATCATGGACCAACCAACGCAAGAACACCTTCTCTGCTGCTATCAGACTCTTGAATGGACCTACCTTGCATTAAGCTTTTCTCTACACCCTAGCTATGACTTTAACACTATTTTCTGCACTGTCTCCTTTCCTTCTCCCTGATGTACTCTATGAACAGTATGTTTTTTGTCTGTATGTTGTGAAAGAAACAATACTTTTCACAGTATCCCAATACAGGTGACAATAATAAATCCAATCAAAGACATTACCACTGTGTCACCTTCTTCCCTAATTGGAGAAGGGCAGGGAGCTCGGAGGGCTGTGGGGCTGGTGGAGGTTCGAGAGACTGTCTATCATGGAGAAAGTGGCTGCCTCCATGGAGCTTCAAGCACGGCTCTGACTTGCCTCCAAGCAGGTCATGACCATAAACTGTAAACTTCCAGCCCTTGTCCATTGTTACATCCCGAGGACCAGCTCCCCCTCTCTCTGGCTTTGTGCTGATTGTCGATCCGGCTGGGAGCCACTGGGTGGATGAGTGGGTGAAGGAATGTTCAGTGAACATGAAGGGGGTTGTGTCTGTTTCCCCATTTTTGTTCTGTTCAATTTCCAATATTTATTTATTTTCATTTTTAACCAAAAGATATTCAAGTTGTAGCACTGAGATCCAGAGGAGTTTAAATCTGTTAAAATCAATCCCCATCCTGTACACAGGAGGACTGGACTGGCACCAACTTTTTATGGTATCAATAAACACGGATCTTACAAGATGTTGATCGGCGGAATTGTTTTTCTGTGAGACCAGGGACGGTCAAACACTGTCCCAAAGTTCAGATTAGAGCCTTGAGCCTGGGCTATGGGGCCACACACATGGAGCACCATTCCCAGATGTCCTTTCCCGGTTGTCCTTCACCCCTGATTTAAATCACTCCACCATTGGTGGCCGTGCCTTCAGCTGCCTGGACCCTAAGCACTGGAATTTCCTCCCTAAACCTCTCCACCTTTCCACTTCACTTTCCTCCGTAAAGACAATCCTTATAACCAATCTCTTTGGATCATCTGACGCAATATATCCTTTTGTTCCTATGAAACTGCTTCGGATATTTTATTAAGTGAAAAGTTCTACATTAATATAAGTTGTTGTTGTAGTTGTGAAATCTGATCACTTCGTGAGTGAGTTTGTATAAATGTAACTCAGATGGACACAGTTTGTTAGAACAGACCTGGGGAGAAGGAAGCTCTGAACTAACCACTGGACCTTTCGTTCCAACTTGCTTTTACACCCTGAAGCTAAATGTTTTCCAGACACACTGGCTGCCTACAGAATAAATCTGAAATTTTAAACACCCCCCCCCCACCTTAAATAAGAAAAAACCCCAATATAAATACATTGTTATCAAGTGCATGGCTATCATTACAACATTTTTAAATTCATTTGTGGAACATGGTCGTCGTTGGCTGGACAGCATTTATTGCCCATCCCTAGTTGCCCTTGGTGAACATTGCTGTGGCTTTGGTGTCACATGTAGGCCAGACCAGGTAAGGACAGCAGATTTCCTTCCCTAAAGGACATTAGTGAACATACATGCAGATATATGAATTAGGAGGAGTCGGCCACTCAGCCCCTTGAATCTGGTCTGCCATTCAATAAGATCATGTCTGATCTGATTGTAACCTCAATTCCATATACCCACCTACCCCGATAACTTTTCACCCCCTTATTGTTACAATCTTTGTCCAGATCCTGGGATGTGAGGGGAGATCCAGTTAGGGACAATAAACACTTTGATTAAAATAAAGGTTGCGATTGAAGATACTTAATAAGTGGTACAGTGGTTAGCACTGCTGCATCACAATAGCTAAAGTAAATGTTGGTCCTTTAGAGGACAATACGGATGATGGTGAACACAGAGATGGCAGAGACACTAAACCAATATTTTGCCTCTGTCTTCACGGTAGAGAATAATGAAGATTTTCTAAAAGCTGTTGTTAATGCGCCAGGGGCCCGGGTTTGATTCCCAGCTTAGGTCACTATCTGTGTGGAGTTTGCACGTTCTCCCCGTGTCTGGGTGGATTCCCCCCACAGCTCAAAGATGTGCGGTTTAGATGGATTGGACATGCTAAATTGCCCCTTAGAGTCAGGGGACTAGCGAAGGTAAATGCATGGGGTGATAGGGATAGGGCCTGGGTGAGATTGTGGTCAGTGCAGACTCGATGGGCCAAATGGCCTCCTTCTGCACTGTAGGGATTCTATGATTCTAACAAGTGAATAAAGGCACAAGATTCCAGAGTCTGGAGCAGGACTGGAGGGGCACTCCGCTCCCTCTCGGTCCTCCGGCCCGGCCCCTCATTCACTCTGATTGGTTGGAGGACCAGCCGCTCCCGGTCCTCCAGCCCCGCCGTTCATTCACTCCGATTGGCTGCAGGACCAGTTGCTCTTTCTTGGTCCTCCATCTGCTCCCTCTCGGTCCTCCAGCCACCCAGCGGAGCCTCTCTTTTCATTGTTGTGGAATCACAAACTGGAGCAAAGGCACAACTGAGAAAAGGTGATTATTCCCGGATATTTAAAATCAATAATAAAGTCATTAAAGTTGATTTGTTGTTGTGAGCTGTATAATTTGTTGGGATGAGAGTGAAGGAATGGACCCACAGCCTGAGTCACCAGTTTAAGGATAGGAGGAGAGAGAATCAGACTGAATCTGGAGCAATGAGCAGAGAGGGAGAGGAGTGTGTGGGACACAGTTACAGATCGGGGGAAGTATATATGGGGGAACTATAAGTATATAAAGAGGAAGAGAATAGCTGAAATAAATGTTGGTCCTTTAGAGGACAATACGGATGAGGTATTAATGGGGAACGCAGCGATGGCAGAACCACTAATCCAATATTTTGCCTCTGTCTTCACAATACAGAATAATGAAGATTTTCTAAAAACTGTTTATTATTTATTTTTTAAAATTTGATTTATTATTGTCACATGTACTAACATACAGTGAAAAGTATTGTTTCTTGTGCGCTATACAGACAAAGCATACCATTCATAGAGAAGGAAACGAGAGAGTGCAGAATGTAGTGTTACAGTCACTTGGTCCAATAACCATCACGAGGGAGACAATATTGAATAAACTAAAAGGATTAAAGGCAGATAAGTCTCTGGGACCTGATGGCCTGCACCCTCGGGTATTAAAGGAGCTGGCAGCAGAGATAGTGGATGCATTAGTTGTGAGTTTTCAAAATTCCTTGGATTCTGGTACGGTCCCACTAGATTGGAAACACATTAACTTGACGCCGTTGTTCAAAAAGGGAGAGAGGCAAAAAGTAGGAAACCAAAGGCCAGTTTGCTTGACCTCTGTAGTGTGGAAGCTGCTAGAATCAATCATTAAGGAGGAGATGAATGAGCATTTGGAATAGCAAAGCTCAATCCATTATTGTCAGCATGGTTTTATGCAGGGTAAGTCATGTTTAACAAACTTGCTTGAAATCTTTGAGGACATAACCAGCAAGGTGGACATGGGGAACCTGTGGATGTGGTATATCTGGACTTTCAGAAGTCATTTGACAAGGTGCCACATAAAAGACTGGTCCAGAAGTTGAGATCGCAGGGGATTGGGGGTATTGTACTAGATTGGATTGAGGATTGGCTAACTGACAGAAAGCAGAGGGTTGGGATAAATGAGTCCTTCTCTGGCTGGCGAAACGTAACTAATGGGGTGCTGCAGGGATCAGTCCTCGGACCTCAACTCTTTACAATCTATATAAATGATCTGCAAGCAGGGACAGAGTGTAACAGAGCAAAATTTGCGGGTGATACTAAAATAGGTGGGAAAGCAGACAGTGAAGAGGATATAAAGGCTCTTCAGATGGATATAGATAGGCTCAGAGAATGGGCCAAAATTTGGCAGATGGAATTTAATGTGGGTAAGTGTGAGGTTATCCATTTTGGCAGAAAAAATGAAAAGGCAAATTATTACCTGAATGAAGCAGATCCAAAATGTGTCCAGGCAGAGGGATCTGGGTGTCTATGTTCATGAATCACAGAAAGGCGGTCTGCAGGTGCAGCATGTAATAAAAAAGGTAAATGGGATGTTGGTATTTATTGTAAAGAATCTGGAGTATAAACAGGTGGATTTGAGACCAGGGAGAGATCAGCCATGATCTGATTGAATGGCGGAGCAGGCTCGAAGAGCTGAATTTGTCTCCTTCTGCTCCTAATTCCTATGAAATGTTCCATAGAAACTAGAATTGTCTGCTCTGAATTTCTGTCCTCTATTTACACTGATAACTTCTGTAAACTCCTTTTACAGGGGGTGAGAGGGAGAGGAGTTCCAGACAGGAAAGTCAGAACAAACATCATGTCAAAATCTGAGAGTCACTCGATTCATCAGCTGAATATCATTGGTCTTTGAATGTGGAAGGAAAAATGTTTATCTGTTCTGTCTGTGGGAAAAGATTTCATAAATCAATGGGATTGGAAAATCACCGAGCCACACATGCACCCGAGTGAGTGTTCCAGTGAACTGACTGTGGAAAGAGCTTTAAACAGTTACACAGCCTGAAAAAACATCACCATTCACAGTGAGGAGAAACTGTACACGTGTTGTGTGTGTGGACGAGGCTTCAACTGATCATCAACATGGAGAGACATGATGACACCGACACCACGGAGAAACCGTGGATATGTGGAGACTGTGGGAAAGCATTCACTTGCCCATCCAAACTGGAAACATATCGACGCACCCACACTGGGGAGAGACCTTTCAACTGCTCCATGTGTGGGAAGGATTTCACTGTCATCCAACTTAGCATTACATCAGCGTGTTCACACTGGAGGGGCCGTTCAGCTGCCCTGTGTGTGGGAAAAGATTTACTCAGTCATACAATCTAGCGTTACACCGGCGGGTTCACACTGGGGAGAGGCCATTCACCTGCTCCGTGTGTGGGAAGGGATTCATTAATTCCTCTAACCTAGTGGCACACCAGCGAGTTCACTCCGGGGAGAAACCATTCAGCTGCACTGACTGTGGAATGAGCTTTAGGCTTTCATCCACCTGCTGAAACACCAGCGAGTTCACACTGAGGAGAAACCATTCAGCTGCACTGACTGTGGAAAGAGCTTCAGACACTCAGGCAGTCTCACTGTACACCAGCGAGCTCACACTGGGGAGAGGCCATTCACCTGCTCCGAGTGTGGGAAGGGATTCACTGATTGATGCCAACTGCTGAGACATGAACGAGTTCACACCGGGGAAAGGCCGTTCACCTGCTCCGAGTGTGGGAAGGGATTCATTGATTCATGCCAACTGCTGAGACATGAACGAGTTCACTCCGGGGAGAGGCCGTTCACCTGCTCCGAGTGTGGGAAGGGATTCATTGATTCATCTCAGCTGCTGAAACACCAGCGAGTTCACAAGTGAGGGCAGGGATTGGATTCTGCTGTTATTGCTGCTGTTAATGATAACCAGGCCCTTTCATTCTGACAGCTGGAGTTTGTTTATACTCAGTAACTGGGCTGGAGTTTAATATTCTGGATCTGATTGCGTTCTCTGGGCTGCAGTGTCCCTTTAAGAACCTCTGTCTGCGACCTTTCCCCATAATTCAGCAACTCGCATCAGAAATTAATTTACAACAGGATTCTGAACTTCTTACTTCAATCCCAAATTGATCTTTGGTACAAACTTTACAATTCAGTGTCTGAGAGGTTCCACTGATTAACATCTCCAATTAAAATGCTGATTAATCCTTGCTGACGTGCACATTATACACAGTGACACCTCCATTATCCACCAGAAAGAGAAATGAAAATTGGAGGAAAATCGAGAGATCCCAAATCTTACCCCTCCACTCTGGTACAGAATTCTCTCCCCCCCGCCCCCCCTCCCCCTCAACCCGGGAGTGGAGACAAGTTCAATCCAAGTAACAGACTGTAAGAAATTGCTGTCTAATAACTTTATAACATTTTCAGAATATTCTGGATTATCGAAGCAGCTCACTCTCTGTCTTGTGAAGAAAGCTTCCATCGCAGCTCTGACGAAGGGTCATCCAGACTCGAAATGTCAGCTCTATTCTCTCCCTCCAGATGCTGTCAGACCAGCTGAGATTTTCCAGCATTTTCTGTTTTTGAAACACAGGACAGGCTTGCTATCTCTGCCAAGGACAATGTCACTAGTACAGACCCTGAAACAAGAGATTTATAATCCTGATACGATCGGATCTCATGACCCGTACATAAACCAACTGCCTGTGTGAAGTTTAAAGCAGGCTCTTGAGAGCAAAGAGATTTTGAAGTGATCCGTACTGACTTCAGCCCAACACCCGCACTCTGGCTCACACCAGTAAACCACTCAGAGGAGACTGCAGCCACCAGCTACAGAGACCAGCACTCACTCTGTGTCATCTGTCTGTTTGTCCTCTGGGATTGGTAAATCATTTTCACCTGCCAGTTTGTGGGTTTCTCCTGTTTATTTAGCTTCTGCATCATATTCAAACTGTTGCTTCTCAATGAAATACTTCAAATCACTTCTGAGCTCAACACCCTCTTTGGGTACTCTGTGATTTGCGGAGCTAAATCCCACAAGTTCGGAGTGGGATCAGTCTTCGTTAAACATGAATGGGGAAGTTCCTAAGTGAAGCCAGGACTATACAATGGCACTGCCTCATTACAGGGAATGACTGATAGATAATCTGACAGAGAAAACAGGCAGGCCGGGGCTGAGAGATATCCTGGGGATTGGAGAAGGTGGTGATGGGGATTACGAGTAAATCCTATATAATAGGATTTCTAAACCAGTTCAGAAAGGAGAAATTAAGTTGAAGAGGGTCCAGTATCAGTTAGAAAATATCCACAAGGTGGATGCAGATGAACAGGGAGCTGGAGAATATTTAAAGTCCGTGCATGAAGTTTTGTTTGAACCAGATGTATTGACAACATGTCAATAATTTAAAGTTGTGTGAGATGACCTGCACGGTGGGGAGGATGAATCAAAGTTGATCGTTATCAAATTTACTGGAAAAGGTTTTATAGTTATTCTTAATGGCAGCTGAAGGGTTTGTGTTGCTGATTCTGATCATTCAAGGAGGTTTACGATGTTATCCATGGGATGTCATCAAAAAATGAGGAAAACAAGCTCATAGTTTAGAAATAGTGAGATTAGTGAGAAATTAGTGAGAATTCAGTAAGATATTCCTTTTCAAAAATAGAAAATGGGAAAATCTCAATAAGTCTGACAGCATCTGTGGAGCGAGGATATAGCTCCCACCTATTTTAGTATCATTTTGCTATGTTACACCCAGTCCCTGCTTGCAGATCATTTATATAGATTGTAAAGAGTTGAGGTCCGAGGACTGATCCCTGCAGCACCCCATTAGTTACATTTGCCAGCCATGTTTTGAGGCAGGGAGTCAGTCAGACTCGAAACATTGGCTCTATTCTCTCTCCACAGATGCTGTCAGAAGTGTTGGAATTTTCCAGCATTTTCTGTTTTTGTTTCAGATTCCAGCATCTGCAGTATTTTGCTTTTATTCCCTTCTCCAGGTGCGGAGATCTGGGTTGACAAACACAGGACAGTGTAGGCCTATTATATCTGCTAAGGGCAGATCATGCAGGGCAGCCACACCAAACAGTGCCAGTGAGTAGAAAAACGCCATCTGCACTGCCCCACCAAACATTCCCAGCCCATAATGAGCTGGGTTCCGGGGGGTTAGTTACCAGGCAATGAAATTGTCATAAAGCAACATCATTTAATCAAGCTCATCCTCTCTTTGACCTTTTAAAGATGGAGAACTGGGACATCCTGTCTCCAAACACATCCCACCCTGTTCACACCGGGAATCCCAGGGTGGAGATCTGAGACCAGACAGGATAGATGCAGGAAAGATGTTCCTAATGGTGGGGCTGCCCAGAACCAGGGGGTCACAGTCTGACGATGCAGGGTAGACTGTTTTGGGGAGATAAGCAGAAATGTCTTCACCCAGAGAGTGGTCAGCCTATGGAATTCACCACCATAGGGAATAGTCGAGGCCAAAACATTGTATGTTTTCAAGAAACAGTTCGATATAGCGCATGAGGTGAAGGGGATCAAAGGATATGGGGAGAAGGCGGGATCAGGCTATTGAACTGGATGATCAGCCATCATCAAATGAATGGTGGAGCATGTTCGATGGGCCGAATGGCCTCCTCCTGCTCCTATTTTCTATGTTTCAAACATATTCCTCCATGTTCACACTGAGACTCTCGGGGTGGGAAGTGTGATGTGTTTGGGACAAATTGCTATTTGTAAAGTGAAGGTAGATCAGCAGCAGGAGTTAGTGAAGAGGGTGATGATGATAACCAGGCAGACTGACTCACCAGGAAAGCTTCTCCAGAGGAGATTCCATGGGATTCACCCAAAACACAATTATTGCCACCCCGACGCAATGGAAATGTTCAAGATGTTCAAGGGGTTCAATAATCAACCAGAGATTTGATGAGAAACCTCTTTACCCAGTGAGTATTTGCCATGAATGGATTAAGGCAGTGGGCTGTCGAGTCTCTTTCACGGTGATGTTCGCAGTCGGGTGTCCCTGGAATGGAACACATGGTGTCCATCAGCATGACTAAGATCCTCCATGACCAGTGGGCAATGTGGGGGCTGGAGTGCTTCATTTCTCCCCAGAACCACATCCTGTTTTGAAATTTGTAATTTTCCTTTGGGGGTTTTGTTTTTGGTGTTCACAGGAATCTGTCTGAGGCTCTGACATCCAGGAAGCTCACCTATTTTGGACATGTGTTGTAAATAGGGAGGGATGGCACAGTGGTTAGCACTGCTGCCTCACAGCGCCAGGGATCTGGGTTCAATTCCGGCTTCGGGTCACTGTCTGTGTGGAGTTTGCACTTTCTCCCTGTGTCTGTATGAGTTTCCTCCGGGTGCTCCGGTTTCCTCCCACAGTCCAAAGATGTGTGGGTGAGGTTGATTGGCCATGCTAAATTGACCCGAGTGTCAGGGGAATTAGCAGGTAAGTATGTGGGGTTACGGCAATAGGACCTGGGTGGGATTGTGGTCGGTACAGACTCAATGGGCTGAATGGCCTCCTTCTGTACTGTAGGGATTCTATGATTCTCTATGAGTATTTGGAAAAAGAGGGACTGCAAGGCAAAACACCTGGAAAATGTGTGCAAGGAAGGCCCAAGATGGCACGGGTGGATAATATCAGAATGTGGACTGGTCTCTCGATGGGACAGGCAGTGAGAGCAGCTGAGAAATCAGTGGAGAAAAATTGTTCAGAGTGCGGCCAATCCTCAGAACGAGGACGGATGAACGACAAGACGCCTGTAGTGGGAGGAAAAAGACTATTTACTATCCAGGATAAAATTAATACACCACATCTGCTTCTGTGGATCATTTCAGTGGAAATGTGCTCCCAGGCTCAAAGAACATCATCAGCCCACTGGAAGACATGAGACTGGCCAGTCCTGCTGAGCAAAACCCTCCGACCCTCTCACTTCACCAACTGTCAGAATGAACATGGTTCAGTCCTGGATGTGATTAACAGCAGCAATAACAGCAGAATCCAACCCCTGTCATCACTTGTGAATCCGTTGGTGTCTCAGCAGGTGAGATGAATCACTGAATCCCTTCCCACACACGGAGCAGGTGAATGGTTTCTGCCCAGAGTGAACTCGCTGGTGTTTCAGCAGGTTCGAAGATTGAGTGAATCCCTTCCCACAGTCACGGCAGGTGAACGGCCTCTCCCCAGAGTGAACTCGCTGGTGTGTCAGCAGGGTGGATGAGTGAGTAAATCTCTTCTCACACTCTGAGCAGGTGAACGGCCTCTCTCCCGTGTGAACTCTCTGGTGTCTCAGTAGGTGAGATGAATCACGGAATCCCTTCCCGCACTCAAAGCAAGTGAACGGCTTCAGCCCAGAGTGAACCCGCTGGTGTTTCTGCAGATTTGAAGACTGAGCGAATCCCTTCCCACACTGGGAGCATCTGAATGGTCTCTCTCCGCTGTGAACTCGCTGGTGTGTCAGCAGGGTGGATAAATCACTGAATCCCTTCTCACACTCTGAGCAGGTGAACGGCCGCTCCCCAGTGTGAACTCGCCAGTGTGTCAGCAGGGTGGAGGAGTCTTTAAATCCCTTCCCACAGTCAGAGCAAATGAACGGCCTCTCCCCAGTGTGAACTCGCTGGTGCCTCAGCAGAAGGGATGGATTAGTGAATCCCTTCCCACATTGAGAGCAGGTGAATGGCCTCTCTCGACTGTGAACCTGTTGGTGTGTCAGCAGTGTGGACGACTGAGCAAATCCCTTCCCACACTTGGAGCAGATGAATGGTCTCTCCCCAGTGTGACTGCGTCGATGAGTTTCCAGCTCAGACGGGGACCTGAATCCCTTCTCACAGTCCCCACATTTCCACGGTTTCTCCATGGTGCGGGTGTCCTTGTGACTCTCCCGGTTAAACAATCAGTTAAATCTCACATGGAACACGGGTACAGTCTCTTCCCGTTGTGAATGGCGATGTTTTTTCAGGCTGTGTAACTGGTTAAAGCTCTTTCCACACTCAGTGCAGTGGAACACTCTCAATCAGGTGTGTGTGTGTGTCTCGGTGCTTTTCCAGTCACACTGATGTTAGAATGGCCGATGGTTTCACATCCCAGTGAATTGAGTGGCTCAGATCTTGACGTGATGTTTGTTTTGAGATTTCTGTCTCAAAATTCTCCCCTTCTAATATCCTGTAAAAGGAGTTCACAAAAGTCACCACTATTAGTGTCGGATAAAAATTCAGAACAGACAGTTTTAGTTTCTCTGGAACAATCTACCTCTCATTCCCCCAAAGCTGTAAATCTGTCTATTTTTCCTCCATTCTCAGTCTGCTGTCCCTCCGACATTCCTGAAGATGCTAATTCATGTTGATTGACAGATCAATACATAATGCTTCCTGTCCTCAACACAGAGACCATAACATCATGGAAAGTAGGAGGAATAGACCATTCGGCCCATTGAGCCTGCTGTTCCATTCAATAAGATGATGGTTGATCCGATTGTGCCCTTAACTCCACGTTCCCGCCTGTCGGCCATAACTCTTGTGGATAACAATCTGCCTAACTCAGCCTGATGCAGCCTCCACTGCTCCCTGGGGAAAATAATTCCAAAGACCCCCTGAGGGAAGAAATTTCTCCTCATCTCCATTCGAAATGAGAAACCCTTCATATTTGGCATTCTGCGCATGTGGGGAAATAACCTCTCTTCATCTGTCAAGCTACCTTGGGCAGCACGGTGGCACAGTGGTTAGCACTGCTGCCTCACAGCGCCAGGGACCCGGGTTCAATTCCCGGCTTGGGTCACTGTCTGTGCAGAGTCTGCACATTCTCCCCGTGTCTGTGTGAGTTTCTTCCAGATGCTCCGGTTTCCTCCCACAGTCCAAAAGACGTGCTGGTTAGGTGCACTGGCCAAACTAAATTCTCCCTCAGTGTACCCAAACAGGCACTGGAGTGTGGCGACTAGGGGATTTTCACAGTCACTTCTTTGCAGTGTTAACGTAAGCCTACTTGTGGCACTAATAAATAAAATTTAAACTTAAAAAGATTACCCCTCATTCTTCTAAACTCCAATGAGTACAGGCTCAACCGTTCCCAATAACACAACACCTTCCCAGGTATTAGACTGGTGATCCAGTATAACATGGGAAAATGTGAACTTGTCCACTCAGACAGAAAGAACAGAAAAAGCAGCAACTTATTTAAATGAATTGCAGAACAAAGAACAATACAGCACAGGAACAGGCCCTTCGGCCCTCCAAGCCTGCACCGATCATGTGTTCCTAACTAGACCATCCGTTTGTATCCCTCTATTCCCAGTCTGTTCATGTGGCTATCTAGATAAGTCTTAAATGATCCTAGCGTGTCTGCCTCAACCACCTTGCTTGGTAGTGCATTCCAGGCTCCCACCACCCTCTGTGTAAAAAACTTTCCCATACTTATCTGTATTGAACCTTGCCCCCCTTACCTTGAACTTGTGACCCCTTGTGTTTGTCATTTCTGACCTGGGAAAAAGCTTCCAACTGTTCACCCTATCTATGCCCTTCATAATTTTATAAACTTCTATTAGGCCGCCCCTCAACCTCCGTCTTTCCAGGGAGAACAACCCTAGTTTACTCAATCTCTCCTCATAGCTAATACCCTCCATACCAGGCAACATCCTGGTAAACCTTTTCTGCACTCTCTCCAAAGCCTCCACGTCCTTCTGGTAGTGTGGCGACCAGATCTGGACGCAGTATTCCAAATGTGGCCTAACCAACGTTCTATATAACTGCAACATCATATGCTAACTTTTATACTCTATGCCCTGTCCAATAAAGGCAAGCATGCCACATGCCTTCTTCACCACCTTTTCCACCTGTGCTGCCACCTCTAAGGATCTGTGGACTTGCACACCCAGATCCCTCTGTGTGTCTGTACTCCTGATGGTTCTACCATTTATTGTATAGCTCCCCCCTGCATTAGATCTACCAAAATGCATCACTTCACATTTATCTGGATTAAATTCCATCTGCCATTTCTCCGCCCAATTTTCCAGCCTATCTATATCCGGCTGTATTCTCTGACAATGTTCATCACTATCCGCAACTCCAGCAATCTTTGTGTCATCCGCAAACTTACTAATCAGACCAGCTACATCTTCTTCCAAATCATTTATATATATCACAAACAGAACTCTGAGGTACAGAGCAATCTGGGTGCCTTGGCAGGTGAATCACAAGTTGGTTTCCAGGTGCAGGGTTAATACTCAGGTCCATGAACTCCACCACCGTGCACCCCACAAACTTTGTCACCCTCATCAGCGATACTATCCTCCTCCCTGACCACAGTCTGAACCAGACCAATTGCAATCTTCCTTTCCTATTTGACCTTGAGCTGAGCTATTGGCGACATATCCTCACCGTCTCTAATATTACTGTTTCCACCTCTAAGACAATTAGATCCATCCTGCCTCAGTTCATTTGCTGCTGAACTTCTCATCTTGCCTTTGTTACTTTCAGATTTGACTTTTCCAACGCTCTTCTGACTGATCCCCATCTTCCATTCTCCATAAACTTACCCTCCTCCAGAACTCTCTGGATGGTTGGCAGTTTAGTGGGAAAGAGTGAATAGAACGGAAGGTGGGTTTCATGGACAAGATTAGCTCTTGAAGGGACAAGGGGAGATGGAGAGAAACTAAAGAAAGAAGTCAGTTTAAGGCCTGGGCTGGGCAGATCTTCAGAACAATTTTGAACTTCCGGGGTAGTGGAAGGGAGGAAAGCAGCAGAGGCAGCTGATCAGATTGTTAGTGACAATGGGGCAGCACAGAGGCAGAGTGGTAGCATTGCTGCCTCACAGCGCCAGAGACCCAGTTTCACTTCCAGACCAGGTGGGCAGTTTGCACGTTCTCCTTAAGTCTGTGTGGGTTTCCTCCGGGTGCTCTGCTTTCCTCCCACAGTCCAAAGATGTGCAGGTTAGGTGGCTTG
The DNA here is from genome assembly GCF_964213995.1 of Mustelus asterias. Lineage (NCBI taxonomy): Eukaryota > Metazoa > Chordata > Chondrichthyes > Carcharhiniformes > Triakidae > Mustelus > Mustelus asterias. The sequence goes on from NW_027590163.1 coordinate 1,020,224, forward strand.
GCCACGCTAAATTGCCCCTTAGTGTCTAAAGATATGTGGGTTGGGTGTATTGGCCATGATGGATGCATGGGGATAGGGCCGAGGTAATATGCTCTGTTGGAGAGTTGGTGCAGACTCAATGGGCCGAATGGCCTCCTTCCACATTGCAGGGATTCTATGATTCCATGAGCTCCTCACACTCGTTGCTTTGGCAAGAATGGAGGAGACTGGGGATACCGAGGATGTTTTAAAAAGAGCTAACTTTTAAAATTTTAAAATTATTAACCACACTGGCTGTTCCAACACAAAGCTGATTTATTTGACTTTTATCCAGAATATTAACACATATGATAGGGATTGAGTTTATCAACATCAGCAGAAACAGAGAACAAAGGTATTTTTTAAGACAAATGATAGAAAAATATCAGGAAGGTCAATGCATTAAGAAGATTGGATTAAGTAAAAGCAAATTACTGTGGATGCTTGAAATCTGAAATAAAACAGAAAATTTGGGAAAAACTCAGCAGGTTTGGCAGCATCTGTGGAAAGAGAAACAGAGTTAACATTTCAAGTCTGTACAGATCAGGTAAGAATGGCAGATTTCCCTCCCTCAAGGACACTAATGAACCAAAGATCCAATTTCTGGACTGTCCAGTTGAGATTAGGGAAGGGGATCAGAGTGAAGGTGTAAAGATTATGGGTGAAGACTTGAAGAATATGAGTAGCTTCAAGTTCCTGGGGTCAGTGATGGGAGGAGATGGAAATTTGGAAATGAAGAAACAGATTAGCTCTGGCTGGAGTGATTGGAAGATGTGCAGTGGAATATTCTGTGATAGAAAATGATCACTGAACTTGAAAAGAAAGAATCTACAATCACAGAAAGTAGTTGAGGCCAAAACATTGTGTGATTTCAAGAAGAAATGAGATATAGCTCTTGGGACTAAAGGGATCAGGATATTGAATTCGATGATCAGCCATGATCATAATGAATGGCGCAGCAGGATCAAAGGGCCGAATAGCCTACTCCTGCTTCTAGTTTTTATCTTTCTATGTGGTGGAGAAGAGATTGAAATGGTCTGGACACCTGTTATGGAGAGTGAGGGAGGAAATGTGGTGAGGGGAGTGATGGACATGGGACTGTCAGGAAGAAGGAGAGGAGGAATGTCTAAGACCAGATGGAAAGATGTGGTGGACAGAGACAGAAATACGATGGGATTGGGAGAGGAATGGTGACTGACAGGAGGAGATGGTGAAGCAGCTTTGTGGTGATTCCAAGTACAATGGGAAGAGGAGGAAGAAAAACACCCAGATCCCAGTGAACATGGATGTGGTTAACAGCAAAACCAAACCGTGGTAGTTACTCGTGAACTGGCTGGTGTCTCAGCAGATTGGATAACTCAATGAATCCTTTCCCCACACTAGGAACAGGTGAATGGCCTCTCCCCAGTGTGAATTCGCTGGTGCCTCTGCAGGTTGGCTGACTGAGTGAATCCCTTCCCACATTTAGGGCAGGTGAATGGCCTTTCTCCAGTGTGTGCGCGCTGGTGTTTCAGCAGGGTGGATAAATCAGTGAATTCCTTCCCGCACTCGGAGCAGGTGAACGGTCTCTCCCCGGTGTGAACTCGCTGGTGAACAGTCAGGTTTGTTGATCTCCTGAACCCAGTCCCGCAGTCAGTGCACTTGAACGGTCTCTCGTCCGTGTGAACGCGTTGTTGGGACATCAGTTGGCTGGAACTTTTATAGCACTTCCCACAGTCTGGACATTTAAAAAGGTCTCTCGTCAGTGTGAACACGCTGGTGTATCAGCAATCCCTTCCCACACTCGGAGCAGGTGAATGGCTTCTCCCCAGTGTGAGTCAGTTTGTGTAAATGCAGGCTGCCGGACTGAGTGAATCCCTTCCCACACTCGGAGCAGTTGAACGGTCTCTCCCCAGTGTGAACCTGCCGGTGAACCAAGGGGTTGGATAATTGAATGAATCCCTTCCCACACTCAGAGCACACAAATGGTCTCTCTCCAGAGTGAACTCACTGGTGCGTCTGTAGGTGGGATGACCGAGTGAAACCCTTCCCACACATGGAACAGGGGAATGGCTTCTCCCCAGTGTGAGTCAGTTTGTGTAAATGCAGGCTGCCGGACTGAGTGAATCCCTTCCCACACTCGGAGCAGTTGAACGGTCTCTCCCCAGTGTGAACCTGCCGGTGAACCAAGGGGTTGGATAATTGAATGAATCCCTTCCCACACTCAGAGCACACAAATGGTCTCTCTCCAGAGTGAACTCACTGGTGCGTCTGTAGGTGGGATGACCGAGTGAAACCCTTCCCACACATGGAACAGGTGAATGGCTTTTCCCCAGTGTGATCACGTTGGTGTGTCAGCAGGTGGGATGACTGAGTGAATCTCTTCCCACACTGAGAGCAGGGGAATGGCCTCTCCCCAGTGTGAACACGCCGGTGATTCAGCAAGGTTGCCGACCGAGTGAATCCCTTCCCACACTCGGGGCAGGTGAACGGTCTCTCCCCACTATGAAGTCGCTGGTGATTCTGCAGGGCAGATGAATGAGTGAATTCCTTCCCACAGTCCCCACATTTCCACACCTTCTCCCTGTTGTGACTGCGCTTGTGTCTCGACAGGCCAGCTGACTGGCTGAAGCCTCGCCCACACACAGAACACACGGACAGTTTCTCTCCACTGTCAACGGTGCTTTTTCCTTCCATGTTCAAAATCCGATGAAATTCAGGTTATGATAAATTAGGTGATCCCGTCAGATTTTGATGTGATGTTTGATTTCAGTTTCCTGACTGCAAATCCTCCCCTTCTAAAGCCCTGTGACATTGATTTAAAACAGAAAAAAGGACGTGAGAGAGAACCCACAAAAACACAAAGGCAGATTGTGAAATTGAGCTGAATGAATCTGGTAATTTGTGGGGCCGGCACTGGGAAAAAGTGGCCATGAAAACTGCTGGATTGTCACAAAAATCAGACAGGTTCAATAATATCCTTCAGGGAAGGGAACCTGCCGCCTGTTCTGTGCCTTCACAAGACTCTGGACACAATGGGTGAAGAGAGATAGAGAGTGATATATATACACATAATATATACATACACACGAGAGAGATTGCCCCAATACAAACTTCACTCCCTAACCGCACTATCGTTCCCCCAGCAACTATCTGAAGTGAAATTAATTTCACAACATCACTGCCATCCTTTACCCAAAACTGAGCTTCCGACCCTGTACCTCTAGACTTAACCACCCCATCTCTGAAATCTCCTCCATCACACAACCCCGTGAGATATCTGTACTGATCTAATTGTGGCACCATGAGTGTTCCATATTTCAATCACACCAACACTGTGAAAAAGTGTGTGTAACTGGAAAACACAGATCAACATCCACAACCAACACCCGCCCCGATACAAGTTATTCTTAATTGGTCAATCGCTGCTTCAAGGCTCGGTTCTGGGACAAACGCCTGCAACAAAATAATAGCAAAATACTGTGGTTGCTAAAAATCTGAAATAAAAAGAGCAAATACTGAAAATACTTAACTTGTTAGCTAGTAACTGTGGCAAGAGAACAGAGTTAAAATATCTGAGTGTGCAGAATCAATATGGATATACAATCAGGATCAAGCGTAGGCCATTCAGCCCCTCAAGCCTGCTCCACCATTTAATAAGATCATGGCTAATCTGATAGTAACTTCAAATCTTAAATTCCAGGGAATTATGGTGCAGATTTGATGTTTAATATCAGCCAATGAGCAAAAGAGAAATGATCTCTAGTGCAGGAAAAAGAATTCCTGACCATTGGAAGATAAAGATGGTAACAGAAGCACATAGCTGAGGGATGGGAAAAGGTGAAAGCTTCATTTAGACACAGTTGCAAGAAAATAACAGTAAAATACCAAACACGGTTAAAATAAATCTACTACTAGAAAAATAGAGAGTTAAACAATGACAGAGGTAATCAGAGAGGGCAGAGGTGAAACAGAGCAATGGATGGATATGGATTCAGATCCAAAGGAAAGGAGTCAGACCAGCCTGAGAGGTAGAACAGAGCACAAATAACAGAGCATAGCACTAAAAGCACTGGATTGTAGATGAATGCTCAATAATACTCACTTCTGGAACTATTTGAAAACCTCCTGCTGCAGCTGGAAAGATATCAGAAGCATTGGAATCAGAGAAATCACAGACTTCAAATCTTCCAACTCCCTGTAAAAGGAGATTACAAGAGTCATGTGTCAACTGTGGTTAGAAAATAAGAGATAAACATTTTTCTTGGTTTGCGATTGCTCCCCTTTTAACCCCCTGTAAAAGGGTGCAGGATTATGTAAAATGGGATATGCTTACATTGGAAGTAATTCAGACAAGGTTCACTGAGCTGATTCCAGGCACAAAGTGTTTTTTTTAAATGAGGAAACATTGGGTAGGGTGTATATATACTCATTAGATTTTAGATAAATGTTGTAACTGAAGCATATAAGATTCTGTGGGTGCTTGACAGGATAAGCGCTGAAAGGATGTTTCCCCTCAGAGGGAAATGTGGAACTGCAGAGACAGTTTAAAAGGAAGGGTTGAAGACAGAGATGAGGAGAAATCGATTCGCTCAGAGGTCCAGTAGCCTGTGCAATTCTCTCCTTCAGTGAGCAATGGAAGCTGGCTCATTGGGTATATGATGTGGAGATGCCAGCGTTGGACTGGGGTAAACACAGTAAGAAGTTTAACAACACCAGGTTAAAGTCCAACAGGTTTATTTGGTAGCAACGTTGTCTACCTGATACGCTGCAAGAAAGGATGTCCCGAGGCATGGTACATTGGGGAAACTATGCAGACGCTGCGACAACGGATGAATGAACACCGCTCGACAATCACCAGGCAAGACTGTTCTCTTCCTGTTGGGGAGCACTTCAGCGGTCACGGGCATTCGGCCTCTGATATTCGGGTAAGCGTTCTCCAAGGCGGCCTTCGCGACACACGACAGCGCAGAGTCGCTGAGCAGAAACTGATAGCCAAGTTCCGCACACACAAGGACGGCCTCAACCGGGATATTGGGTTTATGTCACACTATTTGTAACTCCCACAGTTGCGTGGACCTGCAGAGTTTCACTGGCTGTCTTGTCTGGAGACAATACACATCTTTTTAGCCTGTCTTGATGCTCTCTCCACTCCCATTGTTTTGTTTCTTAAAGACTGGATTAGTTGTAAGTATTCGCATTCCAACCATTATTCATGTAAATTGAGTCTGTGTCTTTATAAGTTCTGTTTGTGAACAGAATTCCCACTCACCTGAAGAAGGGGCTCAGAGCCTCGAAAGCTTGTGTGGCTTTTGCTACCAAATAAACCTGTTGGACTTTAACCTGGTGTTGTTAAACTTCTTACTGTCATTGGGTAGACACAGTAAGCGTTTTAACAACACCAGGTTACGCTGTGTTTACCCCAGTATGCACCATTTTTACCGACAAGGGAGTGGTGGGTTGGGGAGGTTGGGGCTGGAGGAACATTGAGTGAAGGCAATGATCAGATGAAGCACTGAATGGCAGAGCAGCCTCGATGGGTGGAATGGCCTGACACATGCGCACTGATTCACATTCCCACCTACAGAATGGCGGCAGTCGGCCCAGGCCCAACACTACCAGCTGCGGCTCCATTTGGTACAAAGGGGGGGACCGGGATGTTCTTTCCCGGGATTTGAACAACATGTTTCCGAAGCCTCTCCAACCACCACATTCACCGCGCGCCGCTCTCCACCTCCTATTGACCCGGGATCCGTCTGTCGCCATTACCCGCACTGCGCATGCCCGAGACTTTGCCCCTCATTCACTCTGATTGGTTGGAGGACCAGCCGCTCCCGCACGGTCCCCCAGCCCCGCCCCTCATTCACTCTGATTGGTTGGAGGACCAGCCGGTCCCGCTCGGTCCTCCAGCCCCGCCCCTCATTCAGTCTGATTGGTTGGAGGACCCGCCGCTCCCGCTCGGTCCTCCAGGTCCGCCCCTCATTCACTCTGATTGGTCCGGAGCTGCCTTCAATCTGTTCCCGGGCCCAGCGAGCTGGAGCATGCGCAGTGTCGATTCTGGATGGGGTCAGTTTGGTTGGAAACTGGCAACGGGTCAGATTCAGAAACGAGGTGAGCGGAATACACTGGAGCCGGCGGGTAGTGTGGGAGGCTAAATAAATAGAAGGTGTAGGCCCAGAACCGCCAACGAAAATCCATCGGCCTTCCATTTGCCACACGGGAGCCGTCGTTTTTTTTGTTCCGCTGTTGAAGGCTCGGGTTAGCGCCGCCATCTTTATAGGGGGCAACATTCTGCAATGCGCATGCGCCATCTTGTTCATGGGCCATGTACTGCAGTGCGCAGGCGCGGCCATTGTGGCTGACCTCTGGGGAGGATTCATAGAATCATAGAAACCCTACAGTACAGAAAGAGGCCATTCGGCCCATCGAGTCTGCACCAACCACAATCCCACCCAGGCCCCACCCCCATATCCCTACATATTTTACCCGCTAATCCCTTTAATCTACGCATCCCAGGACACTAAGGGGCAATTTTTTTTTTTTAGCATGGCCAATCAACCTAACCCGCACATCTTTGGACTGTGGGAGGAAACCGGAGCACCTGGAGGAAACCCACGCAGACACGAGGAGAATGTACAAACTCTACACAGACAGTGACCCGAGCCGGGAATCGAACCCAGGTCCCTGGAGCTGTGAAGCAGCAGTGCTAACCACTGTGCTACCGTGCCGCCCTCTGACCTGCTCTTGTCGTAAGAAGTCTCACAACACCAGGTTAAAGTCCAACAGGTTTATTTGGTAGCAAAAGCCACTCGCTTTCGGAGCTCTGCTCCTTCATCAGGTGAGTGCGAGTTCTGTTCACAAACTTTCGGAGTGATGAAAGCTCGTGATTCCAAATAAACCTGTTGGACTTTAACCTGATCTCTATTTGTGTGAGGTGTGACTGAACTAGTGCAGAGGTTTTGCCCTGATTCCCATTAACCTCAATTTAGATAGGATTCCTCGTGTTGACCTCTTTTATCCATGTTTAGATCAAGGCTGTAGTGAGTTTAGGAGCTGAGTGGCTCTGGTGGAACCCAAACTGAGCTTCAGGGAGCAAATTATTATTTTGTAAGTACCATTTGATTGCACTGTCTAGAATCCTTTCCATCACTTTGCTGATGATCAAAATCCTGTAACTCTCTTCCTAACAGCACTGTGTTGCTGCACCACATGGACTGCAGCAGTTCAAGAAGGCAGCTCACCACTCCTTTCTTGAGGGCAATTAGCAATAAATGTCGGCTTAATCAGCAACGCCCAGATCCCACAGAGGAACTTTTAAAAATTAGGAAAGGTAAAACAATGTTATGGTTTTGTGAGGGGAATTGAATACATAACAAAAAGAACTGATGTGGCTGCACTTGGCCAGGCTGGATTTGTCCTGCTTTCTGTGGACGGCCCAAACCTGGGCAATTTTTGACATTATTAGGTAGGTGTCAATACTCCAACAGCACATTAGGAAGTGAAACCTTGTCCATTTTGGAGTTGTCTGACATCACTCTGGGTCTTTGGATTACTCGTCCAGTGACAATATCACAATGCCACCATCTCCCCATAAGGTTATTGGTCTCTATGGGGAGGTAACAATAGAGATATCTCCAGTGTTGTTTTATAGTACACATTAGATATAATAATCATGTTTCAGTTATAGAATATATTTATTATTTCCATTCTTGTAATCTAGTACTGTAACTATGTTACATATTTCCAGTCTGTGACAGCACAGATCAGAAGGAATCTGGTTTAAAATTTGAGTCTCTGTCAACTCTCTGCATTCCAATCCACTCAGTCCCATTCCGTCCTCTTTATCCCCTTACTGTGCATGTCATTTTCCTTCGAGTGTCCACCCGATATCGTTTTGAAACTTTGTCTTCTCTTTAACCATCCTCCGAGACATTCCAGATTTTGACCACTCGCTGTCAAGATAAAATTCTTCCTCCCATTCCCCCTTCCCACCTCTCTCTAATTAAGAAATGCAGTATTTATACCACATGTTTTTAGTCCAGTTATATGACCACAGAAACTAGAAATGTCTGTGCTGAATGTTAATCCTGTACTGACAGAGACAACCTTTGTAAATTCCTTTTACAGAATATCAGAAGGTGAGGATTTGCAGACAGAATTCTCAAACCAAATGTCAGGTGAAGAATGGCCAGAATTGCTCGATCGTCAGGACCTGAATATCATTGGCCTTTGAATCGAGAAGGAGAATGTTTCTCTGTTCTGTCTGCTACAGAAAATTTTAAATGTCAGTGTGACTTGAAAAGCACGAAACACACATGCAAATGAGAGCGTTCCAGTGCACTGACTGAGGAAAGAGCTTTGACCAGTTAGATAATCTAAAGAAACATTACAGGAGAGAAAGACCATATCTGTGCTGAAGGTGTGGACACCTCAGCTGATCAACAAACCTGGAGGAACACAAGGACGCCTGCACCATGGAGAAACCGTGGAAATGCGGGGACTGTGGGAAAGGATTCAGATCCCCATCCGAGCGGAAATTCATCGACGCAGTCACACTGGGGAGAGACCGTTCACCTGCTCCAAGTGTGGGAAGGGATTCACTAATTCATCTGATCTGCACACACACCAGCGAGTTCACACAGGAGAGAGGCCCTTCACCTGCACTGTGTGTGGGAAAGGATTCTCTCGCTCCTCCAACCTGTTAGAACACCAGAAAATTCACACTGGAAACAAGCCATTCACCTGTTCTGTTTGTGGAAAGGGATTCTCGTGGTCCTCCCACCTCCTGGTACACCAGCGAGTTCACACTGGGGAGAGGCCGTTCACCTGCTCTGTGTGTGGAAAGGGGTTCACTCGGTTATCCCACCTGCGTACACACCAGCGAATCCACACTGGGGAGAGGCCGTTCCCCTGCTCTGAATGTGGGAGGGGACTCACTCGGTTATCCATCCTGAAGACACATCAGCGAGTTCACAAGTGATTGCAGGGGGTGGGTTGTGCTGTTATTGCTGCTGTTAATCACAGTAAGAAGTCTCACAACACCAGGTTAAAGTTTGGACTTTAACCTGGTGTTGTGAGACTTCTCACTGTGCTTACCCCAGTCCAATGCCGGCATCTCCACATCATGTTAATCATAACCAGGACTGAACCATGTTCATTCTGACAGTTGGTGAAATGGGAGGGTTGGAGGGTTTCTTTCTGCTGGAGCCTCCCAACCTTCCTAAAGAGCAGTAACCTGAGCTGGGCTCAGTGTTCTGTTGTGGCCTCACCAGAGCTTTAGAAACTATCAGAATAACCTCCCTGCTTTTGTTACAATTCCTCAATTTCTGAAGCCCAAGATCCCAGATTTTCCAAACAGGAACATCAAACAGTTTTGCCAGAAAATAAAATGCATTTTAACAACATTCTTGAAATGGCAGAAGAAGATTTTGACCAGTGAAGGAACGAGTTGTTGACACAAACAGAAGCCATTTTGACCTTGCTCTCTCCAAAAGAGAATCCAGAATGTTTGAGTCTGGGAAATGAAATTAAAAATGAAGCTGCAGCTATAACTGAGCCAGAAGAAGACATTTCAATGTGGAATTGACTGGAATATTCTCTCTGGATTTAAACAATGGAGAAACTGCAAACGTGAAAGAAAATAAAGTTCAAAATGTGAACTCTGTACAGACTGTTTTCAAAATAGAACTTGAAAATTCACAAATGAACAGCAATGAAGACTCTCCTTTTGCAGGAGGAACTTTGGACTATAATTATTGTAAGAAGAAAAGTTTCAGAAAAGACTGCAAGCAGTAATTTCCATCTTCAGTGGGCTGAATTCCTGGACATGGAACCCAGCAGTGTGCTGTTACCAAGCTGGACTTGTGAATGTGAAGTGGACAGTGTGCTGAGTATAAAGAAACTCTTGGGGTGAGGTAAAAAAATGGAACTAGATTTATATCATAAATCTTTATCGACTGTACTATTCAATTTGTAGTGTTGTCTTTTTAAATTTTATTTAAACATACAGTAAAGTTTGTTTTTGTTTAACAATGTGGAATCTTGTGATGTAATTCTTTCAGTTAATCACTGGGTGTTCGAATTTCTCTGCAAACGTTAACAGTCCTGACCGGGATCGCAAAAATTCACACAGTGTTTCAAAACAAATCAAAGAAAAAGATGTTTATTCTCCTTCAGTACAAACGTTACACATGAAGAAACCCTCTTCTGGTATCTCCAATAATTTGTTGCTTCGAGCAATTCTTTTCATGGAACAATCAGATAATTGATGACTGAAAATGGAACTAATTGTATCCCTTTAAAGCAGGAGGGCGATCGCCCGGCACAGAGGGGAATTAGGGATTTCTCCCATAGACCAATTGACAGGGATTCTACCCTCCAACCACCTGAAGTGAATTCTTTACATGAATCATCCGTGCCAGTGCAGTTATCAACTTGCAGTTTGGCTGATCAGAAAATGCTTTGTTGCTGATTTTCCTTGTGTTAGGAAGTGACAGTGCCAAGGCCAGATCTTGTTTCCTCCTTGATCGGGATGTAACCCGTGTCCACGTCGCCACTTCATTCTTCCACTGGTTGTATGGTTCAGACTCCGAGAGCATCAGCAGGTAATCAGACCCTGACAATTCCCACTGCCTTTCAGTCATTTCTCACAAAAGCTGCTGGGATTGGAAGCTTCTGTCTGAAATATACTTTCTTTTAGTTTCCAACCTTCACCATTAGACAAGCATTTTCTGTTACCATGTTATAATCCTGACAGCCTTGGGGTGGAGTCAATCTTTATTTGGTCTAGATTTGTTCACAGAATCAAACATTACAAGTTCAACTCTGACTCCAAGCTATATTAGTGAGTCCCACTTTTTACCTGCTCATTATAACTATCTAATCAGTGCCCTCCATCTGAATAAACTTAACCTCTATTGATATAATTAACAGCCACAGTCAGAGCATCCAAAAGGTCACTAATCGGTGTGCCTGCCATGGTGCCTCAGCAGCTTGGGTGAACGAGCGAATCCTTTCCCACACACTGAGCAGGTGAATGGTCTCAGTTTGGAAACGAAGGGAAAATAAAATTTCAGGCAGAAGCTTCCAATCTGGTAGGTTTTATGAGAAATCGCTGAAAGTGAGTGGGAATTATCAGGGTCTCTCCCCAGTGTGAATTCCCTGATGTTTCAGTCGGTCAGATGATGTTCTAAACCTCTTTGCACAGTGAGAGTGCCTGAACGGGGTCTCCTCAGTGTGAATGCGCTGGTCGACCCTCAGGTAGGCTAAGGTTTTAAAGCAGCTCCCACAGTCAGAGCATTGAACAGGTTTCTTATTGGGGGAGGAGCCTCAGTATTCCAACAGACTGGATGATTGACTGAGTCACTTCCCACACACACATCAGATGAATGGCCTTTCCCCAGTGTGTAATCGTTTGGGTCTCAGCAGACTCGATAATTGAGTGAATCCCTTCCCACACTCGGAGCAGATGAATGGCCTCGGCCCAGTATGAATGCGTTGGTTTGTCAGTGGGAGGGATGAGTGAGTGAATCCCTTCCCACGCTCTGAGCAGGGGAACAGTCCCTCACCCGTGTGAAATCGCTGGTGGTTCTGCAGTGTAGATGACTGAGTGAATCCATTTCCACACACACAACAGGTGAATGGTCTCTCCCCATTGTGAACCCGCTGGTGTGTCAGCAGGGCAGACGAATCGCTGAATTTCTTCCCACACTCAGAGCAGGTGAATGGCCTCTCCCTGATGTGAAGTCGCTGGTGATTTCTCAGGGTGGATGAATCACGAAATCCCCTTCCAAACTCAGAGCAGGTGAACGGTGTCTCCACAGTGAGGCTGCATCGAAGGGTTTCCAGCTTCTAGGGACAATTGAATCCCTTCCCACAGTCCCTACATTTCCATGGTCTGAGTGTCTTTGTACACCTCCAGGTTCAGATGAAGGTTTGACCCCACAGTTAACACATACATGGTCTCTCTCCTCACTGTGAATCCTTCAATCTTTTCCAGGCTGCGTAACTGGTTAAAGCTCTTTCCACAGTCAGTTCACTGGAATACTCTCACTCGAGTGTATGTGTCTCAGTGATTTTCCAGTCACACTGATGTTTAAACAGTTTGAAGGGACAGACAAACATTTTCCATTCTAGTTTCAAATGCCGATGGTATTCAGATCCTGAATAATTGGGTGACTGTCAGATCCTAACGTCATATTTGTTGAGATTTGTGATTGTAAATTCTCCCCTTCTAATAGCCTGTGAAAGAAATTCACAAAAATCATTGCTGCCAGTCCAGGATAAAAACTCAGAACAGACAATTCTAGTTTCCGTGGAACATTCTTTCCTCTCATTCTTGAAAATTTGTAAATCTCCATCCCAAACACTCTCCCTCCATTCTCACTTTGCTGGACCTGAAATAGACATTGTCCTGAGGGTGCTGATTCATCCTAATCGACAGATCCGTGCTGACTGTTTCATGTACAGGACACATATTCCTGAAATCTTCACACAGGCTTGTGTCTAAGCAGATAAAAAAATTGCATATTTAGTGGACTAAAAATGTATGCAATATTCAGCACTCTATTACATGATTAGAGATACAGATGGGTGCGGAAGAACTTGACTTGGGGAGCAACCAATCATGTTCTGGAACTCACTGACGATGAGAGTGGTGGAAGTGGAGACGACCAGTGATTTCAAAATAAAATTGGTCGGGCACTTGAAGGAATGAAACGGACGGGGGAACCGGGATATCGAGGGAAAATGGCACTGAGTGGATTCCCCGACAGAGACTTGGCCGGGACTCAAGCTGCTGAATTGATTTATCTTGTGCTCTGCTGACTCTTTGACTGGAAAATATACAGTGTAGTTACAATACTATTCTGGAATTAAACAAAATCAACTGTAATACAAATCCATAAATAACATACCTAATATGCACCATATAGTAAGAAGTCTCACAACACCAGGTTAAAGTCCAACAGGTTTATTAGGAATCACAAGCTTTCACAGCGCTGCCCCTTCATCAGGTGAGAAGGAGCAGCGCGCTGAAAGCTCATGATTCCAAATAAACCTGTTGGATTTTAACCAGGTGTTGTGAGACTTCTTACTGTGCCCACCCCAGTCCAACACCGGCATCTCCACATCTTATGCACCATATAACAACACCAGACATATCAATGTTGTTATATGGTGCATAAGATGTGGAGATGCCGGTGTTGGACTGGGGTGGGCACACAGGAGATGATTGTGGGCACACAGGAATCCTGAGAGACAGGATTTATGATCATCTAGAGAAGTTTAGTATGATCAAAAGTAGTCAGCACGGCTTTGTCAGGGGCAGGTCGTGCCTTACGAGCCTGGTTGAGTTCTTTGAAAATGTGACCAAGCACATTGACGAAGGAAGAGCGGTGGATGTGGTCTATATGGACTTCAGCAAAGCGTTCGATAAGGTCCCCCATGCAAGACTTCTTGAGAAAGTGAGAGGGCATGGGATCCAAGGGGCTGTTGCCTTGTGGATCCAGAACTGGCTTGCCTGCAGAAGGCAGAGAGTGGCTGTGGAGGGGTCTTTCTCTGCATGGAGGTCAGTGACCAGTGGAGTGCCCCAGGGATCTGTTCTGGGACCCTTGCTGTTTGTCATTTTCATAAATGACCTGGATGAGGAAGTGGAGGGATGGGTTGGTAAGTTTGCTGACGACACCAAGGTAGGTGGTGTTGTGGATAGTTTGGAGGGATGTCAGAAGTTGCAGCGAGACATAGATAGAATGCAAGACTGGGCGGAGAAGTGGCAGATGGACTTCAACCCGGATAAGTGTGTAGTGATCCATTTTGGCAGATCCAATGGGATGGAGCAGCAGTATAAAATGAAGGGTACCATTCTTAGCAGTGTAGAGGATCAGAAGGACCTTGGGGTCCGGGTCCATAGGACTCTTAAATCGGCCTCGCAGGTGGAGGATGCGGTCAAGAAGGCGTATGGCGTACTAGCCTTCATTAATCGAGGGATTGAGTTTAGGAGTCGGGAGATAATGCTGCAGCTTTATAGGACCCTGGTTAGACCCCACTTGGAGTACTGCGCGCAGTTCTGGTCACCTCATTACAGGAAAGATGTTGAAGCCATTGAAAGGGTGCAGAGGAGATTTACAAGGATGTTGCCTGGATTGGGGGGCATGCCTTATGAGGATAGGTTGAGGGAGCTTGGTCTCTTCTCCCTGGAGAGACGAAGGATGAGAGGTGACCTGATAGAGGTTTACAAGATGTTGAGGGGTCTGGATAGGGTGGACTCTCAGAGGCTATTTCCAAGGGCTGAAATGGTTGCTACGAGAGGACACAGGTTTAAGGTGCTGGGGGGTAGGTACAGGGGGGATGTCAGGGGTAAGTTTTTCACTCAGAGGGTGGTGGGTGAGTGGAATCGGCTGACGTCGGTGGTGGTGGAGGCAAACTCGTTGGGGTCTTTTAAGAGACTTCTGGATGAGTACATGGGATTTAATGGGATTGAGGGCTATAGATAGGCCTAGAGGTGGGGATGTGATCGGCGCAACTTGTGGGCCGAAGGGCCTGTTTGTGCTGTGGCTTTCTATGTTCTATGTTCTATGTTCTATGTTACGATCCTCATGGTCACCTTATAATAAACACATTCCCACAAATCCCAATAGAATAAACTGAAAGACAATGTTTCATTTTAAAAATTAATCTAAAATTAACATCACTGAATCATGCATTAAGAAACAGTATTTGAATAGACAAGATAAATTACACTTTAAAAAGCTCAGACAATAAAAACAGGTTCCACAAAATCACATTTTCCCCCTCAGTATATTTAGCTCTAATTCCAGTTCCAGAGAATTTCTCTGTCTCTGTATTTCCCAGGGGGAGAAAGAAAGTGTTTTCCTCACAGATGTTGCCCAGAGGAAGAGGTTTGAGTCTGTGGTGAAGTTTGAGTCTGTGTGTGAAGTTTGAGTCTGTGGTGAAGTTTGAGTCTGTGTGTGAAGTTTGAGTCTGTGTGTGAAGTTTGAGTCTGTGTGTGAAGTTTGAGTCTGTGTGTGAAGTTTGAGTCTGTGTGTGAAGTTTGAGTCTGTGTGTGAAGTTTGAGTCTGTGTGTGAAGTTTGAGTCTGTGTGTGAAGTTTGAGTCTGTGGTGAAGTTTGAGTCTGTGTGTGAAGTTTGAGTCTGTGTGTGAAGTTTGAGTCTGTGGTGAAGTTTGAGTCTGTGTGTGAAGTTTGAGTCTATGTGTGAAGTTTGAGTCTGTGGTGAAGTTTGAGTCTGTGTGTGAAGTTTGAGTCTGTGGTGAAGCTACAAACAGAAGCTGTTCTGTTTCAAACCAAACTGCGGGACTTGGAAGAATTTGATGGGAAGAGATTTTGCAAAGTCCCCTCCCCCACTCCCTCAGCTGGCAGCCCAGCACGCAGGCGCAGAGAGCGCTGCTGAACCGAGCTGTCCGGAGCAGGCGCAGAGAGCGCTGCTGCGCCGACCTGTCCGGAGCAGGCGCAGAGAGCGCTGCTGGGCCGAGCTGTCCGGAGCAGGCGCAGAGAGCGCTGCTGAGACCAGCTGTCCGGAGCAGGCGCAGTGCGGCTGCCGCCAGCGGTCGTTCTCGATCTCTTTTTGGAGCAGCAGCCGCAGAGAGAGAGGGGGGAGGGGGAGATCACCGAGCGGCTTCTCGCTCTGGCCGGAGCCGCCAGCCGGTTGCCTGGAAACCGTGGCTGGAGGAGATGCAGGGGGAGGGGGAACAATGGGCGGGGGCGGGGCTCCCGGGTCCGCGAGCCGGGCCTGCGCCATGGAACCCCGACGCGGCCCTGCGGAGCCGAGTAATTCCTATTGGCTGATTCAGGCAGCGCTTTATTGTGACGTCTCAATGCGGAAGTTGGCCACTGAGCTTCAGATTAAAGCTTCCACTTGGATTTGAAAAGACTTCGGCCATCAGTGAGTGGAAAAGCAGCAACACACTGCCACACCCCAGTGAGTGTGTTCCAGTGCACTGACTAAAGAGCTTTAACCAGTTACACAGCCTGAATAAATATCACACCATTCACAGCGGGGAGAGACTGTACCCGTGTTCTGTGTGTGGATAAGGCTTCAACTGATTGGTCACCCAAGGGAGAGGCAAGGACACCTGCACCATGGAGAAACCATGGAAATGTGCGGACTGTGGGAAGGGATACAGAGCCCCCTCTCTGCTGGATGCTCATCGGCGTAGCCACACTGGGGAGAGGCCATTCATCTGCTCTCAGTGTGGGGAGGGATTCGCTCTGTTGCCCAGTCTGCAGTCACACCAGCGAGTTCACACTGGAGAGAGACCATTCACCTGCTCTCAGTGTGGAAAGGGATTCACTGTGTTATCCACTTTGCAGAGACACCAGCGAATTCACACTGGGGAGAGGCCGTTCACCTGCTCTCGGTGTAGGAAGGGATTCAACCAGTTATCCAATCTATGGACACACATGCGAATTCATACTGGGGAGAGGCCATTCATCTGCTCTCGTTGTGGGAAGAGATTCACTCAGTCATCCGACCTGCGGACACATCAGCACATTCACACCGGGGAGAGGCCATTCACCTGCTCTCAGTGTGGGAAGAGATTCACTCGGTCATCCGACCTGCGGACACACCAGCACGTTCACACCGGGGAGAGGCCATTCACCTGCTCTCAGTGTGGGAAGAGATTCACTCGGTCATCCGAGCTGCGGGCACACCAGCGAGTTCACACTGGGGAGAGGATGTTCACCTGCTCTCAGTGTGGGAAGAGATTCATTTGGTCATCCGACCTGCGGAGACACCAGCGAGTTCACACTGGGGAGAGGCCATTCACCTGCTCTCAGTGTGGGAAGGGTTTCAGTCAGTTATCCACCCAGCAGAAACACCAGCAAATTCACACTGGAGAGAGGCTGTTCACCTGCTCTCAGTGTGGGAAGAGATTCACTCAGTCATCCCACCTGCGGAGACACCAGCAAGTTCACACTGGGGAGAGGCCATTTACTTGCTCTCAGTGTAGGAAGGGTTTCAGTCAGTTATCCAACCTGCAGAGACACCAGCGAATTCACATGGGGAGAGACCATTCACCTGCTCTCAGTGTGGGACGGAATTCACTCAGTTGTCCCACCTGTTGAGAGACATCAGTGAAGTTACACTGGGGAGAAACTGTCCACCTGCTCAGTGTATAAAAAGGGTTCAGAATTTCATCACAGCTGCTGAGGCACCAACAAGTGCACAGGGGTTGGATTCTGCTGTTATTGTTTCTGCTCTCAGTTACATCCAGGACTGCATTTTGTTCATTCTCACAGTTAGTCAATGGGGAGGGTCGGAGGGTTTCTTTCTGCTGGACTGGCCGGTCTCACAACTTTGCCTCCAGTGAGCTGATGTTCTTTGAGTCTTGTTGCGAATACCCTGTTTTAAATTTCACAAGGATCACAGAGTGACAGGGTGTTAGGAAGTTCAGAGATATTTAGTCAGCATTTCTGTTTGAAACTCCCCCAGATGCCCATCCAATTTCCTTTCTAATTGTTTATTGTCTCCATTTCCTCCATCCTCCTCGGCAGCGAGTTCCAGGTCATTACCATTCGCTGCATCAAAATATTCTTCCTCACATCCCTCCCTACATCTCTGACCTGAAACTTTAAATCTGTGTCCCCCTCGTCCATGTCCCATCAGCTAATGGGAACAGCTTTTCTTTGTCCACCTTATCTGCACCTGTCAGAATCTTGTCCACCTCTATCAAATCTCCCCTCCCAGCCTGACATTAACAATAAAGAACAAACTAACAGAATATGTTAAGACCTGAAACCAAATGGGAATGTTTAATTCCTGTTTTAAAGATATTGTGAATATCTTGTCCTGGACAATAAAGGAATTGGAATAACTCACCTTGGGTGTGGTTGAATGGAATATGTCAATCTGGTATCCACCTACAGTCCAGTGAAAGTCTGGAATGTGTAGCTGGAAATCCCTCCCTAACAGCACTGTGGGTGTACGTACACCTCAGGCATTGTAACAGTTCAGGAAGGCAGTTGTGGGGTTGACCACGGCCGAGGCAGCTACATACAGCCACATATTCTGTTATAATTGAAGGACTGCAGATTGAATGTGAGGCATTATGGGACTGGACTATCTTGACCACATTCCTGTGACTGCTCAGTTTCTGCAATCACAGACCATTAAAGCTGCTGAGCACAGCCCCAACAGAGGACCTGGTGTGAATATTTACTCAGAATGAGTTAGAATGAATCTTATTCCAGGACCGGCTGATTTTGAGCGGCTGAGATACCCGAATCTGTGAAGAGGACGTCTGACCAATCAACAAACAGTGGGAGATAGTTGGTTAAGAAGTTAAAAAGCGTTCTCAGGCATTGTTTAAATTATTTTATCCCAAATTTGTGATAAGAACTGTGAGGGACATGTGACCCGTTAGTCGGTGAAGTAACGGTATACTCCAAATAGCACTGGACTGAAAAGCAGACCTCTGAGAGTAGATTCTAATGGTTATAAACTGACTCAAGCATGGCCAGTGAAAAAATCAGAGCTCGAGTGGGGACTGGACAAGTCTCTTACCTGCTGTTTGGAAACTAAGAACAAGAAACTTATCGATAAAATTATTAGAGAATAGAGCCAACATTTCGAGTCTGGAAGACACTTCATAACAGCTCTTATGAAGGGTCATCCATACCTGAAACATTGGCTCTATTCTGTCCCCACAGAAGCTGTCAGACCTGCTGACATTTTCCAGCATTTTCTGCTTTTGTTTCAGATTCCAGCATCCGCAGTATTTAACTTTTATGATAAAATGATTAGTTCTGATTGGAATCCCCACGACCCTCCCGCAAAACAGAGGGAGTGGTGGCAAAGGGAGAAAAAGGATAAGGATGATAAAGTCTGGGTTCTGATTCTCCGAATTCATGGAGAATCAACAAAATGAGTGAAGCAGTTTATAAAGAACAGAAGTTACCCATCCCTAACAAAACTGATCAAATAAAAACAATTAGGTTGTGGAATATAACAAAAAAATTAAGAGATGAAGTTTACAATCGAGTTTGTTTTGATTTTTATACTTGTGTAAAGTGGTATTATTGTGGGCCAATTTTTTTCTGCTCACTCCCCATCCCTTCAGGTTCTGTAGAAAAGTTAACCCTTTCAGCAGACAGTTCATTTCTTTTCAAATCATCTGAAAACTCGTGTCTATTTTAGTTTATAATTGAAGATTTATGGGAATTGGCTAAGATGGTCTTTTGACATTTTTAAAGTATAAAAAAGTGATCTTGAGAAGGCAATTTGGTAGAGAGAGGTGGAGGGAGATATGTTTACAGAGAGGTGTGGAGAGCTGTTGGTTTTACAAGTTATCCATGTTTTTGGAGCGGTCACTTCATGTCCTGGTCTGAGAGGGATGGAGAGAAGTCTGTTCAATTGTTAAAGTTAAACTTTCTCGATTAACTGTTAATCGATACTTTGCCTTTTATCGTTCTGACTTGTTACATTTTTAATGATTAATTAACTTTCTGAATTCACCATTTAAAGTGTTCTGTCTTGCCACATGGTTAAGACACTGGAACCTGGTGTGATTTACGATTAGGGAGGTTTTTGTAAACAAGAGAACCCCCATAAATCTTAGTACAAATAAATCAAAGTTCTTACAAATGGAATGTTATCCTTTATTACGAGAGAAATTGAACATTGGAGTAAAGATGTTCTGCTTCAGTTATACAGGGCGTTGCTGAAACTGCATCTTGAATACTGGGTGCAGCTTTGACTCCGATTTAAGAAATGATACAAATGCATTGAGAGTGGTTCAGAGGAGGTTTAATAGATTGCTTCCCAATTCTTGACCCTTACAGGATAAAGTTTGTCCGATTTTCCTTGTCTTCACCTCTGACAAAGAGTAATCCTGACTCAAAATGTTGTCTCTATTCTCTCTTTACAGATGATGTCAGACTTGCTGAGATTGTCCAGCATTTTCTGTTTTTGTTTCAGATTCCAGCAACAGCAGAATTTTGCCTTTACACCAACTGATGTTGGATAAGGGCATCAAAAATATCGGGTGTGGAACGAGAATGTGGAACGCAACTGTTATGGTGAAATTAAAATGATGGACACAAAATGGTTACCTGGCACACAAAATGGACTCTGGGAAGGGACATTAAAAGGCACTGGCTTTGGGCACAGACAGTTACACAAAGAGTTAAAACCTGCAGTATCTGAATTGCTGCAGGAAGCTGGTCAGACCTGGAGCACTTTAAGACTTGAGATAAGAGCAGACCCAGAACAATGAGTTTGATAATAAGATCCGCCACTGATGGGGACATAAATACATAAATGTATATATCGAAACCAGTCATTGATAGAGGACATAACTGCATAAATGTATTCATTCTATGTATAATGATGTGTTAACTGTCCATGTCCGTACCTGTCTGCTTGTAACAATGTGTTAATTGTCGATGTCCGTATCTGCCTACTCAACTTGTAACGATGTATTAACGGCTAATGTCCATACTATCTATTGTCTAAAAGGTATAAAGATGCTCAACTACCATTGTGTAGTTGAGAAGGTCGCTGCCAAGTACTGCGGAGTACCAGTGCTTTCTCCCAAAGCTTTGTCCGAAATAAAACTGTTTTGTTCAACCTCCAAGTCTGACTCCGAAGTGGTAAATTTCCCACAACACAACACAAACAGATCAGCCATGATCTAAATAAATGGGGGAGCAGACTCAAAGGCCCAAATGGCCAACTTCTGCTCCTATGTCAAATGTTGGTCACAAATTCCTGAGGATTGTGAAACAAGGCTGGAAGATTCGCCTTGCTTGTGTTCGTGGGAAAATGTCCAGGAGAACCATCACTGTGAAGGACAGTTCTGGGATTAAAAGGTTGCCAGATGGGAAAAGGAAAACAATGGAAATAAACTCTTGGAGAGTGAAAAATCACCTTGGACTCATTCTTGGAGAATTGAGTGTGAACATTCCAAGGTGGAATAAAATATAACCATTGAGTGGGACATTTGATGGTGTTAAGAGGAAAAGGGCAAAGTTCAATTTTACAGTTTAAGGGTTATGTTCCCGACAAAGAAGTGTTTCGTCATTGTTGCTTCCAGTTTGTTGGAGTAGAAGTCATAAAACTTGGAAGTTTTGTCCTGTGATTCTTCAATTTACTCATTGAGTTTAGAATTCATTTCTTTAAATTATTGATCATTACAGAGATCCTAATAATTCATTCAAAGCCCTGTGTTTTGACTTCCCATTTGAGCCTGTGGCACCTTTCTGTCTCTCTATTGCTCTTGTCAATGACAGCCAGGCGACGGAGCTGAGGGCTGAATTTAGCTGTGAATAATGAGGCCTGCGCCCCAGTTGGAAAACTGCAATGTATGTTGCAGTAATCAAGAGACAGGAAGGTGCTGGAGGACTGAGTGAGAAATGGGCCTCCAATCAATTGTTATATCGGTCACTCAGGGCTAAAGAGAAACCCGTCTCTTTAAATATATACAGGGAAGAGGCTGCAATGAAATCTGCCCCTTTTAACATGCACAAAAGCTGGAGGATGAGATTGACAGGCTGCAGGAGGAGTCCATTCAGCCCATCGTCCTCCTGCTATCTCTTTGAAAGGACTCTTTGATTCATCCAACTGCACGGTTCTTTCCCCAAATTCTTCCCACTCAAGTCTTAACCCTTTGGAGGCAAACTATTGAATCTGCTTTCAGGCAGATCAGAACAACTCACTGTGTCAAAAAATAAAATCTCAATCTCCCCCTCTGGCTCCTTTGCCAATTACCTTAGAGGGACTCACTTTCTGTTAAAGAGCCTGCCAACCCCTCTCACCCACTTTCCCTAAAGTGCATCAATCTCAGGAAAAGTCCAGAAAAATCAAATATTTTTACTGATAAAAGTCTATTAATGAAACAGAACATGGTTAAAACAAACAGAAAATGACTTGAGGATCAAAGACAACCAGAGTAAAAGGATGTTCACAATGTTCTGGACACAAATGGTTTCTCTTTAATTCATCTGTAGCCTGTTCCCTGCCCTCTTTGTGGAACACCTCCGCTCAGTCCACAAGCATGACCCTGACCTTCCGCTTGCTTGCCATTAGAATTCACCACCTTGCTCTCACGCTCACATTTCTGTCCTCGGCCTGCTGCAATGTTCCGGAGAAGCCCAACACAAGCTGGACAAACAGCCCCTCATCTTCCGATGAGGCACTTTACAGCCTTCTGGACTCAACATTGAGTTCAACAACTTCACACCCTGAACTCTCTCCTCCATTTTGATTTGTTGTTTTTTGCCGAGTGCCAGTCTACACCTTGTTTTCATGTTTTTTGCTTCCAGACAGAGCTGTCCTTTATTCTGCCATTAACACTTACTCTGGACCAATGCTTTGTTTCTTTACCACAACCATTACCTCTCCCTTTGCCTTGGGTTCCGGGATATTTTTGTCATTTAATCTCACCCACCCTCTAACCAATCCCTGACTTTCCCTTTTGTTCTCCCTGCTCCTCCCCCCTTTCTCAGCAGCATCAAACCCATCACATTTCTCCCTCTCTTTCGTTCTGAAGTAGAGTTACATTGGATGTGAAACATTATCTCTGTTTCTCTCTCCACAGATGCTGCCAGACCTGCTGCGTTTTTCCAGTTCTTTCTGTATTTATTTTTGATCTACCTGTAGTGGTAGGAAAAACACTATTTACTATCCAGGATAAAATAAATGTCCTCCATCAGCTTTTGTGGATCATTTCAGTGGAATTGTGCTCTCCCAGGCTCAAAGAGCATCAGCCCATTGGAAGCAAAGTCGTGAGACCGGCCAGTCCAGCAGAAAGAAACCCTCCGACCCTCCCACTTCACCAAGTGTCAGAATGAACATGGTTCAGTCCTGGATGTGGTTAACAGCAGCAATAACAGCAGAATCCAACTCCTGTCATCACTTGTGAACTCGCTGGTGTCTCTGCAGGGATGTTGACTGAGTGAATCCCTTTCCACATACAGAGCAGGTGAATGGTCTCTCCCCAGTGTGAACTCGAACGTGTACCTGCAGTCTGGATAACTGAGTGAATCCCTTCCCACAGTGAGAGCAGGTAAACAGCCCCTCCCCAGTGTGAACCCGCTGGTGTGTCAGCAGGCTGGATGCCCGGGTGAATCCCTTTCCACACGCACAGCAGATAAATGGCCTCTCCCCAATGTGAGTTCGCTGGTGTTCCCGCAGGTTGAATGAATCAGTGAATCCCTTCCCACACACAGAGCAGGTGAATGGTTTCTCCCCAGTGTGAATTCGCTGGTGTATCTGCAGGTGGGATGATGTTCTAAACCTCTTTGTGCAGTGAGAGCAGCTGAACGGCCTCTCCTCGGTGTGAATGTGCTGGTGGTCCCTCAGATCCTGAGACCTTTTGAATTCACTCCCACAGTCGGAGCATTTAAAGGGTCTCTCACTGGTGTGAACTCGCTGGTGTTCCTGCAAGTTGGATGTTGATCTAAATCTCTTTGAGCATTGAGAGCAGCTGAACGGTTTCTCCTCAGTGTGAATTCGCTCGTGTCTCAGCAGTTCCTGCGCCCTTTTGAAGCTGCTCCCACAGTCGGAGCATTTAAAGGGTCTCTCATTAGTGTGAGTGACTTTGTGGTTCAACAACTTGGAGAAATAAGTGAATCCCATGCCACACACAGAGCAGGTGAATGGCCACTCCTCAGTGTGAATACGTCGATGAATTTCCAGCCGAGATGGGAATCTGAATCCCTTCCCACAGTCCCCACATTTCCATGGATTCTCCATGGTGCGGGTGTCCTTGTGACTCTCCAGGTTAAACAATCAGTTAAACCTCACACAGAACACAGGTACAGTCTCTGCCCACTGTGAATGCTGTGATGTATTTTCAGGCTATATAACTGGTTAAAGCTCTTTCCACAGTCAGTGCACTGGAACACTCTCACTCGGGTGTGTGTGCGTTGGTGCTTTTCCAGTCACACTGACGTTTAACGCCTTCTGAAGCAGACAGAACAGAGAAACATTTCTCCTTCTAGATGCAAAGGCCGATGGTATTCAGGTCCAGATGAATTGAGCGACTGTCAAATCTTGACGTGGCGTATGGTTTGGGATTCTGTCAATGGATCCTAACCTTCTGATATCCTATAAAAAGAGTTTGCAGCAGACATCACAGTCACTACGGGATCAAAATTCAGAACAGATAATTCTAGTTTCGATAGAACATTCTTTCCCCACTCATTCCCCTAAATCTGTAAGTTGGTTAAGATATGGGGGTAGTGATTAGTCATGCTCCTGAACTTGCTGCCTGTGAGGGTAGTCAAGCAGAGATGATCAGTAATTTCTCAATGAGATTGGATGGGTGCTTCAGGGTTACAGAATGGGACCCTCTCCAGACTGACAGAATTGCTCGACAGAGAGTCAGCAGGGCCTTGAATTGTCCAATGGACTCCCCCTGTGCTGTGATGGCTCTGACTGGAAATATATAACGTAGCTACAGTACTACATTACAAGACAAGAAATAATAATAAATGTACTTTATTATAGAACCATCCAATATTTATCACATAACCACACTGTCATAATTCTGTCCTCAGAGTTTTAAAGCACAGCAAGAGGCCCTTTGGCCCATCGTATTTGTGCTAGCTCTCAAGCACCAATCTGTTCTAATCCCACCTTTCACCACTTGGTCAGTAGCAGCCTTATATGTTATGACATTTCAAGTACTTATCTAAATGCTTCTTAATGTTGAGCGTTCCCACCTCTCTCACCCTTTCCGGCAGTGAGTTCCCGATTCCCACCACCCTCTGGGTGAAAATCTTTTCCCTCAAATCCCCTCTAAATTTCCTGCCCCTCACTTAAATCTATGTCTCTGGATATTGACCCAGTTACTCAAGGTCAGTGAATGGAGGGTTCATATTTTTGTACATCTCAATCAGGCCCCCCCTCAGCCTTCTCTGCTTTAGGGAGACCAATTCGAGCCTCACCAGCCTCTCTTCATGACTGACACGTTCCAGCCCAGGCAGCATCCTGGTGAATCTCCTCTGCACCTTCTCCAGTGCAATCACATCCTTCCTAAAGTGTGGCGACCCGAACTGCAGACAGTACTCCAGCATTTTATACACTCAATCAAAACCTGCCTGCTGTAATATTTGATGCTTTGGCTAAAAAAGACAAGTATCCCATATCCCTTCTTAACCACTTTATCAATCTGTCCTGCTGTCTTCAGGGTCCTATGGACATGCACCCCAAGGTCCCTCTGGTCCTCTGTACTTCCTGACGGCCTATTGTTCATTATCTGTTCCCTTGCCTTGTTCGTTCTTCCAAAATGCATCACCTCAGACATTTCAGGGTTAAATTACATTTGCCACTATTCTGCCCACCTAACCAGCTCGTCCACATCATCCTGTAATCTAAGGCTTTCCTCCTCGCTATTTACCACATCACTAATTTTTGGACCATCAGCAAACTCACTGATCGAACCCCCACATTCATATCCACAGGAAGCTCCACGCGGCCATTGACACAGGGCATGGACTCTGATTGGCTGGAGGACCATCGCCCATCCGGTCCTCCAAGCGTTGCCATTGGTCAATCTGCCGCATGTAGACAATGAGGGGGCGGAGCCTGAGCCCACGTGGGGGTGGGCGGGGCTTTGACCGCCAGCCGCGCTGAGCTGGTGTCCAATCCGCAGTGTTTTGCTTCTGTAACCAGTGATATTGCTGCCGATGGGACACTGTGTGCTGGGAACGCCCCTCTGAGTCATTGTGACGGCACAATGGAGCCCTGCCTGAATCAGCCAATAGCGAAGGAAATTCGACATGTCAACTATGACTCTAACCAATTTTTACAGGGACACTACAAGGGGTGTGAATGTGGCCCAGTCCATCACGCAAATCAGCCATTGACACTGTCTACATTTCCTATTGCCTCAGAAAAGCAGCCAGCATAATCAAGGACCCCACTTATCCTGGACATTCTCTTTTCTATCTTCTTCCATCGGGAAAAAGAGACAAAAGTCTGAGGTCACAAACCAACCGACTCAAGAACAGCTTCTTCCCTGCTGCTGTCAGACTTTTACAAACAAAGAACAAAGAAAATTACAGCACAGGAACAGGCCCTTTGACCTTTCAAGCCTGCACCGACTATGCTGCCTGACTGAACTAAAACCCCCTACCCTTCCGGGAACCATATCCCTCCATTCCCATCCTATTCATGTATTTGTCAAGATGCCTCTTAAAAGTCACTGTCATATCTGCTTCCACTACCTTCCCTGGCAGCGAGTTCCCGGCACCCACTACTCTCTGTATAAAAAAACTTGCCTCGTACATCTCCTTTAAACCTTGCCCCTCACACCTTAAACCTGTGCCCCCTAGTAAGTGACTCTTCAACCCTGGGAAAAAGCTTCTGATTATCCACTCTGTCCATGCCCCTCATAATCTTGTAGACTTCTATCAGGTCGCCCCTCAATCTCCGTTGTTCCAGTGAGAACAAACCAAGTTTCTCCAACCTCTCTTCATAACTAATGCCCTTCATACCAGGCAACATCCTGGTAAATCTTTTCTGTACCCTCTCCAAAGCCTCCTCCTTTTGAATGGACCGACCTCATATTAAGCTGATCTTTCTCTTCACCCTTTCTGTAACTGTAACACTATATTCTGCACTCTCTCCTTTCCTACTCCCCTATGTACTCTATGAACAGTATGATTTATCTGTATACCGCGCAAGAAACAATACTTTTCACTGTATCCCAATACATGTGACAATAAATCAAATCAAACCCATTGCTGCATTTCCTTCCTGAAGCCACATTTGTCCAGTGGGGCCTGTCCCCGGGAGAAAGCGCTGCAGCTGCCGTTGTGTTGGGTGTTGAGGCGGTGCCGCTAGTTCCTTATTGGGGGTGTTGAAGCCTCCACTGGGTGTGTGGAGCCTCCCCTCCCACCCACTGCCCCTAACGCTGCCTCCGCTTATCCGCCTCCTCCCCGCCTGAAGATCAGACAAACAAGCGCCTGTCCCTGGACATGAGCCGCACTGCGCATGCTCAACGTCACAATGCCCAGGGACTGATTGACGGCAGCTCCGGACCAATAGAGAAAGGGGGCGGGGCTGGAGGACCGAGCGGGAGCGGCTGGTCCTCCAACCAGGGTGAATAGAGTGAAGCATGCGCAGTGTGGGTAATGGCGGCGGACGGACGGTTTTAACTCGAATCCGAGATCAGTTCAAGGTAAAGGAGAGCGATGAATGTGGTGGGTGGGTGGAGAGGCTTCGTAAACATGTTGTTCAAACTCAAACTTCGGGAAAATAACTTCCCGGGCGTCCTGTTGGTACCAAATTGGAGGCGCAACTTGTCGTGTTGGGCCTGGACTGACGGCCGTCAATCTGTCGGTGGCAATGTGTGTCAGTGCGCATGTGCGGCCGGCATCTTTGTAAGGGGCAATGTGCAGCAGGGTGCAGGTGCGATCGCCATGTTTGTAGGGGGCGCAGGAGTGTCCACCTTTGTGATGTATGGGACCTGAACCCACTGCCGTCCATGTTGTGCAAGTACATCCACCCTGCTGGTAGGGAGGAAATTCCAGCATTTTGACCCAGCGACTGCGAAGGAACGGCGATATATTTCCAAGATGTGGAGATGCTGGTGTTGGATTGGGGTAAACACAGTAAGAAGTCTCACAACACCAGGTTAAAGTCCAACAGGTTTATTTGGGAGCATAAGCCACTAGGTTTCAGAGCGCTGCTTTTTCATCACGTAAGTGGGAGTTCTGTTCACAAACAGGGCATATAAAGACACAAACTCAATTTACAAAATAATGGTTGGAATACGAGTCTTTACAGGTAATCAAGTCTTTAAAGGTACAGACAATGTGAGTGGAGAAAGGGTTAAGCACAGGTTAAAGAAATGTGTATTGTCTCCAGACAGGACAGTTAGTGAGATTTTGCAAGCCCTGGCAAGTCGTGGGGGTTACAGATAGTGTGACATGAACCCAAGATCCCGGTTGAGGCCGTCCTCGTGTGCGGAACTTGGCTATCAGTTTCTGCTCAGCGACTCTGCGTTGTCGTGTGTCGTGAAGGCCACCTTGGAGAACGCAGAGACTGATAGCCAAGTTCCGCACACATGAGGACAGCCTCACTAACTGTCCTGGCTGGAGACGATACATATCTCTTTAACCTGCGCTTAACGCTCCCTCCACTTGCATTGTCTGTACCTTTAAGACTTGATTACCTGTAAAGACTCGCATTCCAACCATGATTTTGTAAATTGAGTTTGTGTCTTTATATGCCCTGTTTGTGAACTGAAATCCCATTCACCTGACGAAGGAGCAGCTCTCCGAAAGCTAGTGGCTTTTGCTACCAAATAAACCTGTTAGACTTTAAACTGGTGTTGTGAGACTTCTTATTGTGTTTACCCGAGTCCAACACCGGCATCTCCACATCATTCTCGGTGTAAATAGGAGGGGATGTGTTTGGAGACAGAATGTTCCAGTTTTCACCCTGACATTCCCAGTATGAATAAGATGCTAGACCAAATGGGGATGTTTTAAGACATCATTTCATTGCCTGGTCACTAACCTCCTTGAGCTCAGCTCATTCTGGGCTAGGAGTGTTTGATGGGGTGGTGTAGAGGGAGTTTATGAAAACTGTGCCTACTCTCTGGCGCTGTTTGGGGACAGGATATCCCAATTCTCCATCTTTAAAAGGTCAAAGAGAGGACCTGCTGGATTAAATGGTGTTGCTTTATGACATAATTTAATCGCCTGGTAACTAACCTCCTGGAACCCAGCTCGTTATGGGCTGGGAGTGTTTGGTGGGGCAATGCAGATGGAGTTTTTCTTATCTAAAGTGTTCCTCCTCTCTGACACTGTTTGATGTGGCACATAATGGGAGTTTTCCTTTGTACCTAGCTTGGGTAGTGCTTCCCCGGGAGTTTTTCACAGGATGATTTGGAGAGAACTTTCCTCTGTACCTTAGATGGGTTGTACATACCTTAGGAGTGTTTGATGGGAAAGTGTAGAGGGAGCCTTGCACTGTCCCTCAAGTGTTGCAATTACCCTGCATGATTTCTACTTCACAACATGTGCATTAAATTTTGATTTGATTTATTGTCAAATGTATTGGGATACGCTGAAAAGTATTGTTTCTGGCACGCTATACAGACAAAGCATACCTTTCATGGAGTACATGGGGAGAAGGAAAGGATAGGGTGCAGGTACAGGTAGGGTGAAGAGAAAGATCAGCTTAATATATGATAGGACCATTCAAACATGACAGTCGGAAGAAGTTGTTCTTGAGTCGTTTGGTACATGTTTTCAGACCATAGAACCATAGAACATTAAAGCACAGAAACAGGCCTTTTGCCCCTTCTTGGCTGTGCTGAACCATTTTTTTGCCTCGTCCCACTGACATGCACTTGGACCATATCCCTCCACACCCCTCTCATTCATGAACCCGTCCAAGTTTTTCTTAAATGTTAAAAGCATTCACCACTTTATCCAGCAGCTCATTCCAGACTCCCATCACTCTCTGCGTGAAGAAGCCCCCCCAATATTCCCTTTAAACTTTTCTCCTTTCACCCTTAACCCATGCCCTCTGGTCTTTTTCTCCCCTAGCCTCAGTGGAAAAAGCCTGCTTGCATTCACTCTATCTATACCCATCAAAATCTTATACACCTCTATCAAATCTCCCCTCATTCTTCTACATTCCAGGGAATAAAGTCCTAACCTATTCAACTTTTCTCTGTAACTCAGTTTCTCAAGTCCCGGGAACATCCTTTTAAACCTTCTCTGCACTCTTTCAACCTTATTAATATCCTTCCTGTAATTAGGTGACCAAAACTGCACACAATACTCTAAATCCGGCCTCACCAATGTCTTATACAACCTCACCATAACACTCCAACTCTCATACTCGATACTTTGATTTATAAAGGCCAATGTACCAAAAGCACTCTTTATGACCCTATCTACCTGTGACGCCACTTTTAGGAAATTATGTATCTGTATTCCCAGATCCCTCTGTTCTACTGCACTCTTCAGTGCCGACCATTTACCTTGTATGTTCTACCTTGGTTTGTCCTTCCAAAGTGCAATACCTCACACTTGGTCTGGCCAACATGTGACTCCAAAGCCACAACAATGTGGTTGACTCTCAACTGCCCTCCAATGGCAACTAGGGATGGGTAATAAATGCTGGCCAGCCAGCAACATCCATGTCCCATAAATGAATAAAAAGAATTCAATTGAACAGCCTGGTGGGCTGAATTTCTAACTATTTCTTACGATCTGTCAGGAACATGAAATGGTGAGTGTCGATCAGCATTAATTAGCACCTTCAGGAGAATTGGGTAGTGTATATTAAAGTTTAAAGTTTATTTAATAGTCACAAGTAAGGCTTATATTAACACTGCAATGAAGTTAGTGTGAAATTCCCCTAGTTGTCACACTCCGGCACCTGTTCGGGTCAATGCACCTAACCAGCACGTCTTTCAGAATGAGGGAGGAAACTCATGCAGACACGGGGAGAATGTGCAAACTCCACACAGACAGTGACCCAAGCCGGAAATCGAACCCGGGTCCCTGGCACTGTGAGGCAGCAGTGCTAACCACTGTGCCGCAGAATGCTAAATGGAATGAGAGGGAGAGTGTATGTGTGAGGGGCGTGGGTGGAGATTTAAAGAATGTTCCATAGAAACTACAATTGTCTGTTTTGAATTTCTATCATGTGCTGACAGTGATGATTTTTGTAAACTCCTTTCAGTGGATATTGGAAGGAGAGGTTTGGAAAATGGAAATCTCAAAAGAGTCACTTGATTCATAAGGACGTGAAAATCATCAGCCTTTTTAACATCAGTGTGAGTGGAAAAGCACTGAGATTCTCACACCCGCATCAGAGTGTTCCAGTGCACTGATTGTGGAGAGACACAAGGACTCCGACACCATGGCACGGGGCGGCACGGTAGCACAGTGGTTAGCACTGCTGCTTCACAGCTCCAGGGTCCCGGGTTCGATTCCCGGCTCGGGTCACTGTCTGTGTGGAGTTTGCACATTCTCCTCGTGTCTGCGTGGGTTTCCTCCGGGTGCTCCGGTTTCCTCCCACAGTCCAAAGATGTGCGGGTTAGGTTGATTGGCCAGGTTAAAAATTGCCCCTTAGTGTCCTGGGATGCGTGGGTTAGAGGGATTAGCGGGTAAAATATGTGGGGGTAGGGCCTGGGTGGGATTGTGGTCGGTGCAGACTCGATGGGCCGAATGGCCTTCTTCTGCACTGTAGGGTTTCTATGGAGAAACCATGGAAATGTGGAGACTGTGGGAAGGGATTCAGAGCCCCATCTGAGGTGGAATCTCATCGACGCAGTCACACCGGGGAGAGACCGTTCATATGCTCCACTTGTGGGAAGGGATTCAATCATTCATCGAATCTGCTGAGACACCAGCGAATTCACACTGAGGAGAGGCTAGTCACCTGCTCACAGTGTGGGGAAGGGAT